>NC_062220.1:0-358333 GCF_902686445.1 Sciurus carolinensis
CCCACCTAACCCTAACCCTAACCCTAACCCTAACCCTCACCCTAACCCTAACCCTAACCCTCACCCTCACCCTAACCCTAACCCTCACCCTAACCCTAACCCTAACCCTAACCCTCACCCTAACCCTAACCCTCACCCTAACCCTAACCCTAACCCTCACCCTAACCCTAACCCTAACCCTAACCCTAACCCTAAACCCTAACCCTAACCCTAACCCTAACCCTAACCCTAACCCTAACCCTAAACCCTAACCCTAACCCTAACCCTAACCCTAACCCGACCCCGACCCCGACCCTGACCCTGACCCCGACCCTGACCCTGACCCTAAACCCTGATCCTGACCCTATCCCTATAACACAATGTGGATTGTGGCCTAATTTTAGTCCTGAACTTAATGAGGCGTTTGATTTTCAGGTGAGTTTGGGAGTAAAGCGTATTAAAATTTTTAATGAGACAGCCTGAAGAGGTGTCCCGTGGAACTGACCGATTCCCATGTTGGGGTGGAGTGGTCAGGTGTCACACTGAAACCAAAGCGTTCCCTGGATTCTTTCTGACAACTAGCTGGACAGTGCCACCAGAAATAGGGGAACGTCTTCACCCCAATTTCAATGGTGGGGAGACCCTCCAGGTCCCATGGGCCAAAAGGCGTGGGTCTCAGGGCAGGGTGCCCATCTGCTAGAGACCAGACAGACGGGAGGAGAGAGGCAGAGTTTTACCTCTGGAGAATTTAAAGGCCAGCGTTGGATGCACGAACAAAATGGCAAAGGGGCCGCTGATCCCGAGGTCTGAAGGTGTGGGGAAGGAGGGAGTGGGGAGGAGGAGCCAAGGGGTCAGAAAGAAGATGCCTACAGCACCAATAAAGGACTCCACCTTGCACCGGCCGTGTACCATAGGCCGCAAAAACCTAGCCCAGTGTAGGGAGGGTTACAGGTCACGTACCGGCAGCCGTTCAGGCAATGTGGACTCGCAGGGTGTGGAGGGTCTCTTTCTGTAGGGTGGGGAGGGAGGTGGGGAGAGCAGTCCGTCTGGGGATTCAGCCGTGGCCGCGTGAGCCGTGGCTGGGGTTCCCCCGACCTCAGAGATCCTTGGGGGTGCCGGACGCTTCAGCGGTCACTTCCCAGGTCCCAGCAGTCTTTTCACTTCACGGGAAGGGGAATGGGTTTCGGGGAGACAGGGAATGGTACATGTTGCCATATACCCGTTTCCTGGTCCTGGACCCCAATAGTAAGTGCAATGCGACGGGAAGCAGACCTCAACAGATTCAGAGAAGCCTGCATTCCTTTGCGGACTCAGGCACCACTGGGACCCATTTTCCTGATGGGAAAATGGTCGCCACTTACAGAGGGGATTCTGGTTTTACAGGGCACAATGAGGATGATGTGGTCCTTGGGAGCGGAGCACTGCGGTTTTGGCCGTCAGGGGCTCGTTGTACAGGTTGAAATCAGACCCTGAGGGATGAGTACTCAAATCTTGCTCATTGTCATTTAGGACTAATTTTAGGGGAGGTCAAGGTTTGGGCCCAGCCTTCAGTATCCTCCCCTTTCCCCCAGGCCACCGAACTCTAATGCAGCCACAATGTCATTATCACATTGATACATCGACTTCTCAGAATTTTTCAAGTACTTTAAAACTGAAAAGAGTGAGCCATAAAAACAGAAATAAAAGCAAATAATGAGGCAGATGAGGTACTGCCCTCAGGCCCATGAGGCCCCAGGAGCTGGAACCCCCACGCCTTCCCTGCAGCACCCTGAGTCTGTGCCTCAGTGCTTTTCCTTTCAGTGTCCTGGGATTTCTCCCAGAAACAGTCTCAATCCATAAAAAGTACTGTAGCACGCTATGTGAGCAGCCAAGGCCTCGACAAGGGACACCAGTGTGAGACCAAGTCCTGCCAGACTATCACTTAGGAAAGCAAAGAGCATGGCCGAGCTTCCTCCTCAGGGGGTGGGGCACTGGGCAAGAGGGTTTCTCATTCTTCTCACCTTTTCCTCAGATGGGTTTCAGTTATCCCAAAGCCACAGTGGTGCCAGAGAGACATGGCCCCCAGGTGTCCCTAGCCAAGGCATCTCCCTGTGTGGGTCCAAAGGAGGAGGAAGCTCTTAATCATGGTCCCAAGGTGGGTCAAGGGTGGTCTCTCCCTTCGCAGTCCCCAAAGGTTAGGATCAGGGTAGGTTCTAAGGTTTAGGTTAGGTCACCTCGCTGTGAACACGGCCTCCAGGTGTCCTCAGCCACGGCATTTCCCCAGATAAGTCCTGAGCAGAAGGAAATTTGCTGTGGGCACAGGACACCCACCCCTGGCAGGCAGATGAATCAAGGGGATCTGAAAAAGATCGACACAGTGACCATTGCTCCCTGGTGCCTTGCGCCCCCATGTGGCAGTCCCGGTGAGGCTCTGAAATTCATGGTTCTGATTTTTCCAGGCATAATTGTAAAAATCAAACAATAGAGTTCGCCATTTCATTTTTTATCAGAATGGCTAAAGGTAGCAAAATACATGGCCAACAGGCAAAAGTACTTCAGTTTTTTTATATATAAGCAAGAATGTATGAGAAAAACTGGAATTTGAAAACTATAAGAAAAATTTAACAATACCACTTACAATTGCACCCCAAAAATTTAAAATAAGTTTTAAATTACAATTACACTTTGAGAAAATCTTGGAACACAATTTAAAGAAATCAAACAAAATATAAATAAATGCAGAGACATACCTTGTTCAGTTGAGATGAACTTCTCTGCAATTTGATCTGCAGATTTGGTGCAATCACACCAAATTTCCAGCAAACTGTTTCTGAACCGGGAACAGGTGACAATGACTGCAGAAGGGCAAAGAACTCACACGCGGACCCCAGCACCCGTCAGAAAGCCAAAGGAGGGAGGAAAGGTGATGCTGTGCAGGAACACACAGACAGACAGATGGAGGTGAGTGCAGAGCCCTGCATACCCGCCTCACACAGAGACCTCGGCCGAGAAAGGAGTCTCTGCGGCACAGATGGTGCTGGAGCATCCGGAACCCTAGGAGGGAAAATGGGGTGGGAAAACAGTAAGGTTCACAAAACCCCCTAAAACAGTGCAGACTTACATTTAGAATGTGAAACTATAAAAAGTCTAGAAGAAAATATGCATGACCGCATTTCATGACGAGTTTCAAATACAGCTCCAAAACAAATTCATGAAAAAAATTGATGATGTGGATTGTATTAAAATTGAAAATATCACTGTGCATGGTGGCGCATGCCTATGATTCCAGCTACTATAGAGTCTGTGGCAATTTAGCAAGACACTGTCTCAGAATTAAAAGTGGATTTGGCATGTATCCCCCGGGAATGATACCAATTTTTTTTTTTTTTTTTTTTTTAGTGAAGTTTTCTCTGAGCACGGTGGCACACACCTGTAATCTCAGCAGCTCAGGAGGCTGAGGCAGGAGGATTGCAAATTCAAAGCCAGCCTGAGCAACTAAGTAACTTAGTGAGACCCTGCCAAAAAAAAAAAAAAAAAAAAAAAAAAAAAAAAAAGGCTGGGGATGTAGCTGGGTGGTTAAAAAAAAGAAAAATAAAAAAGGAAGGAAGGAAGGTTGGTTGACTCTGTGAAAAAACGTATTAAGGGAAAAAAGATCAACCACAGACTGGTGAAAATATTTGGAAAATACATATCCAATGTGAACTTGTAGCCTAAATATAGCATAAGACTCAACAATAGGAAAACAATCCAACTGAAAACAGGAAAAGATCGGAAGAGACAGCTCACAAAAGACATGCAGATGGCCAAAAAAAAAATCATAGAAAGCACTTCCTACCATGGCCTGACATGAGGGGAGCAGCCCGCCCTGCGTGCCGGCCTGCCGTGGAGCACGAGGGGGCAGCTTCTCCACGCGGTGTCCACTGCAGCGTGTGGAACCAGAGCTCTCACTCTGCTGGGGGAGCGCAGGACAGTTCACCACTTTTCAAAGCTCAACGGTTTTTTTTCCAAAGTTAAGCATGAGCTCACCATATGAGCCAACAGAATCCTAAGAATTTAGACAATTACCTTGAAAATGTAGGTCTTGAAAAAATGTCTAAATACAGCATGCAACTGCGTACAGACGTCCCGTGCACAGCAGACAAGTGCTCTGAGGACTCACGATGTGCTTCAGTGGGCGGATGAAGAGCAGGACTGCCGTGCACCATGCCAGGGGTCCAGGGGCTCTCTGACCTGCCCCAGGCTCGGGGTCACCTGTCCTGACCTGACCTTTATGCCCCACAGTAGGGGAAAGTGGGTTCTGCATGGAAACACCTGTAGACTTGGATGGTAAACTCAGGACAACACAGGGGACAAAGCCCAGGTCTGCATCTTCCCAGGGGAGCCTGCAGGGAGAACCTGGAGGAGGCCTCGGTGCCCTGCAGATCAGCCCAGTGCAGCAGCTTTTCATTCTCTTTCCCCAAAGCAGCGACGGTGTTCTGAGGCTGCATATTGTTAATTAATTTCCTCAGAATTGCGGAAGAGCTATGCCATTGCTGAGTCCTGGTGTATAAACTATGAAATTCTTAATATCCCACATCTTAATTTTGGTAATTCAAGCTAAAATAGAGCTCACCATCCCATGCCTTGATCTGAATGATTAGTGCTCTCTTTTAAGTATTTGTCCTCCAGATTTCATGTTCTAGAGACTTAATCATGGACATCCTGGAGCCCAGAAAGCCCAGGACTGGACAAAGCTCACCCCTCACATCTCTAGCACCCACACCCACCCCTAAAACCATCCCACTTTGGAAAAACCAAGATGCCCCTTTCATTTTTTAAATTTTTAAAAATAAATTAATTGAATTTTAAACTAACTTGAAAATTTTATTTTTTTAATTTATTTTTACCAATAAATAATTTCTTTTAAAGTAGCATCATCATCATACAATCTTGGGCATACATATATACCAATTTAAAAAATAAAAGTTTCTCCCACAATAGTCATTATAGGTGTTAGTGTAACAGGCTGTGAAATGAAATTACTTTAATGTATTAAAAAATTTCTAGGAACCAATCATGAATTTCGAAAGTTGGCATTTTCTACAATTGCATATATTCTAAAATAATAGACTAATACTTTCTTACAGAACAAAATTCAAACTATCATTGGCATTTCAATATACTTCTAAGGAAATGGTTTAAAAAACATTTAGAACACCAAATCTGAAACAGTTTATGATTCTGATTTACAACTATGAAGATGCAATCAACTCCTATTTAAACTCTACCCAGTGATGCAATATACTTCAAAAAAATATTTGGTCTGATAATCTTTAATATTGGTTAAAAGCACTCTGATGTTTGTTGCTCATGGAAGTTACTTTAATCCAATGTGCAAAAAAAAAGGTACAGTCGTCTGCTCTTACTTGAAATACATAAGGCCAACATTAGTATTTACACACTTAGAGGATTTTTAGATCTATCAGTTTAAGTAAGCATATCGCGTTTCCTTTATGGATGGATCACGTGCCACAGAGAGAGCCTGAAAGCTTGGTGACATCCCACTAAGTTACACAAATGCTTCTTGTCCTGATTTTGAACCCAAATACAAGTCCGATTTCAAAATCCATTAAGAATTACTTTGCTCTAGCAGGTCTTGGAACTGCTGCACAGGTGAGGACTTTGCCTCGAGAGCCTTCACCACTGGTCTACTCCACCAACCCCTGGTGCAGAGGGACGGCACCCCAGGAAGAGGAACCTGTGACACCCGCCCAGCCCCAGCATCCGGGTGGGTTCACAGGATGAGGTAAGATGTGTGACCACGGCCTTTGGTGCAGGTGTGTGGCAATCAAAATGGATGAAAAACACTTCAGCAAAGCAACTATTACTTGTCCACAAAAACAGTGACAGAAAGAATAACCAATTATAAATCTAGTGCCATTATGCATTTCCAGAACTTGGTTTCACTCTTGCACAGTGTTCTTGGTCAACCACCCCCCAGCATTTTCTGGGTCTATAGGAAGAATGTTCATTAAATTATTAACTGCTATTCCAACTATAAGTTGCATATAATTGTGATGATTGAGAAATCGTTTACTGGATTACTGCTCCGTGCAGTGCCTGCACGGTGTTCAAGCAGAGGGTCATGAACAGGACAGAAGTCTCCCACTTCTAAACTGGACTCAGGAATCCTCAAATCAAAATCATAGAACAGAAGGGGAGGGGCGCTCACTGGCAACACCAGCAGACACCAGACAGGACAGTGAAACGGGTCAGCAGGTAGGAATGTCGTGTCCTTGACAAGTTTTAAAAACACCCAACCAGCCAGTGCCTCATGTCCACCAAGGACGCGCTTCACTTGTTTCCACGAAGACACAGCGATTGGCATTTGCTGGTCGTGTTCAGCACTGTCTCTCGGGGCTTCCCGGGTGCAGCGCTCCTGTCCGCCACCTCTGACTGCAGGCTGCTGTCCTTCCACGGCCAGGGCCGCCGGCTACCACTGTTGGGCCGGCTCTGGGTGGCAGGGGTGGCCTAATTCCCTCCCTGACTGCAGGCCTTGGCAGATGCCTGGTGTAGGAGACCCACACCCAGGCCTTTTCCCTCGGAGTCTCCTGACGGAGGCACGTGGTCTGAAGCCTCTGTGGACACGTGGCATGCCAGAGTCTTCCGCTACTGTGAACTGTCTCCTGCTTCTCTAAGTCGGGGCTCAAACGAACGGTTCTCCCACACCTCGCAACTACAGGGCCTATCCCTGCGTGGAATTTTAGGTGTTCTTTCAGGTGGGTCTGTGCAGTGGACCATTTTGTACTATTTCACAAACAAATGGCCTGTCTGCTGTGTGGAGTTTCTCATGCTTCCTCCGTCTGCCTTCATCAAAAAACGTCTTAGCACATGCTTGACAGGCAGTCTGCTCCTGATGGTGACTGTAAAGCAAACACTCAGACTTCAGGCCCGGTGGCTGCTGTCCAGCCTGGCATCTGTCCATCTTCACCTCATTCATTCCCTCACTACGTGTTAAGGCTTGAGAGATCTGGGACCCCAAATCTGTGAACTCTGTAGTGTCCATGGATCTGGCTTCCTGGTCGCAGCAATTTACTTTTCAAACTTCCTCACTCCCCAGCTCAAAGTTGCTTCCTGAACCCTGAGCGTAGTAGCAGATGACTTGCTGACCTCCTGACCTGGGAGCAGGGGGCTTCTACTGTGTCATAGGACTGTCATCCTGATCCTGATTTCCTCCACGTCATCATCCTGAGTGTCAGCAGCATCTCCAATGGAGTGATTCATTTTGGGGCAATGTTTACTCTTTCATTGACCCTTATTTTCATTGGGACCAGATACATCTTGCTTCTGAGAACAGTTTATCCAAAAATCTGATACCGATACTCTGAACCAATAATATTATTAAGTTAATTTCTTCCTTTGTTAAGGAAATTTAACTGTGTACATGACCTCTTCAAATGTATCAGAACAAAGACAATCTGTCTCTATTATGGAAGAGCTACCGACCTCAAAATTCTTGAAAAGCTTTCTAAAGTAGGTGATGCAGGCAGTGAGAACACATCTGCGTGCTCTGAATTTCACATCTTCAACCACGATAGCAACATCACAAAATTCTCCTTCCAGGCAATGCTCGTTTAGTGTTTCAGAAACAGTTTTATGATTAGCATAATTATATCTAATGGTTTCAGAAATACTGATGAAAAACTCCACGAACAAGTCAGGCAATTATTTTAATGCCTTAAACACCAAAATCTCCAGCTCAGAATATCTCTGATCAGGAGCACACCAGACCTGTAGCGTGGCACAGCCTCAGACACTTCCCGTGAGCTCCCTGCACGCTCTTAGGCTTGCAGGCCAGCCTGGAATGGATGCTGGGTGTGGGGCACAGTGGGTGGCAGAGTTTTGTTCTGTTTTGTTGAGGTTAGGAAGACGGTAGCGTGAGGGAAATCATAGCAGCCCTCCTTCTGTGCAAGCACAGAATGCCTAGCCAGCTGTGAACACCCCACCGCTCCCCACTTCCCCGTGCACGCGCGGTGCAAGCTGGGGAAAGTGTGCTGCCAGCTTTCACAGCAGAGAACCCGCAAGATGCCCCTTTCCATCTTAACAAGATGGTGGGTGACACTGTGCCAGGCACCAAGGGTCATTCAGCTGGTGTGCCTAAGTGCTGGGTGAGAAGTGCAAGGGTAGAACAGCTAACTGGAGTCCAGCCGACTATCAGAAGGTGCTGGGCCAGAGGACAGGATGGTCCCACAGACCCCATGGGGTGCAGAGCCATCCAACAGACCCCAAGGGGGCAAGGGGCCAGAGGCACCAAGGGTAGTGCAGCTAACTGAAGTTCAGCTGATTGCAATGCAGGTACTGGGCCAGGAACACCAAGGATGGTCCAGCTGATTGCACATAGGCCTGGGTCAGAGGCACCCAGGGTGGTCCTAGACATTCCACAGGGGGATGGGGCCAGGGAGTCCACTGGGGCACCAAAGGTAGTCCAGCTACCTGCAGCCTGGATGATTGCAGGTAGGTGCTGGGCCGAGTGTACTAGGGTGACCCAGTGACTGAACATGGGCCTGGGCCAGAGTCCCCAGGGCGACAGAACTCACCGCATACAGGCGGCGGGCCAGGTGCGCCAAGGACAGAGCGCACCGGACCCAGGGCCACAGAACTCACCGCATACAGGCGGCGGGCCAGGTGCGCCAAGGACAGAGCGCACCGGACCCAGGGCCACAGAACTCACTGCATACAGGCGGCGGGCCAGGTGCGCTAAGGACAGAGCGCACCGGACCCAGGGCCACAGAACTCACCGCATACAGGCGGCGGGCCAGGTGCGCTAAGGACAGAGCGCACCGGACCCAGGGCCACAGAACTCACCGCATACAGGCGGCGGGCCAGGTGCGCTAAGGACAGAGCGCACCGGACCCAGGGCCACAGAACTCACCGCATACAGGCGGCGGGCCAGGTGCGCTAAGGACAGAGCGCACCGGACCCAGGGCCACAGAACTCACCGCATACAGGCGGCGGGCCAGATGTGCTAAGGACAGAGCGCACCGGACCCAGGGCCACAGAACTCACCGCATACAGGCGGCGGGCCAGATGTGCTAAGGACAGAGCGCACTGGACCCAGGGCCACAGAACTCACCGCATACAGGCGGCGGGCCAGGTGTGCTAAGGACAGAGCGCACTGGACGCCAGGTGACTCACCATGAGATGGGACCAGCAAGAGGGTGAAGGCCCTACAAGCTCAGGTGCAAGGGTGCATGCTGCCCGTCAGGCATGGGGGTTCCCGCAGCAGGCGGCTCAGTTCCATCATTTCCCAATGAGGACTGCATAGCAGGAGAAACCTCAAAAGCTGAGTCCATGGGGAGAGAAGGTGTAAGGCAGGCCCCAGATGGTTGTAGTTAGGCTCCATTACCAAGGCCTCCAGCAAGCTAAGTTATGCTTTCAGTGTGTGACTGAGATCATGAGTCTGTTATGCCACGGTCAGGGTGTGGCCAAGATCATGAACACCTGCTTCAGCATATGTACTCAAGGTCATAAACACCTGCCTGTGAGCTTGTGCCCACTGATGATACCTGTTGGCATTGTGCATTCTGTGTTCAGCCTTCATATAAAAAAGGCCTATGGAAATGGCTCAGGAGGACTGTAAAGGACTGTGGCCACCTCTGAATAAAGGATGACCAGTATTTCCATTCTGCCTCACACTTTTTTTTTCAACTGCCAGATTCTCAAACCTTGCTTCCAGACCTGAGCCTTCCCCTTCCCCTGACAGAAATCTCCTGAGAGACCATGCATGAGCTGAGCTTTGAAGGGGGAGCGAGGATTAACTAGTTAACAGTTGACAGCAAGATGAAGCTGAGGAGCAATGCAATCATTTAAAGCTGAGCTCCAACTGTTTCTGCTTCTCTCCCTCTGCACAGCCTTCTGGGAGGTGAGCCTTTTGCTCTGCACTCGGTGGTAAAGAGACCTTCTTGCACAGTCACTGTGAGAATTAGACATGATATATTTCATTTTGCTCTATAATGCAGGTATCCTAAGTAAGCACAACCATTAATGGTTTAAAGATCTTCATGGGTGGGCTGGGCTGAGAGAAAAGCGTGGGTGCAGGGTGGAGCTCTAGTTGATGGCAGTGATTCTGGAACTGAGGTCAGTGCATAGTGGGAAGCTGTCCACGATGAGGCCAGGCAGCACCAGGCACTACCTTGCATGTGGAGCAATCCTGAAGATGAGACAACTGCAAAGGATCCCAAGCAGGGGTCACAAGATCAAAACTTGAAAAAACTTGACTTTTTAGATCTACGTGTAGGCCAAACTTGTGAAGGATGGATGAAGTGGTGACGATCAGAGAAACCATGTTGGGGGTGGTATCCAAGACAGAGAGAACCCAGAGAAGAAGAAAGGAGGAGGGTGTGCTCTCCAGCCGGCCTGCTGGGTTAGGGTCTTCAGGACTGAGGTGCCCACCACCCCTGCCTGCCAGAGTCTAATCATTAAGCAATGACACATCTTCTCCCCACCTTGTGACTCCTTGAAGTTCCTCCTGTGGCCTCGTCCTTACTCCAGGATTTTTCAGTCATTATTGATACAATTTCTCTGGTCCCTCTGTCTCCTTGGCCCTGTTCCGTGTTCCTCTGAGGTGCTGTTGGTTGGTTTTCGGTCTCTTTCTCCTCTAAGGCTACACAGCATCTATCAATTTTGCTCCAAGCTGACTTGCTCGTTCTCCATCTCCTCAAATCTACTGCTGCATCCTTGGCGAGGTTTAGACTTTGTTGTGATTTAGCTCCAGATCTGTGCTTGCACCTTTGTGTGCTTCCGTCTCGTGTGATGCAGCGTGGTCACCGTGGTTTAGACTTTGTTGTGATCTAGCTCCAGATCTGTGCCTGCACCTTTGTGTGCTTCCATCTCGTGTGATGCAGCGTGGTCACTCTTTGCGTGCTTCCGTCTCGTGTGATGCAGCGTGGTCACTGTGGTTCCCTCTGCCTCCTCAGGCATGTTCCTCTGGGTCCGCATGTGTGTTTGCAATGGCCACTTCGGAGTCCTTCTCTCTGCAAGTCCTCCACGGGCCACTATCACAGGCAGATTCTGCTCTTATCCCCAGAGTATGGGGCATACTTTCTTGTTTCTTTGCATGCTTCATGGTGTTTGCTGCAGCTGGTTATTTTAGGTGTTAAATGATAGCAGTTGTGGATACTGGCATCCCCTTTTGGATTTGCTGCGGTTATTTGCTTGTTTGGTGCCTTGCTGGGTTGTCTTAGTGGGGTCTGTGCCCTCAGGTAGGCATATTTGGGGGCCTGCAGCCACCTGGGATAATGGTACTGGTAAGACACTTGTTCCTTCTTGCCCTGACCACACCCAGATAATTTCCTGTGGTTTTTTTCTATTTGACAATGCACTGGAGTATAAACTGTTCTTAAAACATAATACACGAAGCTTGAGCTCCTTGGAAGTAACAGTTTCTGAGGTCCATGATTGACACTCTTCTGCCCTGGAAGGGCTCCTCCCAGGTTCTCTGAATCAGAATGTGGTTCTCTCGTGAGTGACGTGATGGTTTTTGGAGTAGAGGATTAATGGACCAGACCTCATTCTGACTTATCCTTGCTTCAACTCGTTTGAATGTTAGGAATCTTCAGATGCTGTTCAGACGGCAGCCACCTGAGGGCGATGGGGAGCAGACAATCATACCAATCCCACCACATGCATGCTTCCTGTGAGTCAGGAGTTTACAGACCCTAGTTTCTAACATAATTCAGACCCTACAATTTTGCGTCTTCGATGTTTGTAGATTACATATCCACATGAGTCATCTAGCTCAGGGGAAAACAGAATGAGAATCAACAGTCACGAGAAACAGCAAGACTTGTTTGTTCCCTTGGAATGCTGCCTTTCTCATTGAGCTTCACCTCCAGGTGCATCTCTGGAACCCTCCTGTTCTGACATCTCCCTAGTCTGAACATTCAGAAACCACAGTTGCAGTATACACATCAGCATTTAGCTATTCTCTAAGCTGTGAACACCCAAAGGATGCTTGTGACCACCAGGTGGACAATGGGTTCCAGTCTTCTGTTGCTGCAGGAGAATAAACATAAAGTTTCAATACCTCTCCAGCTAAAAAATCTTCCACTCTTGAGTCTCTTGTACTGAACCAACACTTGGGATGCACTTCTTCCAACATGGGGAGCTGATGGCTGGGGCTGGCAGCTGGCTAAGGGCTGCTGCCGCCTCCAAATAAAGCACGTCTACTCTCCCAATTGTGTCTTGCATCTTCTTCCACCTGTCAGGATCCGGAATCTGTTCCCAGGGTCTGAGCCTCCATCTGCCAACTGATGTGGTCAGCAGGATCCTCCACAGGTGAGAGATTCTTCGACCCTAGAAGACGGGGGTGGGAGACCTGTGGCCATAGAGCAGCAGGTAGCACTTGGTTGCCATGGTCCTGTTAGCATGGACTCCTGTGGAGAGTTGGGTAGGATGGGTGGGTCCCCTGTGAGCACAGAGAAGGCTTTACAGCAGTTAGTTCCTGCCTACCCGATGGTACCGCTCGGAAGACAAGTGGGTTGAATTTTTCCTATTGCTTTGCAAGTGAACATGGACCCAATTCTTTTTTGGCCTCTTTATGTTAAGAAAATTTGGTTTGATGAAATTACAAAGAATTTCCTGAAACTTTTCCAAAGTTATCTTCTATTGATTCTGTGATTCAGATATTTTCAAATGTGGTGCTCTTGAAATGAAGGTCTTCATAAAGCACTGGAAAATTTCAGAGCAACATAAATTCTGGAAAAAAATTCTGTACAGCTGGACTTTCCTGTCTGACGCCTCGCTTGGTGTTCCTGCTTCTGTCTGATGGCCTCCACACGTGCCTTACCCTGCACCAGGACAGAGGGCCCACTGACCAAGGACAGACATGACAGCAGAAGCTGGGCAGCACCCTCCAGCAGTTCCTTCCCCTCAGGGCTTCCTGGGTGACACTCGGTCACGCGGGGAGTTGGATTCCTATAGAGGAGCTCGGGGAAGAAAGCACTGGCGGCCGTCGCGCAGTGGGGAGACCTGGGCGTGGCTCCATAAGGGCACCACAGGAAGCAGGCAGGAGGGTGGGTGCAAATGCTCTGGAACTCGGCCACCTGCCCCCTGCAGCAGGAAGCACACACACCCCCGAGGGGCCTCCCAGGGGGCGGGTGGGCTGGCGAGGAGGCTGTGGGTCCTACAGAACCAACCACATCTCAGCCTGTCCACCTACCAGCTGTGTTGGCTTAAGCTGGTCATTAAAGCTGTCTGTGTCCCAGTCTCTGTGCTTTCCTCAAAGGAGAGAGCAGTGAGAAGATCCTGGAAACTGTCCCCTCAGCAGGAGAAGCAACGGGCCACGTGGGGAGGTTGTTTCCAGGTGGATGAGTAAGGACTCCTGCTTCTGGGGGACAGCCAAGTAGCCAACAGCACTTGCTCTCTGGGGTCAGCAGTCATTAAAGCCCTGAAATGGCCCTGTAGTTTGAGACCCGACATGGTAAGCAGAACTCCACTGGATCTGGCATTAAGAACAGGTGTTCCCTTTAACCTTGCACCCTTTCCCAGACCCATGTATTGACATAGCTTGTTGCAATATCTAAAAATAAATAATATCTAGCAAAAAGCAGGAATCAGGCGTAGAAACATGAAGGAGAAGGGCAAGTGCAAGGGGAATTTGGGGAAGGAGCACAGGATGGAAATAACGCAGGCCACTTAGGGTGGTGGGTGGGCAAACGTCTTCCTGAAGGGCCAGCTTCCCAAGGCTCCTGCCCACTTACCCCCTGCCCCATGGGGCCACCGCCAGGTTTCCCCACCAAGACGGCCACCAGGACCCAGCTCCCCGTGAGAATGAGTCTCCATCGCCCCACGCGAAGCTCACGTGGGGGAGGAACTGCCAGAGTGTAACGCCATCCTGAGCCCAGCTGGATCCACCTGAGTTCCTAAGGCGGGACCCCGGACAAACACCGAACCCCGCTCAGGTGGGGCAGCGCCCTGAGGCACAGCGCTCGGAAACCACCAGAGCCAAGGAAATTGGCGGTTTCACATCTGCAAATATGTCCAGCGAGCCGAGGGGACACCAGGGACACAGGGCACCGGGCCAGCCGTGTCCCGCCCACCCCATCCGACACCTGAAGAAAGTCAAATGGGCGAGGAGAAGGTCCCCCTCTGGTCTGCACCAGCCGCAGTGCCGCCGCGCAGCAGCGCATGCAGGGCAGTCGGCGTGCGCGGACTCGGCCCAGCACGTGGCGTGGGGCCCGGACCCTCTGCCGCTGGACCCAGGCTGCTGCTGGAGGGGTCTGGGCGCGGGCAGCGTGGAGAACAGCTCCTCCGCTCCCTGCTGGCGGCGGCCAAGGCAGGGGTTTCCCACGCTTGCCCGCAGCTCGCCCGCCCTGGGCTCACCCGCAGGTGCCGGTGTACAGGGTCCGCTGCGCCCGGTGCCCAGGCGGCCTCCAGCCCAGGGAGGCGCCGCCTGCCGTGTGCCTCTGGGACCCGTGCCTCTGTCACTGCACCTGGGTCGCCTTCTAACTTGGGGGTAAATCCAGCTTTATTTCCCACGATATAACCATACAGCTTGGCCGATATCCTTCCCCAGTGTCCACTTCCTCTCCCTCTCCCGCCATTTGCTCTGCTCTACTGATCTGCCTTTGAGTTTTCATGAGATTCCCCCCACACCTTTCCTTGTTCCTCTCTAGCTTCCACATGAGAGAAAACATACGTCCCTTGACCTGCCGAGTTTGGCTTATTTCACTGAACACGAGGTTCTCAGGTTCCATCCATTCTCCTGCAAAAGACGCCATTCCATTTTTCCTTAAGGCTGAGTAAAACTCCGTTGTGGAATCTCTATACCGCTTTCCAGACTGGTTGCACCAATTTGCAACTCCAAATTGCATTGTACAAGTGTGCCTTTTTCCACACATCCACGCCAACACTTATTATTGCTAGTGTTCTTGATAATGGCCATTCTAATTGGAGTTAGATGAAATCTTAGGGTGGCTTCAATTTGCATTTCTCTATTTGCTAGGGATGATGAGCACTTTGTCATATATTTGTTGATCACCTGTACATCTTCTGTGTCTACCCAGTTCCTTAGCCCGTTTATTGATTGGGTTCTTTGTATTTGGAGTGTAAAGTTTTTTAAGTTCTTGATAAACTTTGAAGATTAGTGCTCCATCTGAAGTGTGTGTGTGGAAAAGATTTTCTCCCACTCTGTAGGCTCTCTTTTCACATTAGTGTTTCCTTTACTGAGAAAAAGCTTTTTAGTTTGAATCTATCCCATTTATTGATTCTTGCTTTTATTTCTTGTGCTCTGGGGGTCTTGTTAAGGAAGTCTGGTCCTAAACCAACGTGGTGGAGATTCACGCCTACTTTTTCTTCTATTTGGTGAAGGCTCTCAGGTCTAATTCCTAGATCTTTGATACATTTTGAGAATGGACCCACCATTTGACCCAGCTATCCCACTCCTCAGATTATACCCAAGGACTTAAAATCAGCATACTATAGTGATGCAGCCACGTCAACATAGCTGCTTAATTCACAATAGCTAGATTGTGAAACCAACCTAGATGCCCTTCAATAGATGAATGGATAAAGAACCTGTGGAATATTACTCAGCCATAAAAAGAGTAAAATTATGGCATTTGCTGGTAAATGGATGGAATTTGAGAATATCATGCTAAGCGAAATAAGCCAAGTCCAAAAACCAAAGACCAAATATTTTATCTGTCAAGTGGATGATGATACATAATGGGGGAGTGGCAGGGGGAGCAAGAGAAGAATGGAGGAACTTTGGATGGTGTAGAGGGAAATGGGGCAGGAAGGGGGGGAAGGAAAGATAGTAGACTGAGACAAACAGTATTATCCCAGGTATATGTATGATTACATGAATGGTGTGAATCTACATTGTGTACAACCATAAAAATGAAAAGTTGTACCCTATTTGTGTACAATGAATCAAAATGCAGTCTGTAAAAATAAAAATTAAAAAACTCCGTTGTGTATCTACACCACATGTTCTCTATCCATTCATCTGCTGATGGACACCTAGGCTCCTTCTGTAGTCTGACCACTGTGAATTGTGCTGCTGTAACATGGTGTGCCTGACCTCTGCAGTGTGATGACTGATTCTTCAGGTGTGGCTGGTCACATGGCACTTCCAGGCCTAGACTTGAGGACCCTCCACACTGAGTCCCACAGTGGTTGTGCTCATTTGCAATCCCACAACAGGGTACGGGAGTTCCATTTTCTCCACATCCTCTCCAGCCTCTACAGCTGGTCATGTTCTTCAAGGCTGCCATTCTGACAGGAGTGAGCTGAAACCTCAGGATAGTCTTAGTTTGCAACTCACTGAATCTCAGTGTAGTCTTAGTTTGCATTTCCCTGATTGCTAATGATGTCGTACGTTTTTTTTTTTTTTAATTTTTTGGCCTTTTGTATTTTTTCTTTCAAGAAGTGTCTGTTTGATTCATTTGCTCTTTTTACTAAATAGGTTATTTGGGGGGTGGATGTCAAGTTTTTTGAGTTGTTTATATGTTCTGGATATTAACCTGTCAGAAGAGGAGCTGGCAAATATCTCCTCCCATTCTGTGGGTTCTTTCATCACACTCTTGTTTCCTTTGCTGTGCAGAAGCTTTTTATTTGATGACATCCTGGGCCTAAGTTGGAGTGTTGACCCTACATTTTTCTCTAGGAGTGGCAATCAATTCTATGAAAATCATTTCCCACTGTTCTGCTTCCCGTGTGAGCCTTATTTATACATCTGAGAAGCCTTCACTGCCTGCCTGAAGGGTACCCTAGGGCACCTATTTGGGGATTCCAGAAGAAAAATGAGTCCTTGGCCTGCTTCTGTTGCTCCGTCCACGCTGGTAAGCCTTGGGAAGATTCACAATTCCTCTTGATGCCTGGCAAAACTCCAGACCACATTTGACTGTTGCTATTATTTACATTCAGTTCTGAAAGAAAGAAAAATGAGAAAATGCTACTTTAAAATAAAATGGATTCTATAACCTCTTCCCCAACCAGCAACAAGGACTGGCTTCTTTGCCAGGTGAGAGCCAGGGCATTCTCCGAGGACTGTGCAGACACTGCCCACCTGTGTCCGGGTCTGCCAGCTGCTTCCTTACCACAGTGGCCAACACAGTCTTGGGAATGACTGTGGCGGACCATCCACTCCTTCCTGGCCTTCTTGGTCTGTGAGTGACGTGGACTTCATGTGGTGCTGCTGCCGTGGACGGGACGCCTGCTTGGGAACTTTACACAGGAGCCTGCCCCAGGTGCTCTGCAGCAGACATGCCCCGCCTCCCCTGTGTGTCCTGCATGCTGACTGTCCTGTCCCCACTCTCCTGGGTCCTGGGAACTTGCTCTCTCCTGTTTCCCGTCTACCTTCTGGAGACTGCTCTTCCGATGGCCCCGGACTGCCTCACACTTCCCTCCTGCTCTGAACTCTCACACCAGCCTCCAGGGGCCCCCAGCAGGCGGGCTCTGAGGGTGACTTTCATACACTCAGTTGTCTGTGCACAGCAAAACCTAAAACCAAGTAGGGTGGTTTGTGCCCCAGGAAGAACAAGACAGGAGATACAGTATCTCAGGTCATCAGGTGCCACAAGGTTCCCTGGGCTGTCTGTAGCCAGTGTTTGTAGATAGATTTTAGAATGGGAAGCAAAGTCCTGGGCACAGGCCTGGGCTCAGCTTGGCCAGCCACGCAGATGTAGAAATAAATCTGCCCTTATCAGCCTCACAAGAGAGGTTTACCTGGGAGTCCCTGCACCCTACAGGAGATAGAGGAGTTTCACTGTGAGCCACATCTGCTCTTTGAGAGGTCTTGAAGCCTCAACCAGAATGAGGTGGGAAGCACAGACAATTGCAGTGGAAAGCTCAGAGGAAAGGGCTTCACTGAACACAGGGAGGGGTGTTGCTCAGGATCAATGGTTCCTTAAAAGAACTGCGTTGGTGACTATCCTGAACTATTCATGAAGCCTCTCCTCTTCCCAGCCCCCAAGTGAAACTTCTTCACCCAACAGTCCCACTCACGCAGGGAGCAATTGTGCACTTCTGTGTGTCCACACGCAAACCTCCCTCTTCTCCACATACTTTTTACTCTAGTGCTTATATTTTCAAGTTCGAAAGTGCTCTGTGGCCTCAGGCTGCATCAAACCAAATTAACAGAACATACAAGGCTGACCCAAAAAACCCAAGCAATCAGCTAATGCTAGGTGAACCACAAAGAAGGCTCTTCTCCTCAGGGCACGCTGACCTGGCCGGGAGTCGTGACGTGTGCTGGAAGAGGGACAAGAGAGCCCTCCAAAAACCCCAGCCTGGTCTTCTTTAGTGACCAAGAAAGGGCTCAATGCTTAGGGAGAATGGGACTCTCTAAGCTCTCATGCTAAATATAATTAGGGCAGTGTGGTTTCCTGAAATCACCTTAAGGCAAATGGGGCATTTATTACATGACTAGTCTGCTGTATAGGAGGACTTCTCAAATCACTTTCTGTGTTAGCCTTTGACACTCGGAGTCTGAAGTCTGTGAGTCTTGAAGGTTCTGAAATTGGTCCATGCAGAGAGGATGACAGGGAAGCAGAGCAGAGGGAGTGGTTGGACCTTGAAACAATTCTGGTAAGGGACAAACATATACAGCAATAACTTACTACTGGACATTACAGTCTTAATGCAATGTGATAAATTGTGCTGACTTTCTTCCGGAATTCTCCTTTAAATATTTTAAGTATTTTTGTACATGCAGAATCCAAATGTGTGTCTCAAATGACACAGGCAAACCTCCCTCTTCTCCACATTCTTTTTCCTCTTGTACTTATATTTTCAAGTTTGAAAATGCTCTGTTGCACTTTTTTCCACATTTTTTATTGGTGCACTTTAGTTCATAATTGTGGGAATTGTTACACATTCAGTTACATGTGCATTGTTATGGGGTGCAACTTAAGAACAGACCGGTCACCACTGAGAAGCCCAAATTTGAGAATCTTTATTAAACCGCTGGCTGACTGTCTCACACAATGCCCCCAAAAATGGATATTGGGAGAACAGCCCTGACCACAGGGTTGTAGGAGTTCTTATAACAAAAATCACATCAATCATAAGTGTCTGTTGCTATGATTCCAAATTACACATTAATATCATGAGATCATCAACAGAGGGGGAAGTGGGTTAGAATGACCCTTACCTAGGTACAAACTAAAGAATGGTTGCTAACATCCACACAATCGCCGTTCACATGGTACGTTGTTTAGTAGCAATAGGAATCAAAAGAGAGCAATTCTTTACTACACAGGAGTTGCCATTGTACATTATTAAACATGTCACACCAAGTAACTGATGATGGGCACAGAGGCGGGGTGTTCCCATGGGAGAAGCTTATTTCCTACATAATATGGAATCTCAGCAAAATGGAGTCTGTTTTGTCATTTCCCTTGTAGTCTGGCCTAGAACATTCTCATTGAGCCAGATCTGTCAGCCCATCACACACATGATATAACAATATTGTTCCCATTCCCTCTGACCCTCCCTCTCCTCAGTCATTTTTCTCTGCTCTACTGATCTCCTTTTCTATTTTCATGAGATTCCCCAAACTTTCTTTTCCTTTTACCTCTCTAATTTCTAAATGTGAGAGAAGACATGGTACTCTTGGCCTTCTGAGTTTGTCTTATTTCACTTAGAATAATGTTCTCAAGGATCCAAGATGGTGGACTAGAGGGCAGCTATGTTCCTTGTCGCTCTGTAACTCAGGTTTCGAGCAGAGGATATCTGTTTCTTGGTGAGGCAGTTTTGCTACTTATAGATCCCCTGTTTACCCCATTTGTCTACTGCGATCACCTGCAGTCAGCCAGCATATCGACGCCTTTTTGAGGGCAGATTGCTCACTGTCAGGCACCCATCATCCACCATTTTCCTGCCTCTTGCCTGTCCATCACCTGCCTTACACCTATCCATCAGCCACTGCCCGAGGTTCACCTCCCAATCGATCATCCGACAGCAGTCAGCAAACTGATTGCTGACCGCCAGTGGAGCACCAGCTGCTTGCTGTTGCCTGGAAGTGCACTGTGACAGTACCTGCAGGTTTGATTACACGTGGCTGCCGCCATTTTGAGACAACAGCCAGGCCACATAGGACCCCTGGCCAAACTGACTGAACCCCATCTCCAGGATCCGTCAGCCTGAACCATCACTCCCTACTTCTGGGGCCCTCACATTGACTGCTCCCTGCCACCAGGACCCCCAGACTGACTGATTGCACCCCGCCTCCAGGACCTCCAGCCAACCACACCCACACCCATGTGATGGGGGTGTGCTGAGAGCTCTTGGGGAGGACGGCCTCTCCAGCAAGCCCCTGGCTCGTGAAGGCACAGTCTGGGGATGGCAGAGGGAGAGCAGCAGGCTCTGAGGTCACTGGCTTCTCAGATAAAACCAGTTGGTTACCATGGGCCAGCCCTGAAATTCAAGCTGCCCAAACCATCACATTCAGTAGGTAAGTCTCGTTGGTGCTGCTGAGTCACAGAGCACTCCACAGGTCACCACAGGCCACTTTTCTACAGACTTGGTCAGTTCTCAAGAAGTGGTAGCCATTCTACTTCCTCATCTGGGCCCTGACCACTTGGTTTCTATGATTTCTTGCACCCTCTGATACTCAGGTTTCTGTGAGTCCTCAACTTTATTAAGCCCAAGTGTCATCTTACCCAAGGCTTGTTTCAAATGTCCGTGTTCTTCCAGGGTCATGGACAATTTCCTCTCTGGGCACCCCCACTCTGTGCAGCCTGTCACCGAACCCAGCATCCTGCCTCATCTCTGATCCAACTTCCACAGCAGCTTCTGATGCTAACAGAAACCCCACCCCCGCCCCCCCGGTAAAAACTGTACTGTCCTCATATTTAATTTTTTCAGAGCTCAGGTATTTGGCAAAATAACAGGATATCAAATTCCTGGCTCTTGCAAACACAAAGGTATTATTAATTGGCACAGTCTAGATGAGTTGCTACCTCCTAACTTACTCACGTCCTAAAGGAAACCTCCTTGGAGCAAATGTCTCAGTCCAGGAGGTCGCCCTCCGTGTGGCACCCTGGGCAGAGATGCCGCCGTCGATTAGTGTCAGGAGCAGCCCTTGGTGCTTGCGTAGGCCAGCCATGTCCCAGAGTGGCCAGCAGCATGATGCAAGGAAGTGTTTCCATTCTGTGGGTAGGAAAACAGAAACTCAGA
Source organism: Sciurus carolinensis (assembly GCF_902686445.1). NCBI lineage: Eukaryota > Metazoa > Chordata > Mammalia > Rodentia > Sciuridae > Sciurus > Sciurus carolinensis. The sequence goes on from NC_062220.1 coordinate 21,121, forward strand.
GACGTTAGGTGGGCAGTCCAGGCGTTCAGCCAACCAACGGTGGCCCTGGGCCAATGCTCTCCTTCGGCAGGAGGCTCTCAAGAGTGGGGTCAGGTCAGACCACAGTGTCTGCTGACCATGCAGGCTGACCTTCGCCGGGCTTCTGTATGTCTCCAGGGGAGCTTCCTGCTGAATTCACTCTGATACCTTGAGCTACAAGGCTGAGAGACTTCCGGGAGCTGAGGGTGAGAGGAGGCCAGGCCCCAAAATGTTCTTGTCCCCTTTGGGCTTCACCTGGACCCACAGGCCAAGCCCACCTCTCCTGAGATTCTGAGATCTTGAGGTCATGAGATTCTGCTCTCTCTGCCCTTAGCCGTGATGATCATTTGAGAAACCTCTTGTGTGGACCTATAAGACAGAATCGGCTTGACCTGGACTTGTGGTTATGGTGGGTCAGGAGGGCCCCCCAAAAGGTTCACAGGTGGAATGCTTGGACCCCGTACAGCACTGTCTAGAGACGAGGCTTTGGGGAATGACTGATCATGAGGGCTCTGACCTTGTCAGTAGATAACACACCAGTGGCTGACTGGACTGGGGGAAGTGGTAGAAGCTGGGTGGTGCACATGGTTGGCATAAGCAGGTCACTGGGGTGTGCTCTGAAGGGCATTTCTTATTCCTGGTCCCTTTCTCTCCCTCTCTGCCTCCTGGCTGCCAGGAACCCATCTGCCATGATGTTCTGCCTCATCTCAGGCCCAGAGCAAAGGAGTCAGTCAACTGTGGACTGAGACCTCTGAAACCAGGAACCAAAATAAATCTTCCCTCCTCCAAGTTGTTTTTCTCAAGTGTTTGTCACAGCAATGAGAAGCTGACACACTGGCCCAGCCTCTCTTCCCAAAGGTGTCCTCAGGGCTAAAGGCACCTACCAGCTGCCATGGCCAGAAACACCAGACCATGAAAGGAGCAACACAAGGTTGGGTGGAGCTCTGAAAGACCTCTGCCTGCTCCCAGGGAAGACGGTGCTCCTCCCCGTCCTTAACCCATTCTCTTGCCCTCATTACTCCTACCCTGGGTCAGTGACCTCCGACCCCCACAGGGGAAGCTGATTTGCCAGTAGAGCTCTCTTCTCCATTCTTTGGCCACTGAATAAAGCCTTTGTTTCTCCCCAACACTCATCTCTTGGACGTTGGCTTCTCCATGGGATGAGCGTCTGGACCTGGATTGAGTAACACACTGAACCCTGAGGTACCAGCTGTATGGCACTGATGAAGGCTGTCGGGAAGCCTCGCACATCATCACACGAGGGAGGAGAGAAGCCAAGATGCAGGTGCGGGTGGCCAGAGGCGGGCTTCACGCTCGGTCCTAGGCACTTTCCCTTTCCATCAGGCACCAGCAGCAAGGGAGAGGGTGGAGGGCCACCACCCTGCCAGGGCACATGCCCAGCAGCAGCAGACTAGTTGCTCTAGACTCCTGCATCTTGAGGGTCCTCCAAGGGCCAGCTCTGGGATGCTGGGTCCCCAGGGTCATGGGATCTTCAGAAGGTGGGGCCTGGTGGAGTCTCCAGGCCACTGGGTTCTCAGTCCCCTTCTTCTCTCCTTGCTCCTGATGGTGGAGTGGGCTTCCTCCATCATGTGCTCCTGCCACAACTTGATCCCAGCCCAAGGCCACAGACCGGAATGCAGGACTGGAAGCTGAAGTGGCCTTTTGCTCTTGGCTTTGACGGCCCTGCCAAGTTCCCACAGAGGGAGGGCCCAGGTGGGAAAGTCCGAAATGGCCTGGCCACAGACCCACTCTGCTCCATGGTGGCACTGAACTGACCACAGGAACAGTGACCTGGGAGAGGCCTCAAGCCGCTCTGCACTCTCCCACTAAGAGGGTGTGCGTTTCTGCGACCCGCTTCGGCGTCTTAACAAACCACCGGCATAGAACCAAGTTCCACTGTGCTGCCAGCTAAGTCCTCGTGGGGCAGCAGAGGCCTCAGCATTCTCCCCAGAACAAGTCAGAGCACCATCGTAATGTCTATGAGAAGCCAACCTCGTGCAACTGAGATTTATTCCAACAGCAGTAAAGACACTGGAAATTCTGAAAGAACCCTGGGAAGTCTGGTGTCCTGGAGTTTCATCCCCTCAGGACATTGTCCAGGCTTGGACTCCCTGCTCCACACTGGGTAGTTCCAAAGAACCCAAAACACATGTGAAATCTAATTTGTTTATATCTTTTTGGGGGGTTCCAATCCAAGACTTGATGGAAAGCATAAATATTTTTATTAAGCATAATTAAAGTATTAATGCCAGGATCATCTTACCATCAAAACGGCTCCATAGCCTACATGAGCTGCCAAAAGAGCTATCTGTGTGTCAAAGAGAAGGAAAATTAAGCTTCAGGGATAAACAAATTATACTCATCTTTTTTCCTGCGTTGACCTTGTCTCTTAATGGAATAAGAGCTAACTATGAACAGAAACCAGGTCCCTGGCCTTCTCCTCTGAGCTTCCCTAGAAATGCTGTCTGCAGGCTGTGTTTTAGGGTGCCTTGCCCCAAAGGGTGCAGTGCAGTGGTGAGGGGCACGGCTTTGGAGTCAGACCAATTAATTCAAGCAAATACTGAGCCCCTGGATGCCCTTACTGAAGACAGTATGGTGAAGGTGACAAGGAAGGTCTTCGCCCTTGAGGCTTCGTTCTGATGAAAGAGGCAATGTGGAGAAATAAACACCTAGTGGAATTTCAAAAAGGAATAGTGGAGCCAAGGAGATCCCACAGAGGTCGCAGGAGACCAGATGGGAGCAGCCTGTGAGGGACAGCCTGGGGGTGGAGAACAGCAGGTGCCAGGCCCTGGGTAGCAGAGGGCAGGTGCCAGGAGCCTGCCCGAGGCCGAGAGGGAGGAGGGTGCGGGCAGGTTTTAGGAAGAGGTGAGACTTCTCCCAAGCTAACAGGAGCCTGAGAAGCTTCGAGCAGCCCGGGAGCAGCACAGCAGGAAGGACCAGAGTGGAGCCAGCCTGTGAGACCCACTGCAGTCCTGCAGAAATGTGCAGTGTGGGAAGCAGCAAGGCGCAAGCCCTCCTGAAGCCTCTGGATCCAGCCGCCAGTGGGCACCAGGTGAGCGAGGAGAGGGATCCAGTCAGGCTTGGCTTCAGCCTGAGGACCTGGACCCCCACCAAGCAGAGCAAGGAAGCAGGTGGTGGAAGGGCACGGGCAGACACACAGCAACAGAGCCAGGAGCAGCGGACCCACCCCTCAGACTGGCACGGACAGGCCAGCCACCAGGACCCAGGCCAGGTCCTTGGGCTTGTGATCAACCTGTGGCTGGAAGTCAGGTTCTTGATGGATCACTCCACTTTTACTGATTGGAGCCAGGTCACTGGGGCAAGATGACAGATGGAAAACAGATAGGGTAGAGGAAAGGATGGGGCAGCATCGAGAGCAGAGGCCCCGAATTTGTGGCGTGGAGGTGGGAAGCCCCCGAGACTGACCTCTGGGCAAAGTCAGGAGGTCAAAGTGTTTCCAGCATCTTCATTTGATTCTGAGGACCAGCGGGGCTGGGTTGGTCAGTGTCCCCAAAGGGCCGTACAGTGGGGAGAGGGGCAGGCACCAGGAGGGCACCTCCTATGAGAAGCAGGGACTGAGGACTTGAGGCAGACCCAGACCTCGAAGGAAGGGCGGCAGAGCTGGGACCCCAGGCCCTAGGGCCGTTGGAGTACCTCCTCCACAAAAGAGGAGAAAGGGAAGGACTGCCTCCCACGGAGGGTCTGAACTGATTGCAGAGGGCAGGTGTGGACCCAGCTCCTGGGTCACTCTCCTGGGTGTGCAGAAGACCCTGGAAAATGGCTATCTTTTCAAATGTGTAATTTTCAACAAGGGTCAGAAGGCATGCAAAGCAGCAGGAAAATAAAATAAATCATGAGAATCCACCCACGAAGGAACACAGGGTAGTACTTGCTAGATAAAGACTTCAAAAAAGAGCCTTAAATATGCTTGAAGAACTAAAGAGAAGGAATAGACAAAGGTCTAGACATCTTATTTGAAAAAATAACTACCAAAAAAAGTCCCAGATGTGAGGAAAGACATGAACATACAAATCCAAGAAGCTCACTGAATACCAAGCAGGATAAACCTAAAGAGACGCTCACTAAGGCAACTTATAATCAAAATTTCAAAAGCCAAAAACAGTCTTGAAAGAAATAAGAAAAAGCAACTCGTTGTGTACAAGGGGTCCTTGATAGGATTATCAGTGATTTCTCAGCAGAAATCTTGTTGATCAGAAAGAAGTAAATTGATATATTTCAAGTGTTGAGAGTGAGAGAGAAAAACTTTCATCTGAGAACCCTATATCTGGCAAGACTGTGCCTTGAAAATTAGGGAAAGCCAGGTGTAGTGGTGCACACCTGTAACCCCAGCTACTCAGGAGTCTGAGGAAGGAGGATTGAGAATTCAAAGGCAGCCTCAGCAACATAGTGATACCCTGTCTCTAAATAAAATATGAAAAGGACTGGCGATGTGGCTCAGTGGTTAAGCACCCCTGGGTTCAATCCCTGGTGCCCTCACCACATCAAAAAAAAAAAAAAAGGAGAAATTAAAGCATTCCAATATAAATAAAAATTGAGAGAATTCATCATCATGAGATGAAAAATTCCAAAGAAAGTCTTTCAATTTGAGATGAAAGGACACTAGATAGTAACTTGAAGTCACATGAAAATATGGTTCTCCAATGAAAGTAAATACATAAGCACATAAAAACTAATAACATAATAATTTAGTATGTAGTTCCATTTTTTTATTCTTCCATAGGATTTTTAAAACAAAAGCATAAAAAATTATAAATTTATGTTACTGGAGTAGAGTTTCCATGTGTTGCAAATCAAGATGGTATCAGTTTAAAGTGTAATATTATAACTTTAGGATGTAATATGTAATCTTCCTGGTAAGCACAAAGAAATATTTATAGAATATACACAAAAGAAAACAAGAAAAAATAGCAATGTGTCACTAAAAACATCAACTAAGCATAAAGGAAGGAAACAAGGGAAGAAACAAGGGGTAAAAAAGTACAATCCACATAGAAAACAAATAATAAAATGTAGGTCCTTTCTTACAAATATTTACTTTAAATGCAAATGAATCACACGCCCTAATCAAAGACAGATTGGCATAATGAATTTTTAAAAACAGGACCCAACTCTCTATCTACTGAAGCTCACTTTATAACTAAGAACAACAGAGGTTGAACGTGAAGGATGGAAAACGGAAATCCATGCAGCAGTAACCAAAAGGGGGTGGATGGCTGCCCTAAAAATCATGATTTATTTCTGAGCTGTATACTCAGTATGTTGGGTTTTCTGCCATAGCAGAATTACAGCATAATATAAATCATTCTAATTCAATATCAAATTTTGTTATGGGATGGTATGAGGTCCTTTCTACTATTCTTATTTTGTGAAATCTCTTTTTCCTTTCGGACATTTCATCACTTTCAGATAAATTTTAGAACCATTTATTTTAAGTTTTTCAAAATCACAATTTGGATTTTGACTGAAACCATGTGAAAGTTCCGGATACATTTGGGGAAAATTGACATTTTTACTATGCTAAGCGTCCCATTAAGGAACGTGACACGTGTCTGCATTTAGCCTTTTTTAAAGTCTTAATTATTAAGACAAGTAAATTGTGCTAATTAAGGGGGTCCTTGTGATGTTTCATAGTTGACCTTGTCTTACAGGCTTCCCTGCCTGGTAGGGAGAGTGTTCTGGCCGCGCGGGTGCTTTTCATCCCTGTAACGGTGAGCAGCAGCCGGGCGAGTAACCCGCGCGCGCCTGCCTGGCTCTGCTCTGGACACGCAGACGGACTCTGGGAGAACCAGCGCTGCGGCCTCTCACACCCCACTAGCATGATTTCTCTTCGTTTATTTAAATCTCCTGTAATGTTTTCAGCAAAAGGTCATGCTTTTCCATAACATACTTGAGGGGCTTCTGTTACATGTATTTCTAGGGTTTTGAATATGCCCTTATAAAGGGAATATTTAATCTTTAAAAAATCTCCATACTGCTTTCCATGATGAATGGAGATTCCTCAGAAAACTTGGAATGGAACCACCATTGGACCCAGCTATCCCACTTCTCAGTTTATATCCGAAGGACTTAAAATCAAAATACTACAGTGACACAGCCACATCAATGTTTATAGCAGCTCAATTCACCATAGCTAAACTATGGAACCAACTTAGATGCCCTTCAACAGATGAATGGATCAAGAAAATGTGGTATATATATATATATATATATATATATATATATATATATATGATGGAATATTACTCAGCTTTAAAGAAGAATGAAATTCTGGCATTTGCTGGTAAATGGATGAAGTTAGAGAATATCATGGTAAGTGAAATAAGCCAATCCCAAAAAAACAAAGGCCAAATGTTTTCTCTGATATACAGAAGCTAATTCACAATAGGTGGGTGGATAGGAAAGAATAGAGTTACTTTATATTAGGTAGAGAGCAGTGCAGGGAGGGGAAGGGGAAGGGGAAGGGGAAGGAAGGATAGTGGCATGAAGCAGTATTACCTCATGTACATGTATGACTGCATGACCAGTGTGAGCCTACAATATGCACAATCAGAAAGATGAGAGATCACACTATATTATGTATGATCTATCAAAATGCGTGAATGCATCTGTCATGTACAACTAATTAGAACAAATAAAAAAATTAAAAGAAATTTAAAGAAAAAAACAGTGCCTTGTTGATGAGTGCCGAGTGACCATGGGGTGGGACACACCTGCCCTCGGAGCTGTGAGCGCTTGGTCCAGGATCCCGAGCTTCTTGTCCTGACAACTGACCTACAGAGGTCTCCTTTCTCCTCTAGGACAATCCACATCATCTGTGAAGAACCCTGTTCCCCCTCGCTTCCAAACTTGCACTTTACTTCCTTTCCCTACCCACTGCTCTTGCAGGCCCTCTGGGACAATCAGAACGAGAGTTGAGCTCGTCCCTGGTCTCACAGAGGAGTCATGTGTTTTCATGCAGCTCTGTAGGATGTTTGTCGCAGGGTTTAAAAAAATTCTCCGTACCTGATATATTTTCTGTCTTCCTGTTTTATTGAGACTGTTTATCACACTTAAATGTCAATTTTACTAATTGTCTTTTTTGGTGCCTATTGACAAAATTGCATGATTTTTCTCCCTTAATCTCTGTTAAGGAAACCTGCATTCTGAGTCAAGGTAATGGGCTCATGATGCCATTTCCTTGGATATTGCTGATTTTTTTGCTTTCATTATGGAATTTTTCATCTATATTAATAAACGGGTGTCCTGAGATCTTCCGCTCATCCAGCTCTGTAGGCTCTTGCCCTGCTCTGTGGGGGTGTCCCGGGCTGAGAGGCAGCAGTGGCTTTGCAGCGAGGGTGCTGGCCCCTGGGTTACAGCCATGTGCTCATGAGCTCTCCTGACTCCTGGGCCCGTCCTCCCAGGAGTCTCCCAGGCACCCGAGTTCCTGTGTCTTATTCCCTTCCTACAATACCCAACAAGTCTCTATTTTTGCATTAAAATTCTGATAGACATGACCTTGGATTCAAGAAAGGGAGACTCACTGGACAGACCCACGGGATGGGGTCTGGAGCCCTTTCTCCTGGGGCTTTGAAGGCATCGACGTCCCTCATGAGGGAGTTATCAACAGCAGCCCCATAAAACGAGCTTTACATCAAAGACACAGCTGTAGTAGGTGCGCAGTATCACTAGATAGGTGGGAGTGAAGAACCCGGGAGGGGCAGCTGCAGCACACCCGCCCGAGAACTCACGGGAGGTGTACGACGCTGGCTGAATGTCACCTTGCCAGGCTCCCCATAAGGTCGGACTCCGGCTGGTAGAGTGTGGGGTCCCGAGAGGTAGATCAGGAGCCTTCGAGCCTCGACCATCGGTCCCACAGCATGTCTGAGGTGGGGGCCCCACTGTGGGAGGCCCTGGAAGGCTGGGCAGGCTGCTCAGCAGGACTGCTCCCCTCTGCCTCCAGGCTGAAGACTGGAGTCTGGTCTCAGTATGTTTCGGAGCATGTTATGAATATGATTGAGGAAAACCCGTTTGCATTCTAAAAGGATGGCGAATATGTTCAAAAGCTTCTTACTATTGAAAACTTGACTTGCATACAAAGATAGAGGGATGATCTAATAAATCCTCACTAACCCATTTCTCAGCTAAAATCGCTACCCTCTCCCAGCCAACCTGGTTTTATTTGTACATCAACCCATTCCCTTATGATCTGAAAAATCCCAGAGAGAATATCATATCATCTACAAATAGTTCATTACACATTGCTTAACATGAGTATCTATTTTAGAAGTAAGTCCATTACCACTAACTCACTTAAAATAATTAAAGATTTCTCAATACTACAAATTAAATCATTTTCCAAATTTTCTTCATTGCCATATATTTTTATTCTACTTTGTTCACATTAGGACCAAAATCAGGTCCGTGTGTTGCAGTGGTCTCTTCTCACAGTCCTTTGACTTGATGGCTGAGGGCGCCGGGCCCTGTGTTGGGCAGAGCTCCTCACCATCAGCCCCTGTCTCCTGTGTGAGCAGCCAGATCCAGAGGTCTGGCAGACACGCTTGCCTTTCTGGCAACAGAAGTGCACTTTTTACACGCTTCCGGGAAATGCAATGGCTGCTAGTCTCTCCCTCTCGGTGATGTTGGAAGCCATTGATAGGCACCCTCTCATCCTTACTTTTTGTTATTCAGCTGGAACATTCTGCTAGAGAGGCCTCCTCTCAGCAGTGTTAGTGAGCACTAGGTATCGTTCATACTGAAAGGCAATGAGGTTGCACAAGCCTTTCCTTTCGCTTACCAGTTAAGAAAACAGTTGGTTATCTAGCATCTTCCAAAGGCTGGTGTCTCAGGTGCGGGGGCGTCCGGAATTCCATCCAGTGCTTGACAAAGATCCTCTGGAGGATGATTGCAAAGGCTCATCCTAAAAGGAATTGCCAGATGTTTTGCTCCGAAGCGTGGTGTTTTCTCTGATAATATATTACTCATTTCAGTCTGAACGGATTGCTTAAGGGGATGAAGGGAATACAACAAAAATTCCAGAAAATATTACCTACAATCTGAAAAACAATGGGTCTTTACCACTAACAAAATTAAAAATAATTTTGCAACTGTACAAGGAGTCCCTAAAAGCCTCTGGAGAAAATAGTTGTAGATCTGCCTTTGTCTCCAACAGGCTGGTTAAATTTTAAGGATGGTTTTGTTCATGTGTGGTGGTGAGGTAAGAGAATAAGGTTTCATAACATTCCTTCCTTCCTACAAAGAATATGTCACCCCTATAATAAACGTTGGTACACAATTACAATTGGGACCGCTGCCCTACTGTACCCCTTAACTCAGCAATTCAGATATTAACCAGATGGACCTAGTAGAGATAGTCACATGAGAGTACTTGTCTATTGTTTTAATCACGAGAATATTAAGAATAGTCTTAGGTCACATAGAGTTTAGATATTAAGGAAGTAAATATTGTATTAGTTCACCGAGGTAGTTAGATATTCTTAAAACAATTGTGAATAGGTAAGGATAATCTGTAAGTTTACTGTTTTCTCATAAGTTTCTGTTCCTTGTTAAAAACAATTTCTGCCTATGCTTTGAAAACTTCTTTAATATTAACCACAAAATTGTCATTATAGCCTGAAAAAAAATGTATATAAACCCAGCCTTCCCCAGAATAAAGTGGGATTGATTGCACCAGAACTAGAGTCTGTGTCTTTCATTCTCCATCAATCGTCGACGCTGTCTCCCCGAGCCCCATTTACCGGTGTGGAACCCATGGACTCCTGCTAGGGTTGGACTCGGCACTCAGGCACAAGCAGAGCTCACCATGCCCAGGGCCTCTGACTGGCCGGTGGGAGCTTCCTTGCTGGACCCTTGCTCCTTCAGCGAGTTCTCAGGAAGTGTGTGAAACAGATTTCAGGTTCAACTCCTGAGCTCTGAGGTCCAGACCTGGAATCCTTCTCCAGGGAGTCTGGTTCTGTTAGGAGGGAAGTCTGCAGTGCAGACACTAGGGTGCTCACTGCCTCAGTCACTCACCAGGGTGCTCACTGCTCGGTCACTTACCAGGGTGCTCACTGCCTCGGTCAATCACCAGGGTGCTCACTGCCTCAGTCACTCACCAGGGTGCTCACTGCCTCAGTCACTCACCAGGGTGCTCACTGCCTCGGTCAATCACCAGGGTGCTCACTGCCTTAGTCACTCACCAGGGTGCTCACTGCCTTAGTCACTCACCAGGGTGCTCACTGCTCGGTCACTTACCAGGGTGCTCACTGCCTCAGTCACTCACCAGGGTGCTCACTGCCTCAGTCACTCACCAGGGTGCTCACTGCTCGGTCACTTACCAGGGTGCTCACTGCCTCAGTCACTCACCAGGGTGCTCACTGCCTTAGTCACTCACCAGGGTGCTCACTGTCATAGTCACTCACCAGGGTGCTTACTGCCTTAGTCACTCACCAGGGTGCTCACTGCCACGGTCACTCACCAGGGTGCTCACTGCCTTAGTCACTCACCAGTGTGCTCACTGCCTTGGTCACTCACCAGGGTGCTCACTGCCTTAGTCACTCACCAGGGTGCTCACTGTCACAGTCACTCACCAGGGTGCTCATTGCCTTAGTCACTCACCAGGGTGCTCACTGTCACAGTCACTCACCAGGGTGCTCACTGTCACAGTCACTCACCAGGGTGTTCACTGCCTTGGTCAATCACCAGGGTGCTCACTGCCTCGGTCACTTACCAGGGTGCTCACTGCCTTAGTCCCTCACCAGGGTGCTCACTGCCTTAGTCACTCACCAGGGTGCTCACTGCCTCGGTCACTCACCAGGGTGCTCACTGCCTTAGTCACTCACCAGTGTGCTCACTGTCACAGTCACTCACCAGGGTGCTCACTGCCTTGGTCACTCACCAGGGTGCTCACTGCCTTAGTCACTCACCAGTGTGCTCACTGCCTCGGTCACTCACCAGGGTGCTCACTGCCTTAGTCACTCACCAGGGTGCCCAAGGCCGCAGTGTGCTGGACTGTTTCTCAGTCATCCCGAGAAGCACTGCCACACACACCAGGCAAGACACTGGGCTGATGCTCCCCAGCTTATACTCGGGCCACAGGCGTTGGATGCCCTCTGGAGTTTTGGTTTTTTTGTCCCCTCCTGAAGTGCCACAGCCTGATTTCACCTCCCTAGCTCAGGATCACAAGCCAGCTCGGCTCCCACATCAGCTCAGCAGTGCGGTGATTCCACTGGGAACAGTTGCAGACTGCGCTGGTCACGCTGTCCCACCGAGGATCCCTGGGGAAACTGCCACCAAATCATCCTGTTCTTAAGCGATTCTGGAGTCATTTCTCTCCAGTTTGTCACCAGGGCAAGCCACTCTTAAGTTTCTCTGCTTTAGTTGCTCTGAACTTTTAGGGATTGCTTTTTAAACTTTCCTTTAGATTTTCTAAGAATACTACATGGTTCTGAAGTGAACTCAGTAAGACAAGCCCATGCTTCGCAGCAGCCTCCAGCTCTGAGCCTTCTGCTCTTCCCTTCTCCTTGCCGTCGCCGACCATCTTCCAAGGAGGGTTTTGTGTTATCACCTTTTTGTTGTTTTTTAAACATTTTAGTAAGTATGGTTACAAATTTGTATCCCTCTCCTTTTCTTTGATAATGAAAACTTCCTGTACACACGCTTTTCTTCTTGCTCTTCATTTAAATATTAACTTCATTAGTAATTGATTCAATTTGAAAATTAAAATGCCAACTCCTCATTCCTTCCTGCAGTTGCTGCCTTCACTGTGGCGCACAGTGTACTCCAAAAACGAACAGCTTGAGATGAGCAGGAATTCACTGGGTTTGTCGTGTAGCATCCAATAGTTCTCAGGGCGCCTGCCTCAGAGAGTTGTGTGCGTCTCCTGCTCCTGACTCCCAGGCTGTGATTAAAATCCTGCCTAAAGGAGCTCCAGATGCTGCCTCGGAGTGGCCAGCTGGAGGACAGCTTTCCTGTGAGAGTGAAGGTGCCGTCAGCTCTGGGAGTTCCTGTGCCCTTGGTGACCGTCCTGTGGCCACCTCCTGTGGAACTCCCTGTCGAGTGTGCTCAGTGACCCGGGGGCACTTGGACCTGGGTCTTGGTGGCTTGGGCAGGGGTGAAGATCTTTCTGTGGGTGAACACGAGGCCCGTGCTGGCACACAGAGCAGGCTTGGTGAGCTTGCGGAGCTCTGCTTGTTTGCAGCGAACGGCTTCAATGCACAGCCTGGAAACACGTCAGATGAGGGCAAAGGCAGCTTTCCCCAAATCCTTTCCAAACCATGGGAGACACTCCGGCTAGCCTGTGTTCGCTATTCTGTTTCTGGGCTCCAAGTCCCACCTTGTTTCTCCTCTCAATTTTAATAAAGAATTTTAGCAAATTCTATTCTATTTCTAAAATTGCTAGGTGCTGAGGCTGGCTTTGTTTTTGTTTTTTTGTTTTTTTTTGTTGTTGTTGGTACTGGGGATTGAACCCCTCTAGAAGGGCTCTACCACTGAGTAACATCCCCAGTCCTTTTTATTTTGAGAAAGGGTCTCACTAAGTTGTTTAGAACCTCACTGAATTGCTGAGGCTGGCCTCAAAATTGCAATCCTCCTGCCTCAGCCTCCCGAGTCACTCTGTGGTCCACTCCTGGTGAGCCTGGCTTTGATGCAGGGGTGTTTCTGCATTTGGAGGCTGCATAGTAAGGCTGGCCTTGAATCCAAGGTTTCAGTGCCAGAGTCTAAGAGTCTGAGAAGTGGGGAAGGCAGAAAGTTACACGCCCCTTGATAATGACCTTCTGAGAGAGTGACATTGGGTGCCACGTGGTCGAGCCCAGGTCAGTGAGTGACCTGCGGCCGAGACCTGCACTAGCACAGGAAGTAGGCAGAACCAGACGAGGTCAAGGCGCTTTGCTCTCACAGTAATAGCTACTAGTGCAGAGGACAGGGGCCAAGAAGACCCCAGCCGTGGACCCTGGGCCTGGGCCACGCCTGTTCTTACAGAAGTGGCTTGAACAGGGGGCTTCATGGCACCATAAACTCACAGACCACATTCCTGGAGGCAGGGCTGGGTGGACCTCTCTGGAGAGACTCCCAGGGGTTCTTGGTTCTGGCACCAGCGCTGTCAACTCACCCGGAGGGCGTCACCAAGGAGGGCGGCAGCTGGGACAAGACCGTGAGGGGAGGGGAGGGACAGGGCAGGAAGGAGAGTCCCTGTGGGGCTCCCTCTACAGCAGCCTCCCTTAGCTGAGCCTCCTCTCTGCAAGCCGCGGTGGGTCTCTCTCTGCGGCAGCCTTCCCTAGCTGAGCTCCCTCTTCAGGGTTCCAGGTAGGGTTAGGCAGGAGATGCTGACTTGAGCTCGCCAGGCAGAGCGCACACTCCCATCTCAGGCAGAGCCTAGGGACCTCCCCCCGGACGGAGAACCTCAGTACCTTCCCTTTGCTGCATCTCCTCTCCACCTGCAGCCCAGAATTTGTTAATTCTTCACCAAAAAGAAAAAAAAAAACTCTTGAAATAACCACTGTAACTGCACATGTAAAGAGAAGCAGATCAGAGCAAACAGAAAGAAACCAGAGAACAAGACCAGGTGGCCCAGGGAGGGACAGAGCTGCTTCCCTGAAGTGCCACCTGCGGGCCAGGTCAGTAAGGGTGCCGGGCACTCCCTGAAAGGTGTCCTCGCATCTTGAGGCAGAGCTGGAAGCATGGGGATTTTGTTCCCCACCAAAACGTTCTGCGGAGTGCTGGCTAATTGTGAGCACTTTTCCCCCTTGTCCCTGGTTTTGGAAGCTGGTTGCTCTGCTTTAATAGCTGCTCTTGGGATTCTGCCCCCACCCCACCACCATTTTGTTAGGTTTTGTGAGAGGTAAATCCTGCAAAGTTTCACTTTCAGTTTGGATCAGAGAACTATGTTGTGCTTTTAATAAGAACAATGTCTCTTAGTGATCCCTCAGTTATGGTTGTGTAATTATTTCTTGGTACTGGGGATTGAACCACTGAACCACATCCCCAAACTTTGTTGCATTTTATTTAGAGACAGGGTCTCCCTGAGTTGCTTAGCGCCTCACTGTTGCTGAGGCTGGCTTTGAACTCTCCATCCTCCTTTCTCCTGAATCACTGGGATTACAGGTGTGAGCCACCACACCCGGAAATTTTGTAATTTTTAAATGCAATTACATGTTGGAATAGGCCTTAGGACCCCTTCTGTTGAACCGTCCCACCCATGCACCCAGCCACGGCCCTCATGAGATGTCTGAGCATCTCCAGGCTGCATTTGCCTGCTGCCCACCTGACCCTGGTGGGCCCCTTGTCCACTCTTCCTCCCTCTCAGCAAACAGTTGAACATTGTTCAAACCATGTGTCACATCCAACTCCTTTCTCCACATCCAGTCTGTAAGTGGATCCAAGCGGTTCTAGCGTCCCCCATCTGCACCCCCAGGTCCTTGGACTCTCACAGACCCCTCCTGCTGGTCCTCCTGCCTCCTGCCTTGCCTTCCACAGCCTTTCCCCGCGTGTCGCTACACAATCCCTTCACAAAGCAAACCAGGTTGGCTCCCTGCTGGAACTTGATGACAGGTTCCCACTTGCCTGGAGCATATGGCAAGGCCCGCAGGGCCATCACCAGGTTGAGAGAGCAGGTGCATCTGAGCATGGTCCCTTCCTGCCTTTCCGTGGATTTCATGGTGGATCACGCGGCTGTACCCTTTCTTCCCTTCCTGCCTTTCCGTGGATTTCGTGGTGGATCACGTGGCTGTACCCTTTCTTACTTAGTGACTTGAGACTGTCCAGTCTCCTGCCTGCAGTAGTGTGCTCCTCGCTATTGGTGGGCAGCAGGCAGTCCACCCTGCAGACACTCTGCCATTGTCCACCCATCCTCCAGTTTGGGGCTGTGACAGAAAACGGGTGCTGCGAGCATCAGGGACAGGTCTTTGTATGGACGTGTATTTTCATTTCTTTGTGTTAAATATTAGAGGGTGGAATGGCTCGTTGTGTAGCAGGACGTGCCACCTCGGAGGGAGCTACCAGGATGGTTTCTGCAGAGCCTCGGGGCTCCAGGTGCTCTGTTCCCACCAGTGCTTGCTGCCATGGGCTTAGGCAGTGTGCAGTGGAGGCTTGTTGGGGTTTTGATACACATTTCCCTCCTCCCTGTCGACTTGGGGCACATTCCATGCACACATCTGCCCTTGGTCTGCTTCTGAGGAGCCTTGCCTCGCTCTTCATCTCCTCTGTGCGTGGCCCGGGGCGAAACTGTGAGCATTCCCGCAGCCCCTCATCCCCAAACGCTCTGCTGTGCCAGCTTGGATTTCTCTGTGCACGCTGAGCTCAGATTAGGTTGAAATGTGGATTTTTAGACAGAATTGGGGTCCCCCTTCTCTGGCACTCTCTCCCCTACCATTGACCCGCATGCTGGGCCTGTAGAGATCTGTATTCAAGAGGGCTCTTCAGGGACACAGAAAAAGAGGTGGGGAAGGAGAGGAGAGAAGAGGAAAAACAGCTCGTGGGATCACACAGCCCCGAGATGGGCCGTCAGCACGCTGGAGACCCAGCAGAGCCACCTGGAGGAGGAGACCTCGAGGGAAGGCTGGCCTTCCTCCGAGCCAGCTCTCAGCGGACGGGAAGAGACCCCATCACAAGGGAGGCCAGCCTGTAATCCTGGCATTATCTCATCCAGAAACGCTGGCACAGACTCCCCAGAAACGGCTTTTACCCAGGACCGGACACCCCGCAGCCCAGTTGGGTGACAGGGAGGCTGACCTTTGCGGTCGGGAGCCAGGGTCCTCTGACCAGAAGCAGGAGCCCCTGTCATGCTCAGTCAGGAGCACCGCTACTGGAGGGTCGGTGGGGGAAGCGCTCCAGTGCACGCCTGCCCAGGTCTGAGCTGCAGTCAGCAGCGAGGCGGCTGCGAGGCTCACTGGCCAGACTGACAAGCAGTGGTGAGTTTTATGTGACCTGAGTTTCTCTATTGACACAAAGGAACCCGTCCCCACTTGCATACAGGACACGCCATCTTCACAAACACACGTGTAAATCACTAAATCAGGACGATCTGCTGGTCCAGTATTTAAAAATCAAAAGCTTGATACTTGGAATTTCCCCAGAATGCCAGACATTCCTGCCTTAAATTTATGTTTTTCTCAGAAATGTCTGGCAGCTGGCACACAGGCCGCCGCCGGCCGTGCAGCAGTTGGAGTGGGTGGTTGGCGCGGGCGCAGTGGGTCCTCACTTGTGTCCAAGGTCACGGACTCCTCAGTAGGCATGAACAGATGCAGCTCCGGCGGCAGATCTGGGGAGAGAAAACAGGACCCAACTCGGGAAGCGGCAGCAGCAGGTTGCCCGTGGGCGAGGGAGGCTTCCCCACTGAGCTGCCGCCTCACCTGGTGACTCCCGCCAGGGCCCTGCACTGCTTGGAAGCCTCCGGGGAGCAGCAGTGTGCCTGTGCCCCAGGGGCCGCCTGGCTGGGTGGATCTGCTTGCTCAGCAGGCCGCCGGCCGCCCCGGGGCTCTGTCCCCCAGCTGCAGACTCCTCCTGCAGGGCTGGCCCACCCACCAAAAGCTGGAGCTGGGAACCTGGAGGTGCCTCACAGTAGAACTGCCCTACATGGCCCACTGCGGGTCTAAGCCTGCAGCAGTAATGCCTTGAGCGTGGTGGCTGACCTCGCAGGGAGATGCCCAGGGGCCCGGGACGCAGCGTCTTCACCACCAGCTCTCCACCTCCATTACATTCACAGAAAGAAACTGGTGTTAGTAACATTTCTGCAGAAAATCAACCACTTGCCTGTAGGATTTTCTTTATTTTAAAAAATCACATTGCTGACATTGTGTTCAGATTTGAGTGTAGGCAGATGTGTTTTGTTGTGTGAGCACATTTATATCTGAACACGGCAATTCAGAATAAATTGCCAGAGACTGGAATTAGACGAAACTCAATGAGCAGGAACACCTCACCTGTGACCCTCAGACTGCACCCTGAGCTCCGCAGCGTGCACCGGGGAGAGGAATCGCGTGGTCTCTGGAGGAGAGAGCTCGGGTTCTGCTCTCCAGTCCACCATGGCTCTGGGGGCTGCCCTGTCCCCACGTCCATGAGGTGCCTTGTCAGGGTTGCCAAGAGAAGAAACGGAAAGTTACGGACGCACCTCGTGAGTGCTCAGAAGTGCTTCTTTGAGCTGGCCTTTAGATCACTATCACTTGACACAGGCCAAAGTGACACGCCCCAGGGCTGACGTACTCCTGAGTTTATCATGCAGAAGGGATGACAGAGACAGAAGTCCGGTAAGTGTCCATTTCAAAGGGCTCGTTCTTCAGATCCCCAGCGCACCGTCTTTCCCTCAGGAAGCATACCCATTCCCTCGGTCCCTTTCTGCTGGAGCGCTTCTCCTTCCATCCAGACCTGCCCGCGGTGCTGCTGAGCCCTGATCGGGGTGCGCAGCTGCCTGAACCCACCTCCGGTGGCTGGGCACTGTCCTGCCTGACCATGCATGATTCTGGGTAACTGGCGCAGGGGAACCTCCGCAGCATCTGCTCTGAGGGGCTCGAGCTGAGGCGTCTGAGATCTTCTCTCACCCACGCTGTCTCCAGGAAGTCGCTGGAGCTCTGCGGGAACTTTTTCAAGCTGATCTCGTTTCACTGGTGAAAGTTGCATCAGAAACGCAAAGCAGGGGGAGCGGGCGATCTCTCTCCTTGTGTTGGAGAGCCACCGGCTTCCTCCTCCCTCTGGCTGGAAGACCTCGCTCATCTTGGCTTCACTTTTCTTCCATAATGTTTTCTTTCCTCTGCTCCCTCTTACAGGTCTGATTGTTTGGGGGTTCAGGAGGAGCTGCAGAGGGGGGCAGTCAGGCTGCGACCCAGGAGCAGGGGCTGGCATCTGCCCAGGAGCGTAGGTGACTCTGGCTGTTCCGAGGACCTCGCTTCCCAGAGCTGCCATGGCCTCTGGTCCGTCAGCACCATCCAGCGAGTCACATGCTTCTCTGGGCCCCTCAAGCTCTCCAAGTCAATTGGGAGCTTCAACACGGAAGGCAGGCATGCAGGCCTGAGCAACCTGGGCCACCTGTCCCAGCCAGGCCTTCGCAGGAGCGAGCAACGGGTGGGAGTCAGACCAGCAGGCCAGGCCTTGGAGAACAGCATGGGGGCAGAAACGAAAGTCTGGTTTGTGAGACTCTCAGTTCACTGGAGCTGACGAATGATCGGCAGTTGATGCTTCTGCTGCTGAGCATGTTAAAACCACTATGTTCTCTTACCCATGTGAGAAGATCCTTGATCTCATGCTCTCTGCCCGCAACTCATCGCGGTGCTTCAGGAGGCGAGATGAGGAAGGGAGGTCTCTTCTCCTGGCAGGGTGCACTCTGGTGGCCACCACCGGCCCCCGGTTGAGGGAACTGCCGCCACTCACCGTGGCATTCTCTGGACCATATCAAGAGTCATCCTAAGCTGCCATCCATCCCAGCTTACAGAGTTCCTCAGACACCCACAATCAGAGAGGGCACACCTCTGGAGTACCCGGGACCTGCACGCCATGCGACAGGACTGAGGCATGAGAGGCCTGGCAACTCTGTCTCACACACCCCGGGCCCCGCACTCCCCCCCAAAATCCTGCTTTCTTCCGGTCTGTCTTGTTGCTGAGCAGAACTGGGGAACTGATGAACTATACCACTAGCCTTGCTTATTTACTTGGCAAAAGTGATTGCTTCTGCCTCTGCACCTCAGCTCTGTGAGGCTGCTGCCACCCCTGCCTGGACCCTGACTTGCCCCGCGATGCCAGATCAGCAGCTGACAGACACCTGTTCATGAGCACTCTTTAGACTATGGAAGAGCCTAAAGGAGAACGGTGTGATCGCTGCTGGAGGAAGAGCCCCAGGGAGCACCATGAACCGTGGGCCTGTATGCCTACTGCCCTGTCACCTGTGTGGGTCTTAAATACTCGCACACAGGTCTGGAAGTGAAGCATGGCAGGCTGTGTGCTCTTGAAATGCACCGCGTGAGTCTGGAGGGCAGGACAAACCCCTGAACAGCACAGTCGAAGCAGGTCCTGGGCATCCACAGCCAGCAGCATGGGGACCCTGCAGGCTACGTGAGAGTTTACGGGGCTGTGACCAGCACCCCTGGTGCAGTTCTTGGTGCACAGCTATGTGTGACTTCAGGGATTCAAACGCACTTCTGTTCTGCAAATAGGTTTAGGAGACCTGATCTAGTCTAATTTCCCCAAAACACAGACAAGTGACCTGAGGGAGAACCAGGGAATTTGGGCAATCTCTAAGGCTGAACAAACAGCAAGAAGCATCATTATCTTTTCCCCTCATGGCAGCTGACTGCCACGTCTGGTGCTCACTGTGAGGCCCCCATGCTTTAGCCCAGAACACAGCAGCAAGTGCCCCCCTCCAGGTAGAGGCCGCAGGTGCCTCCCAGTTACAGGCAGCAGGTACATCAGGATAGAGGCTGCAGGTGCCTCCTGGGTAGATGAAGCAGGTACCTCCTGGTTCCAGACAGAGACTGTAGGTGCCTCCTTACTCCTGGGTAGGAGCTGCAGGTGTCACCCGAGTAGAGGCTACAGGGGTCTCCTGGGTAGATTCAACAACTGCCTCCTAAGTGGAAGCTGCAGGTGCCTCCCAGCTCCAGGAAGGGGCTGTAGGTACACCTTGGCTCCTGGGTCTGTTCTGGGACGTGGCTGTCCTCAAGCTGAAGCAGCCTCCACCTTGACTTCAGGACCCCTGAACGTCTGTCTGCATTCACGTACACACACCCTGAAATGGAGATGGGCTGGTGCTCTCTGAGGGTCCTCACCAGAGTGGAGGACAGGGCTGAGCTGTGCCTCTCACCTGCACTCTAGCAGAGGGTTCTGCAAGGGTTCCGGTGCCCTCTATGTCACTCTCCTCTCCTCCCTGCCACCTCTGGCCTTTCTTTCCTGCCTTCTGGAACAACTCCCCAGGTAAGCTGGACGTACTAATTCCTGCCTTGGGTTCTGGTATAGAGAAGCCCAAACCAGGGCCTTAGAGGATGCCCAAGGCCAGATCAGAGGGCAGCCAGGACCCCAGAATCCCAGACTCTGGTCCACAGTGAGTTTGAGAGAGGCAGCAGGGCATGTGAATCAAGGGCTATTTGGAGCTGGGGGTTGGTGATGTAGGGTGACCGATTGAAAGGCTGCAAAGTCATGGACGAGTCATGGACGTTGTAGGTGGCTTTCCTGAGCTGCTTCAGAAGCCCTGGAGGAAAAGGTGACAAGCTTAGGGTTAGCAACCTGGCAAGAACTGGTCCTCAACCTCACTGGGATGTCCTGCAAAGATGAGAAGGGGGCAAGTGTGGACATGGAATGGCAGAGTGGATCTACACTGTGACAAAGTGCCATCTTCAGGGAGTCGTGGAGAACATTGCTTCCGAGAAGGCCAACAGAAATCCCCCATGGAGGTGACATGCGTGTCCCCACAGTGTGTGGAGCTAACTACTGACCAGAATCAACACGATATCCCTGGACCTGGGGCTATAGAGAGAGGGAGCCATGGCACTGGGACTGACCTGGACCTAAAAAGGAGGTGTAGACATGGCACTTGGCTGACCTGGAGCTACAGTGGCGGTGTAGACATGGCACTGGGACTGACCTGGAGCTACAGTGCAGGTGTAGTCATGGCACTGGGCTGACCTGGACCTACAGTGGAGGTGTAGTCATGGCACTGGGCTGACCTGGAGCTACAGTGGAGGTGTAGACATGGCACTGGGCTGACCTGGACCTACAGTGGAGGTGTAGCTATGGTACTGGACTTATCTGGAGTTACACTGGAGGTGTAGACATGGCACCTGTGCTAACACTAACCTGGAGTTACAGTGGAGTCTTATGCATGACACTAGATATTTTGGTAGCAGTTGGAGTGACAGGTTCCAGGACTAGAGGCCTGTGTGGCATCAAACCATCGGGAGTCAGCTGCTCGAATTGCATGAACTGCAATAAGGAATCGGGGGTTGTGTGCTGGACCACAGGGGTTGCAGCCATGGCCAGTGTTCTCGGACACCAAGGAAAGATATCAGAACCTGTTGTTTAAGTAAAGTAACAAAAAGAAATCAAGCTGCTAAGGCTTCTGTTGTGTTTTCCAGTTTCCACTTTGCATTTTAGACAAGAGGTCTTAAGTCAAATATGTATGAGTGGGGAGGCCAAAGGTTGAATAAGTGAGTTCAGAGCAAGGCAGTGTGGCCCAGCCAGCAGGGTGGAGAAGAGGGGATCAGGGGCCTGGCTGGAGATGGCGGTTTGCTGACAGCCTGGGTGTGAGCCAGCTGGAGGAATCAAGAACAGGTTCATGTTCTGGGTTAAACCAATTGGTGGATGCTGGTGTCAAAAGTTTCAGAGGAGGGAAAGAAGGGGAGCAGGTCTGAGAGGGACCCTCCAATTGGGGTGTCAGCGGGACATGTGTGCAGGGTGGACCATGAATTCTGGACATGTGTGCCAGGTGGGCTAGTGATTCAGGCTGTGTCTGCCAGGTAGATGACAGATTCAGGCTGTGTGCTGGGAAGACCAGGGATTCAGGACAAGCCTACACGGTGGGCCAGGGATTCAGGAGTCCAAGACTGGTGGAGACACGGTTCTGGTAGATACTGACACTTGCCATCACACCTTGGTGTGTGGATTTCAGGAGAGAGAGAGAAAACAGACACAGCACCCATGTCCTGGCCTAGAGCACACTGATGTCCAAGTCCTGGCAGAGAAGAGTCTAGCAAAGGAACCTGAGCAGGCCCAGTAGGGAGGCCAGGGGAAGCCCAGGGACTGTGGTGCTGAGGAGCTGAGAATGGATGTGATAACAGGGAGAGAACAGTAAGAGACGGTGGCCAGCTGCATGATCCTGCAAGAGTCTGCCCAGCCAGGGACAGAGACGTGACTCAGGAGCCTCGGAGGTCAGAGGTCAGTGGTGGCGTTGACATGAGCCTCTCCTTGGGTCAAACCAGTCTGGGGTTGGCACCCTCGGCAGCAGTGTGGCCTGGGGGACCTGCAACCTGCCTTCCATTCCTTAGGTAGTGGGTAACTAACCCAGGCCTGAATGCAAAGCAAACTAAGGACACTGGGAAAATTAGTGCCTAGAAAAGGGAGAGCTCCCCTTTCCAAGTCGGCTGATTTTGGGGGAACCTAATCGACATCATTCATTCCTACCTTTTGGACTGTGAAAGACTTTCCCTAGGAGCTAACTACTTTCCTTTGAAGTGTACACCCCTCTGGTGAAGGCTCAGGCCCAAGACCAGCCCCTGGGAAGGCTCCCCCAAGGCTAGAGATTTACCAAGGCCTGTAAGAGGAGCCAGTCTCCCTTATCACGCTCTGCTTCTTTGAACACGCTTCCCGCCTGAAAACTCTCACACACAATCATATACCATTTTTTGAAACCTTGTGCACAACCACGTATCATTTTAGACTAGAACATTCTCGACCCTAGATAGCCTATGTTGTGGAAAACGCACTCGGAATCTGGAGTGCTGTTTCCTTGGGCTTCTCCCTCTCTTGGAGTGCCTTTGCTGCTTCTTGCCTGATTCCCACACTTCCAAAAAGACTTCTAGCCCTCTTATATTACAGTCTGCTACATTTGGTGGTTTAAAATATTCACAGAAGTGGCCGGGCAGCCAGTGAGGACTCCCTCCTGCAGGAGGAGTCTGCCTGTGAGGATCAGGGGTTGGGAAGGGCCACTCCCACCGTGAGGGGAGGTGCAGAAAGGCGGCAGAGAGGAGCACAGCAACCTTGGTCTGCAGGAGCACAGAGGCTGGAGAGCCTCAGCAGCGTCCAGGAAGAGGCCAGAGAGTGGGGCCAAGGCCAGAAAGCCAGCCAGCTGGGGAAGCGCCACGGTTTCCTAGTTGGCGTGAACCGTTAGACTTTGCAACTCTTCCATTCTCTTTTATTTCTACTATTTAATTTTGAAGACAGTGGAAGTTACGAAAACATGCTAGTGGTAACGATTTAGGCGTGTGTGGATAAAGCACTGCTTACACCACAAATCGTACACCCAGCCCTCCCCGCAGAGCCCGAGCAGGCCACGCACGCTGCCCGTGTGGCTTGATGGCTGTGTGCCACCCATACAGGTCATGGCAAGTGTGGCCAAGTGGAGGGGCAGCACAAAGACCCCAGGGGGACGCGTTTTCTAACCATCGATGCAGTGATGAGAAGTGATGGATGTGATGCTCCGAGCATCTCAAGTCTACAGCTGGAGAAGCACATTTGTGGCTTCTGAGAGGCAGGTAAGGGTTACTGCCCAACCTCACTCCTGACCAGTCACGGACACTCGAAGGCCAGGAGGTGGCTTAGGTGCACAGGGAGCTGGTGCGTTATACCTAGGCAGTAATGGAGTTGATTTGGCAGGAAGCCAAAATGTTCCACAGCTTCTAGGAACTGAGGCCTGATGTCCTTCCCCTCAATGAACCAGGTTCTGAGCCTCTCTTGGGCCCTTCGGGGTCCATCTAACTCGTATTCCTGCCAGCAGGGCTTTCACTGGCCGGGCTCTCTGCAGAGTGAACCCTTGTCCCAGGAGACTACTGCTTTTCCAGAGCAGAGCACGTTCCGCTCCAGCCTGAGCAACCTGGTATCTGTGACCCCTGGGCTTGACCCCTCAAGTGAGCTCGTGCTGACTTGTTGGCAGAGTGGAGCTGAGGCAGGAAGAGTCCATGCCTGGTATGATTGCTGATAGCTTTGCCAGCGCCCTCCTCTTGTGCTCACCAACCACAGCTTGCATAGAAAGAGCAATGCCCAGGGCCGTAAGCTAACCCTAGAAAATACTTCATTCTTTTTTTTTTTTTTTTTTTTTTTTTTTTTGCGGTGCTGGGGATTTGAACCCAGGGCCTTGTGCTTGCAAGGCAAGCACTCTTCCAACTGAGCTATATCCCCAACCCGAAATTACATCATTCTTGACTTTGCATTTTATTGCCAAGTCCCACCAACTGTGTAGTTAGAAGTCTGCCTTTGGTAAATAAAAAATGCAACTTGAATTGCCCAAGTCCTGACTTTCATACCAAATGTGAAGCTCAAATAACATTTAAGGGATAGTTGCCCTTGTCAGAGGAAGAGGCCAAAGTGCAGACATTCAGGAACTGAGGAATTGAAAAGGTGCACACATGGGTCTTCTCTGGAGCAAACACCAGTGGGGTCGATGAAGCGTGTGGAACCAGCAGGCCAGGTGTCCCTCGGATTCTCTCCCCAGGCGGTGAAGGAATGCACGGGACGCCTGGATCTTGATCGGGGCTGCTGCCGAGAAGACTGCAGGTGTGCAGTCATGGGGAGAGCAGCGGCTGGCCTCAGTTTCCGCAGGCAGAGCAACGGACACGCTGGGCTCCTGGTGTGGCCCCCACCCTTCCTCCATGTGACCAGGACAAGACAGCTGGGGACTCGGAGCCCCTGGACTGGCTGTCAGCTCTCCATTTGTGTTCTCTGAGGAGTCAGAGCCTTGGGTTATGAGAAACTCTCCACTGTCTCCACCAGGCAGCCAAAGTCCAAGCTTCCTGGAACTTGCTGCGCGGATGACCCAAGGGCCCCTCAGCAGCGGGGTTGTGAGTGCTCACTGCCTCAAGGCAAGTTCAAAACCAGCTGCTCCTTTGGGAACACGGCAGCCTTGCAGTGCCAGCGTGCCATCTATAGCAGGTGAGGAAGTGTGCAGCACACGCCTCCATAGTCAGGGGGGCGCAGAGCCAAAGCCAACCCCTGCTCGAACTTGCCAGGACCAACGCAGTCTGTGTTCATGCCTGGAAGATAGCCTGTGCCCAGATGAAGTCAGGGTACAGCGGCCGGAAACCATCTCAGATCTGTGTGGGGAACTGAAGGGCCTGCTCTTCTCCAGGGAGTAACCCCCAAGGCAAGTCTCCCTCCATCTTGGGACCACCCTGCTGGCACTTTGAGATGGCATGTGCCCACCCCATGCCATGGCCAGAGCCAGTTCACTGAACCTAAATCTGAAACAGGTAGATACACACGTCTGAAATGACCTTGTGCAAAAGTGGACCCACTGTAAATGTGGCGCTGAATAGGAGCTTCTGCTTGCCCAGGACGCCCCCAGCGGTCAGCAGACTGCAGCGAAGCCGAGCACTGTGTAAGGAGGGTTTTAAAGACCAGAGCTACGTAGGAAGTACTAGGTTAGAATCATCTTCCTATCCACATTCCTTTCTAATTTCTGAATTGTTTTTGGCTACTCGTTACGTGTTTTTTTATTTCAGTTGGCAAGTTATCATTGTGCCTGTTTATGGGGTGCACGGTTGCCGGGGTCCAGCCCTAGCAGGAGTCCATGGGTTCCACACTGGTAAACGGGGCTCGGGGAGACAGCGTCGGCGATGGATGGAGAATGAAAGACACAGACTCTAGTTCTGGTGCAATCACTCCCACTTTATTCTGGGGAAGGCTGGGTTTATATACATTTTTCTTCAGGCTATAATGACAATCTTGTGGTTAATATTAAAGAAGTTTTCAAAGCATAGGCAGAAAACAACAACCTTACAGATCATCCTTACCTAATCACAATTATTTTAAGAATATCTAACTACGTCGATGAGCTAATACAATGTTTATTTCCTTAATATCTAAACTCTATGTGACCTAAGACTATTATTATTATTCTCGCGGTTAAAGCGATAGACAAGTAATCTCATGTGATCATTTCTATTAGGTCCCTCTGGTTAATATTTAAATTGCTGAGTTAAGGGTTACAGGAGGGCAGCGGTCCCAATGGTTATTGTGTACCAACGTTTATTATAGAGGTGACATATTCTTTGTAGGAAGGAAGGAATGTTTTGGAACCTTATTCTCTTACCTCACCACCACACATAAACAAAACCATTGTTAAAATTTAACCAGCCTGTTGGAGACAAAGGCAGATCTATAACTATTTTCTCCAGAGGCTTTCAGGGACTCATTGCATGGTTGCAGAATTATTTTTGTTAGTGGTAAAGACCCATTGTTTTTCAGATTATAGGTAATATTTTCTGGAATTTTTGTTGTATTCCCCTCGTCCCCTTAAGCAATCCGTTCAGACTGAAATGAGTAATATATTATCAGAAAAACACAGCAGAAAAAACACCATGCTCCGGAGCAAAACATCCGGCAATTCCTTTTAGGATGAGCCTTTGCAATCATCCTCCAGAGGATCTTTGTCAAGCACTGGATGGAATTCCGGATGCCCCCCCACACAGTGGTGTTTGTAGTGCCTGCCTGCAAGCTTAAATAGCCCCGTCAAATTGATTGACACATCCATGACCTCACAGACATCTCATTTTTGGGGTGAGAACATTTGAAATTTATTCTTAGTAATTTTGAAACATAAATATGTTATTAACACAGTCTCCTTGCAGTACAACAGAGATCAACCCTATTTCTCCTGTCTAACTGAAGTCATGTGTCCCACAAACATGTGAACAGCGACCTACTCTGCTCCTACAGTCGGACTCCAAGAGAGGATGAGATCGTGTGCTTGTCTTACTGTGTCTGGCATCCATGGTCCCTCCATGTTGTCACCAACGACAAGACTCCTCCTTTCTAAGGGCTGAATAGTGCTCCACTGTGTAATGCAGGACGTTCTCTTTATCCACCTGTCCTTCGATGGACACTGAATCTGATCCATGTCGTGGCCCTTGGGGTTGTGTCTTATCCCCTGGCTCCTCCTGCCCTCCCTCTGCTTCCTGGTTGCGTGAGCTCAGCGGCTCCCTGTGCTGCGCTCTTCTGCCGATGCTCTGCCTCACCTCAGCCCAGAGCTGTGGTGTTAGCTG
Organism: Sciurus carolinensis; assembly: GCF_902686445.1. NCBI lineage: Eukaryota > Metazoa > Chordata > Mammalia > Rodentia > Sciuridae > Sciurus > Sciurus carolinensis. Next base: position 47,802 of record NC_062220.1, read on the forward strand.
ACCATGACCAGAACCTCTGAATCCAGGAGCCAAGATGAACCTTCCTGCTCTATGTTGTTCACGCCACGTACTTTAGTCACAGCAGTGGCACAGGGGTCCCCTGGCTCTGCAGCCTTGCCATGAGTGCTTTCATCTCTCGATAATAACCATCACTTAAGGTGCCCATTCCTTGTAGTTAAACTTTGCAGTTCTCTAACGATTAATGATGTTGAATGTTTTTTCATATAACTTGGTCAGTTGTATGTCTTCCTTTGAGAAATGTCTATTCAGGCCCTTTGCCCACTTAAAAATATTTTTTAACTTTCTACTTGGAAATAACTTTGTGTCTGAAGGAGTTGCAAGGATACCGCAGAGAGGGTCCGAGTGCTAGGGTGCTGTACCAAGTCCAGCGAGCAGACATTGGCACAACCACGGGGCCGGCCTCGCGACCGGGATCGAGAGGGCGCTCCTGCCTGGTCGACCACAGCGGTGGGCCAGTCTCAGCGCCCCCCTCTGAGCGCCTCTGCCCTAGCCACAGCACACTTCCACGACTCCCCTGACGACTCCTCGGGGGGTTGTGGCCATGTCTGCCAAAGCCACTGTGTCAGCGTGAGAAGGCCTGAAACTGTGACGTGATCTGCAAAGTGGAAAGTGGACACGGCGGACATAGTCCAAGTGGGGCTTGTTGAATGGCGCTCACAACGGGACGCCTGCACAGCCCTGCGGGACGACGGAGCAGGAGGCCTTCCTTGATGGAGACCGTGTTCCCAGGTGCCGTATCAGAAGGTCTGTAAGGCCACGTATTCAGTATCCATGTGTGGAAACCACCTGAGAAGAGCACCACCCTGCCGGGAGGTTCATGAGCTCAACCTCACCTGACGGCACACCTGCTCTTGGCCATCAGCCACAGGGCACAGTCTACATGCAGTGCATTCCCTCTCTCCGAGTGTCCACTCACTCGGGTCTGGAAACTACACAGTCCTGTGACCATCTGCGGCATTGAGACCTGAACGTCCTCTTCACCTTTGTGGCCCTGTGGCCCCCTGCAATCACGGCTCAAGTGTCTGTCCCAGAGCTCTGGCTTCTCAAGGCTTCCTGTGAGGACCACCTGACCTGTGGCCAGACGTCTGCTTAACTTTCCTGCTGGTCGAGCAGCGTGGGGTGAACCCACCACCAGTGCTGATCTATTTGACAAGTGAAAGAAGCTCAACCACCTCAGTTTTGACCACTGTGGAAATGGTGGGTTCTGCTCAGTTGGACTCATTTCTGTTCAATAGGGCACTACTTGCACAATTAACCCACCTGCTGCCCTGGGTGTGGAGTGGACTCTTCTAGGAGAAGATCTGACCTGCCTTGCAGGCCCTGGGGTGCTGGGCTGTACGCTTTCCTAAAGAGATGATTTCCTTCTCCTGCTCCTGCTGGGTGCAGATGCCGGGTGCAGGAGTGGGATTGCTGAGTCCTGTGTAACCGTGTTGACTTCTTGCAGCATTCTGCTATTTTCTCGTCAGTTCTGTTTTACATTCTTACAAGCAATGCAGAAGAGCATGGGTTTCTGCACAGCCTGACCATTTGCTGTACTCGCTGCCCTGTAGACTCTAGCTGTCCTCACAGGTGTGTGGTGGCATCTCATTGTGGGTTTGATCTTTTCGTGTACCTGTTGGTCACTTGGGTATCTTCTTTTGAGACCTGTTCTTTCAAGTCCTGGGCCCACTTGTCATTAGGTTGTTTCACCATGGCTGCTGACTGCCGAGTAGGGTGTGCATTCTGGATACACATCCCTGATTAGAGCTGGGATCTGTCAGTGTTGGGTCCCTGCCTGCAGGTTGGCTCTTCACTCTGCACAGACATTGCAAACTTCGAGGTCTATTTCTGTGTCCGCTTTTTATTTGTCTGATTTGTCTATCTTTTATTGTCGTCCCTGTTCTTTAGTGTCACATTCAAGAAATTATTGTCAAAGCCAATGCCACAGAGCCCCCCATTTTCTCTGAGAGTTTCAAAGCTTTAGGTCTTGCATTTGGTTGTTGGATCCATTTGAGCTGGTTACAGTTTACGTGGTGTAAGATCGGGGTTCTGCCCCTTTGCACTGGGATACCCAGTTTTCCCGACACCATTTGTTGAGACCGCCATCTTCCCACTGCCTGGTCTCGGCACCTGTGCAGACACCTCAGGTTTAAAGCAGCCTTTCCCACCCTGCTCTGTGTAGTGGTTTCTAGTTCACTGCTGCCACAGCCTTGAGACCACAGGAGCCTCAGGCTGCGAGGCCAGCAGGGCCTCGTGTGCTGGCTGCCCACACCTGTCTCTCTCCATCCCGTCCCGTCCCCCAGATCCCCAACCCAAACTCTTCTCAGACTTGTGAGACACACGTAATTCAAGGGGAGGAATAATTGCTCTCACAGTGTCCCAGGATCGCTTTAGAACCACACCGTGAGGGATCGTGTGAGACCAGACTGTCAGGCTGCCTGGGTTCGAACCAGAACCCAAACGCCATGCTTGATGCTGCCTCATTTCCAAACCACCCCTGAGCCTGCCGGTTCCCCTCTGAGAGGTGCAGCGGATCTCTCCTGTCTGTCTCCTCTGTGTTGTACCCCGGATGGCCACTACGGCTCTCCCCATTCCTCCCAGACCCCAGCCCATTCTCATGTGAGAACCCCTGGGCTTTGGCTCACAGGCCAGGCCCCAGCCTGGCCCTTCCCCACCGGGTGAGCCTTGGTGTAGCGCTGCAGCCTCCTCTGCGGCCTCTTCCTGCAGCCCCTCTGGTGGTCTGGGCGTTGACCCTGCTCCCCTTGGATGCTTTTCTCTCCCCATTGCCTCTCTGACACTTGCTCAATGCCCAGCACAGACCCATGCGACTCAGGGTTTGGTGATGGAGTGGTCCTGATGTGGAAGACCATCTGGGTGACCTTACGTGGGTTTAAACTCAGGAGTAGAATAAAGTTCAGGAAGGTGAGGTCAGTTCCAGTGATAGCTGGTGGAGCAGGCTACAGAGCCCAAATCCCCCCATGATCTTGGGTTGTTATGGAAAATGCAAAATGCACTGTACTGCATGGTAGGATGTCAGCGGGAGGAAACCGGCCACTCGGTGTGCTCCCCAGCTTTTCAGCACCTTGTAGGTTTCTGGTTTCTCCATAACAGGTGAGCAGACGTCCCTGCTTCATGCATCTGCAGCAGCAGCTGCTCAGTGGGAAGATGTGCCCCAAAGACATGCCCCAAAGATGTGCTAAGGCCCCATCCTGCTGTCTTCTGCTGCTCTTCAAACACATCACACACCCAGAGTAGCTCAAAAGCAACTGTCCAGAATCACCAGCTGGCACACCGTGAACAGCCTCAGAGGCTCAAGGAGCAGGAGACTGGATGGGAGCCTCCTCCTCTCCTTGACCACACCGTACAGCCGTGGCTCTGGACGTGTCTGGACAGGAGCACCATCAGGAAGGTCCTGAAATCTCCATGCTCAGGCTGCCCCACGCCACAAGTCCCAGCCGGAACCACCCTCAGATGCTGGTCTTTAAGAGCAGGGTCACCAGCTAGGCTTGTGTGTTTCCTTTTTGGCAGAAACCACACACAAAATTTGACATCTGCTATTTCAAGTTTTGGATTTTTAAAAAGAGTCTAAGTATTTAAAGACATTTGTGGAGAAATCTGAGTCCAGATTCCCCCATCACTGGCTTCTAGTTTTGTGTCATGAGTCAGGAAGGACGAGTGGTGTGGTTCCAGTCTTCCTGGTGTTAAGACTTGCGTTGTCATTTAGGTCTCAGCTCACTGGATGATGCTCCATGTGTACTTGAGAGGAATGTGTGTTCTGCAGCTGTTGGATGGGATGTCCTACGAACACCTGCTCAGGTCCTCTTGGTCCGTGGTGCCTTGTGGACAAGAACTTCATCTTTGCCCTTCAGATTTGTTACTACTGTGCTTCTTGTTTGCCAGTGTGTCCTCTTGCTGAATCCACCTTTTCATCCCTGTAGAGTGACCCTCTGCTTCTTTTTGCAGGTGTTTTGGTTGAATGCAAACACATTCATTTGGTCGAATGCTCCCAGTGAGTTCCACCTGGACAGAATACCTTCCCTGTCCTCTCACGCACCGTCCACCTGTGTCCCTGGAGGGGATGTGAGACTCTCCTTGTGCCATGCAGTTGGGCCTCACTTGCATCCAGATTAACCTTTTGCTTCCAGTTGGAGGGTTTAATCCACTTACAGTCAGGTCTTTAGTGCTGGGCGAGGACTTGCTACCGCTGTTTTGTTGAATAATTCTGGGTGATTTTAGATGCCTTTTTCCTTTCTTCTTTTACAGCATTCCCTTGTGGTTAAGTGGCTTTCTCTAGTAGCGTGTTTTGACTTCTTGTTTTTTATTTGCAGTGTGTCTATTGTAGACTTCGGTGGTTACCATAATTGTTACAAAGAATAGCGTATATCTGTAGTGAACTGTTTTAAACTGGTAACACCTCAACTTTGATTTTTGAAAAAGAAAAGCCCCTCTGCACAGTAACTGCACCCCTTCACAACATTCGGAATTTCTGGTGTCACAATGTACAACTTCTCCTATTACAGACACTGCAACCAATCATTTTGGTTATGATTTTAATAGTTTTATCTTTTAATCTCCATATTAACGACGAGAGGTTTACATAGAATGATTATAGCATTAAGGAATTCTGAATTTGACTATCTTCCTTTTGTGGTGTGTTTTATACCCTCGAGTGTTTGTGCTACTTTCCTTCCGATTAAAGAATCTTCAGCCCTTCTCATGAGACAGTTCTGGTGTGATGACCCCCCTCAGCATTTGCTTTCCGGCACTGCTGACGGACAGCTCTTCTGGGCACCGTGGCCTTGGGGGGTGGTTTGGTTTTCCTCAGGTCTCTGACCTATCCGCTCCCTCCTGGCCTGTGAGGTTTCTCCTAGAAAGACACTGCTGGAAGTGCTGGAATTCTTTGGGTTGTGTGTGTCTTTCCTCTGGCTGCCTGGATCCTCTCCTCGTCTCTGACTTGGACAGTTCAGTCATAATGGCCTAGGGCACTTGCTATGGTTTTTACATGGTTGGAGTGTCCCCTAGTGCTCTGTCCATGTTGACGCTTAGTTCCCCCTGTGAGCTATCAAAAAAGTGGAAGCAATCTGCCTGCGGTGTGTGGGAAGTGATCAGGATTGGACGAGGTCGTCAGGGTACGGTGGCCTGATTGAGCCCTGGTGGCTTTGTGAGAGGGGGAGACCTGGAGAGCCACTCACACGCCACTCCCTGCCTCTTGCCGAGTGTGCTGGGTACCACCATGACTCAGCAAGAAGGCCTCACCAGACAAGGTTCCCAGGCTTTTCACCTCCAGAGCTGCGAGCCAAGATGAGCCTCTTTTCTTTGTAAAATAGATTGGCTCAGGGATTTCATTACAGTAATGAAAAATATGGACTAATACCATGGTCTTTTTGAATTAAATCTGATTGGTGACTTTTGACCTTCCTGTACCTGGATTTTTATGTCTTCCTCTAGGTTCACAAAGTTTCTGCTGTTATAAATTTAAATAAGCTTTAAACCTCTTCATATTTCTCTATTCTTTCTTGAACCCCAATGACCCAAACATTTACTCATTTGGTATCCCATAAACTCTAAAAGTCATCTTTCCTTTTTGTTCTTTTTTTTCCCCTCTTATTACATTTTCAAATAGCCTCTCTTCCAGCTTATTCTTTCATCTATTTAATTAATTCTGTTATTGATCCACTTCATTACATTATTTTTTCTCTATATTTTCAGCTTCAGAATTTCTGTTTGATTTTGTTACTTTGATCTCTTTGTTAGAGTTCTCTGTTTAACTTGGAATTACTTCTCTGAATTTTCTTGAAATGTGCTGAGTGACCCTAACGGAGCTGAACTGAGTTCTTTGCTGGGCAGTTCATGTATCTCTGTCTGCTTGTGACTGTCATCAGCACCTTACTTGGCCCACGTAGTGACATTGTGTGTCCCTGATTTGTTTGGGCTTTGTGGTTGTGTGCCAATGTCTACGCATTGCTAGTGTGGGTACTGCTTGCAGTCTCTGCACTCTGGCGCTGTCTGTGCGTCTGAGACTCTTCCACATAGGAATTTCCATGCCTATCTGGAAATTCCGAAAAGAAGGTCCACCTCTACCTCTGAGCCCCTCACAGTGATAGAGGGCGCCAGTGGCCAGATCCACCCAGGCTGGCACAGGGCTAGCAGGCGGTTGCTGTGAGCTCCACTCACACCCCCATCTCTGTTTACAATTGGCCCAGTAGGCAATCCTGCAGTGCTCGCAAAGCTCACCCTAGAATAAGACAAGCAGCCTCCAGTGAGGCTCGCAGAGCATGGGACAGACAAAGGTGCTCCTGGCACACTTTCCACTGCAGGGTCTGTGTGGCTCTGTGGTCTGCAGCAGGAGGTGGGGGATGCAGCCTTTTGAGAGTTCGAGATGCAACTCCTTGAGTGGATCCTGCTTGGAATTCACTGAGTTTCTTGGATACATAGATTGATTTTTTTCACCAAGTTTGGGCGGGGTGGCCCTGTTCCTCCAGCTATTCTGCCTGGTCCTTTCTCTTCTGGACTCCCACTGTGCGTGTATTGGTTGCTTGAAGGTGTTTAGGAGACTCTCTTCAGGTTTCTTTGTTCCTCTTTCTGTTCCACAGACTCTATCAATTGATTTCTTTCTCATTTTCTAATTTTTTCTTTTGCCAGTTCAGGTTTGCAGTTGAGCTTTCACTGAATTTTTCCATTTTCTTAGTTCCATTTTCCAATTTTGAAAGTTCTCTGGGCTTCTTGTTCAGAATTCCTACCTGTTTATGGGTACTCTTTATCTGGGTTAACATCATTCTTGTACTATCTTTGCTCTTTAGACCCAAGCTCCTTGGATGCATTTCTAATAACTGACGTAATGCTTTTGTCTACTAAGTCAAATATCTCTTCCATCAGGAAAATTTTCTATTCACTATTTTTATTGGTTATGAGGCAAAATTTCTTTTTTCTTTGGGTATCCTAAAATTCTCACTGGAAACTGGTCATTTAAAATAATCCAATGTGGATTTTGTAAATAAGAGCAATCCCCATTGCTTTTCCAGAATTAACCAGTGAAGTCCCTGTTCTCTTGCCTGTGGTCACTGAAGTCAGTTCAGCATCCAGGGGTCAGCTCACAACTGGCAGAGTTCCCTCCTCTCCCTCCTGAGGACACCAGGGAGACTCCCTGAGCCCATCTGCCCTGGGGAGCAGGTCACAGTACACTGTACAGTGCAGTTCTCCGAGTGTGGAGTGTAGACACAGGTGGAGGAGGCAGGAACCCCTTGCCAGGGTCATGTTGGTGTGTGGAGGCAGCCAGCTCAAGGCAGGAGGTGAAGTGAGTCAGGTGACCTGATGATTCTGCAGCAGAGTGGATCTCTAGGGAGAAGGGCGACTGTGAATACCTGCCAGATCACTTTGCCTCCAGAGATCATGACTGTTTCACAACATCAGCCTCAGCAGCAACTGTCCTAGGCCACCTCTACACCTGCACCCAGGAAGGACTAAGGCTGCTGGTCAGCAGAGGGATCACACCCTGAGCTCCCAGGATACCTGCAGCTTCCAGCACCTGCCAGAAGCATCTGGAAGCCACCTCAGTTTTGGGTTTGAGATTCTTCCTTTGGGGCTCATGTGAGCTTCAGCTTCACCACAAGGACACGGAACAAGCTATTGCAGTGGGCTGCGCTCAAGGCTGTGGGTGGGGCAGCCACAGAAACAGGGTGCAGCACTGTTGGTCCACAGGGCTGTCTCCACAGGCTGGAATCACTTCACTTGTTATTCTATATATATATATATATATTTTTTTTTTTTTTAAATGCAGTACTGAGGATGGAACCCAGTACCTTGCTCATGCTAGGCAAGCGCCTACCACTGAGCCACAACCCCAGCCCTCATTTGTTACTCTTCAGCACTGACATTTGCAGGGGAGGGATTTATTTCCTTTCAATTTTCTGTCCCCTTAGGGGTATGATTTTCAGTAAATATGCACCATAAACTTGGTCTTTACCCTAAACATAATTAGACAGTAAGTAAAAAGGAAAACCATCCAACAGGGAATTCCTGAAATCTCTCTGTGGTGATTATGGCTGCTAGGACTGAGAGATAACCCATATCCATAGCAGATCTCTTCCCAAAAAAATTCAGAAGCAAGAGCAAGGATTCACCTTGAGGGCAAGTCACCAGCTCTCAGCCATACTGGCCCCAGGAGCCCATGGGCAGGGGCAGGGTCCGCGGCAGGCCCTGTGCAGCCCATGCTGAGGTGCCCCCTCGCCCTCTTGGAACAGGGTTGCAAGCACCCCTCAGGCGCAGAGGCTCCCTCTGCACCACAGACTTGCAGCTGCTGAAGTACGGGTCTCTTTACCCCGAGGCACAGCATCCTCAAAGGAGGACCTTGCATAGGCCACAGATCTCGGTGCTGGGAGATGGGGTCACAAGGGTGGCAAGGTCCTAGCCCGTCATAAAGGTGGGGCTCACTGTGAAGACTGGAAGCTGGACACAGGCATTCCAGTGCATGGGGTGGGGAAGAGGGCGAGGCAAAGGGAGGACATCCAGGGGAGGCCATGACTAGAGTGGCCAGACGCAGAGGCCTTGGGCCAAGAGTGCAACTCATCTCACCGGCTCCTGGGGAACCCCAGGGTTCTTGAGCAGAAGCATGGGGGGCTTTGAGCAGAAGATTCGAGTTCTCAACCCAGCACGGTGTAGTGATGACTTCCTCAACTTCTTGAATCCCACCGAGGGGTCTGGGGTGGAGGACACAGAGACCAGTACCATGAGGCACTGGGCAAGTGGGCTGCCTCAGAGGTGAGAAGGGAGTATTGGACCAGCTGCCTCTTTCTCCTTTAGACAGTATCTGCCATGGCTGACCTGGTTATAATAGAAACCAGGAGGACTTTCTGCTGGTTCTTGGAGGCAATGAGCTTTCTGGGCACCAGTGGTTCCCTGGGGGACAGGGTGGTATCTCCAGCCAGTCGTGGACATGTTTGTTGGTTGGTACTCAGAGCAGCCAGAACACGACACAGTGTGAGCCTGGAGACAGTCTCAGGTTAACATCAGAGGGGTGGCAGCAGCCCGCACTCTCAGCACAAAGGAAGAAACTTCCAGCCACAACTGACCTGCAGCAAGAAGGCACAGCAAGGGAAACACCAGGACGCAGGTCTTGTTGCCTGGGCAGCAGAAAAGCAGGGCTTAAAGTTGTTGGCCGGGTCACTGTCCATTCCTTTGGGCCAGGAATGTGTCCATTCCTCTGCACACACCTGTCCATGCTCAAGAAGGTCCCACCGTCTCTGCCACCCTCAGGAACTATCATCTCTGTGACCAACCCAGGCTCCAGTCCAACGCAGGATCTCACCCCTTGGCTCCACTTGGGAGAGCACACACTTCCCTGACCCAATCTTCCTGCCAAGGAGCACCATGCCGGCTAGACAGGTTGGGATAAGGAAAACATGGAGAACACACGGTCCCCAACAAAGGGCAAGTGCTGCCAAAACAGGGCAGAAACTGAATGCTGGATGGACAAGCAAGAGGTGCCTGTCCTGGGAAAACAGCCAGCAGCTCCCAGCCTGACTCCTGCCCCACCAGCCCAGGTCAGAGGAGGGAAGGGGACTGGGATCTCAGGTAGAGGACTGAGGCGTGTCCCCACCCTCTGCAGTACTCACCTCAGCCCCATTCCATGACCCTGCTCCTCTGGGACACGGTCCCACAACAAGGCTGTCACGCAGGCTCTGACTCAAGGCACCTGTCATTACTTGTCAGGTTCACACCTGGAAACAAACCATATACTCAAGAAATGGACTGTTAAACACCCTGAATTGATTCAGTCATTAACTCCGTGATGTTAAAAAACAAAGTATTACATTTCCCTGTACACCTGCAGTGCGCTGCAGGTCACGGTGACAGGCAGGTCACTGCAGGGGCCCGTGCCCTGGGCTGTCCTGTAGCCCTGCTGTGTCCTGTGGTCACGGTGACAGGCAGGTCACTGCAGGGGTCCGTGCCCTGGGCTGTCCTGTAGCCCTGCTGTGGCCTGTGGTCACTGTGACAGGCAGGTCACTGCAGGGGCCCGTGCCCTGGGCTGTCCTGTAGCCCTGCTGTGCCCTGTGGTCACTGTGACAGGCAGGTCACTGCAGGGGCCCGTGCCCTGGGCTGTCCTGTAGCCCTGCTGTGCCCTGTGGTCACTGTGACAGGCAGGTCACTGCAGGGGCCCGTGCCCTGGGCTGTCCTGTAGCCCTGCTGTGCCCTGTGGTCACGGTGACAGGCAGGTCATTGCAGGGGCCTCTGCCCTGGGCTGTCCTGTAGCCCTGCTGTGCCCTGTGGTCACGGTGACAGGCAGGTCATTGCAGGGGCCTCTGCCCTGGGCTGTCCTGTAGCCCTGCTGTGGCCTGTGGTCACGGTGACAGGCAGGTCACTGCAGGGGCCCGTGCCCTGGGCTGTCCTGTAGCCCTGCTGTGCCCTGTGGTCACGGTGACAGGCAGGTCACTGCAGGGGCCCGTGCCCTGGGCTGTCCTGTAGCCCTGCTGTGCCCTGTGGTCACGGTGACAGGCAGGTCACTGCAGGGGCCCGTGCCCTGGGCTGTCCTGTAGCCCTGCTGTGCCCTGTGGTCACTGTGACAGGCAGGTCACTGCAGGGGCCCGTGCCCTGGGCTGTCCTGTAGCCCTGCTGTGCCCTGTGGTCACGGTGACAGGCAGGTCATTGCAGGGGCCCGTGCCCTGGGCTGTCCTGTAGCCCTGCTGTGGCCTGTGGTCACGGTGACAGGCAGGTCACTGCAGGGGCCCATGTCCTAGGCTGTCCTGTAGCCCTGCTGTGCCCTGTGGTCACGGTGACAGGCAGGTCACTGCAGGGGCCTCTGCCCTGGGCTGTCCTGTAGCCCTGCTGTGGCCTGTGGTCACGGTGACAGGCAGGTCACTGCAGGGGCCCATGTCCTGGGCTGTCCTGTAGCCCTGCTGTGCCCTGTGGTCACTTGACAGGCAGGTCACTGCAGGGCCCTTGCCCTGGGCTGTCCTGTAGCCCTGCTGTGCCCTGTGGTCACGGTGACAGGCAGGTCACTGCAGGGCCCGTGCCCTGGGCTGTCCTGTAGCCCTGCTGTGCCCTGTGGTCACGGTGACAGGCAGGTCACTGCAGGGGCCCGTGCCCTGGGCTGTCCTGTAGCCCTGCTGTGCCCTGTGGTCACGGTGACAGGCAGGTCACTGCAGGGGCCCGTGCCCTGGGCTGTCCTGTAGCCCTGCTGTGGCCTGTGGTCACTGTGACAGGCAGGTCACTGCAGGGGCCTATGAGGCATCATGTCTCTTCAGCTCTGCCCACACTTTGCCGGGTGTCCTTGTCGGCCCTGACGCTGTCTGGCACAGTAGTTCGATGCTCCTTATATTTTATTGTTGTCAGAATAGCCCTCCGTTTGGGGTATATTTTCACCAATGTGAAAAGCACGCAAAGCACCCTGGGAAGTTTACTCTTGGTGAGCTCAGCCTCCGAGTTCCCATGGCAGAGCTGAACTCTGGAAGCAGAGGTCATACTTGCTTTCTCTTTGTTATTTTACGGGGTGAAGTACTGAGCCAGCACTGGGAGGAAAGCAGCCTCCGGGATTGGCAGCTTGGAGCCTGGCTTGCAGGGCGACGTCCCGTCCTCTTCAGGCTGTGAACCTTAGGTGGCCCCCAGAGGGGAGCAGAAGGGCTCCCGGGACTCTGATGGGCGTGAAAGGACTCTGCTGTGTGAAGCTCACTCCTGACCTGTGCGTGGACTCTGTCCTCCCAGAGAGCCGCTGGCCATCCCACCACCGCCGCTCAGGACTGGCACCACCAGCCCTGGTGCTCCTCTCCCTCTGCCGCTGCTGCACAGGCTTCCAGAACCACCCACCCGGGGTGCACCTGGCAGACCCTCAGCCCAGCCTCTTTTGTCCACCCTCCTCACCAGGGTCACCCTGAATCCACGCCAGAAAGCCCAGCAACGTTCCTGGTCCTCGGGATGCAGGGTCTTGCTGCAGCAGGCTCTGGGACAGCTCGCTGCCTCGGGGTCACAGGCCCCTGGTGCTCTTAGCCTTTCCCTGGCAGCTCTGCTCATGTCCTCTCCTGCCCACCCTGAGAGCAGAGGCCTAGGGATCTGAAGCTGGCAAGCAGCCCTCGGTGCTATGCTGGTGATTCATGGACCACCCCTGGAGAAACAGCCTCACAGGGGGCTCCCTGGCCTCGCTCCTGCCCACTGCCTCTCCCATCGCCCTGTGAGACTAGGACCCCAGGGCTTCAGAGCTGTGAGTATAACTGCCACGCCGACATCTCCACTAGGACCTCGGGCTCAACAGGTCCCAAGCTCACTCCAGCCTTGCCTCGAAGCCTCCTTCCCTCAGGGTCCTCTATCTCAGGCCAACTGCTAGAGACACCAGGCAGGCAGCAGAGGGCAGGAAGTAGATGCTGAGGAAGAGGAGCAGAGAACAGCAGCAAAACCCACTGTCTCCTGTCACTCAAAGCAGCAACCCCACCATCTCCTGTCGCTCACTCCGGATGCCAGGAAACAACCCTCAAGGGAGGGGGCTTCCTCCCTCACCCCAGACGTTGCTCTGCTCAGCATGTCCTGCTGCCCATCTGGCTACAGCGAGGCACTCCGGGCCTCCAGCCTCGTCTACGTCTCTGGCGTGTCTCTCCAGTACTGCATCTTCTGGCCCCGCTGCTTTGGGACTCTCCACTGCCCTCCAGACAGAATCTATAACCGTGTCCATTCTCGGGCCTCCCGACCTTCCCCTGCTGTCCATTGTCGGGCCCTCCCGACTCACCCCTGCAGCCAGGCCTGCGACCTACCAGTTGTTTCCATCAGGAGAATCTGTCTAAACCCTGCCACCACCTGAGTCCCTGCTCAGTGCTGGTCCCTCAGAAGGCCGTCCCCATCCCTGGGTCCTGAAGGACAGCCGTGGTGGTCACCTGCCACACTCCCACTGCCTCCTTGTCTGGTGACATGTAGCTCTTGGGGACACAGCCTCACCTGCATTCCCACAGTCTGGGTCAGTTCAGAGGCTCTTCAGAGGTCAAGGAAATAGTGATTATTTGCCGTCTCATCTGACGCTGGGCAAGTCCACTTCTGCCTGTGCCCCCTCGTCTCTGAGCTGGCCCTGGCAGGCAGGGTGTGCCCCATTGGCGCCTGGTCTCCCTTCTGCTCACAGGAATGGCACTCTTGTCTAATCCTTGCAGTCTCCAACTGCTTGCTGGTCTGGGTGACAGGACCCCAGTCTCCATAAGGGCTGTCCTCAGACCATGACCCCACATGCCCTCTGTTCCTCCCTTTAAAACACACACCCTGACGAGTCTGCACCTGAAGAAGCTGTGCAGATCTTAGGTCTAGGCGAGCGGTGACTGGGAAGTGACTCTGACAGTGGTGGAATTTTAAAGTGATTAAGCACATCAGAGGAAATTTTGAAAATAAACAGAGGAGAAAACTGTCTCCTTCAGTCTGGTCCCTGAGCACAGCTGACTTCACAGTGCCCTCCCGAACTCTTCTCTGCACACGTCGAGGGCAGGACGTGCAGCCCGGTGCATGCACCATGTGGCGCCTGCTTTTGCGAACCTCGTAACTGAGGTTGCTAGCGCCTTTCACACCTGGGCACCCGTGTCAATAGGGTCCCATGTCCCCCCTCCCTGTCCCTGCACCAGGGACCAGGGAGACATGAGGGCCGGACTAGAGGCCGGGCCTGCCCCTGACGACACTCGTGCATTAGCTTTGGCACGTCAGCATGGATCAGAAGAGTCAGGTTAAAACAACAAGGAAACCCGACACAGCGAGGGGACATCACCAGCATCCTGAAGAAAACTCCCCAAGGGCAGGGCCACAGTGCCCACCGGCGGCTCATCGGCTGCAGTTCTGCAGCTGTCTGCATCCCTGGGTCTCTCGGCCTGGGAAATGCCTGGGCCGAGCTTCACAGGTCTTTGAGCCAAGCGGAGAATCAGTATTAGGATGTTTGTCATCTCCAACACCGGTTGCTCTGGACAGTGGGGAACACCATGTTTAGAAGAAGTTCCATGTGAAATGCAAGTGGAAGCCCGTGCGACCACTGAGGAGCTGAGCGGGAGCAGGCTGGCCGCCGGCCCACGGGTTTATTACCCTATAAAAGCCTCCAGGCGGGGCCTGGAAGCACCACTTCCCAGCTCCTCACAAGTGGTCCGGGGACACAGCCAAGAGGCACACTGGAGAGCTCGGGTGTGGGGGGAAAACCCACGTCCTAAAGACGCGTTCTGCCCAATACCGAGGTCTTAGAGGAACTGCCTTTCTGGGATGCAGCCAGAGTCACATATCCTGCTGGTCCTCAGCCCCAAGACAAAGCAGGCCAAGTTCACGCTCACCCCAGATTGACCCTCTGCAGATGCCTCTCTGCTTTTCACTATTTTCTCTTTTGGATGAGCTTCCCCTGTCCACAGTTTCCAGCTCCAAGCACAGAGTCATTTCTATTTCCTTTTCATTCAAACTTCAATTTCTAAGTGCTCTCATTATTCATGACATGCCTGCTTTCTAAAATCAATTTGTTAAATAATTTAACTAATACCTGGAAAGCACTACCCAGCTGCAAGAGTGCACAGTCCACCACATCACCACCGAGGGCCTGCTGAGTCCCTGGCCTCCAGCACAGCATTTCTGCCCTGACAAACCTCCCTAAAAGACCCATCCCTTCCATTTTAGTTGTTTACTTGGGGATTATCACTCAGTACCAAAAATTAGATTGCAAAACCTAGCGTTGGGGCTGCAAAAATACACGTTGCATGACGCTCAGACGGTTCGTTTGTCTTCTGTGAGGAGTTGTTTGGCTCTCACATGGAACCGTCTCAAGTGCTCACGTGCAGGAGCTTCTCTGGGGTGAGATCCTTGATTTCCTCTTACCCGCCGCAGCGCTGGGTCACGTGCGAAGCCCTGAGCTGCACCAGTCTGGAAGGGCTCCTGCACTCTCGGCTGGCCTGCGTCTGTTTCCATATGCTGAGACAGCAGAGCACCACCACATGCATAAAGCCACAGTTTAGAAACAAGTCGACTGTTGGCTCTTCAAGGCTTCTTGCTTTAAAAGTTTTTTCCTAAGCGTGGAGTGAAAGATCTGGACCCTTGATGGTGTGGTCTAGGGTCCCAACAGGAAAATGTGCTCAGAGAAGCCCTCCCAGGTCCTCTGGCCCTGCCGCCTGTCTGGACCCAGTGGCGAGGATCTTCAGCTCATCCTTCTTCGTTACTGAACAGGGTGGCCTGGGGCGGCCATCTCAGAGCTTCACTTCCACATCAGCAAAGTCCCTTCTTGCCCTGAGAGCTTTCAAAACACTGGAAACAGG
The DNA here is from genome assembly GCF_902686445.1 of Sciurus carolinensis. Classification (NCBI taxonomy): domain Eukaryota; kingdom Metazoa; phylum Chordata; class Mammalia; order Rodentia; family Sciuridae; genus Sciurus; species Sciurus carolinensis. The sequence continues at coordinate 63,035 of NC_062220.1, forward strand.
CATCATCTTGACTCGCCTTGAAAGCTGGTCAGCATAGAGCAGGTACACACCTGTCGGGTAGGTGAGGCACAAAATGCAGGCAGTCCTGGGATTCAGAGGAAATCATTTGGGGTTCAAGCAGACAAACCCTTCTCTCTGAAGACAGCACACCCACCGCCTTGGTCATCCCAATCAGGAGAATAAATGAATCAAGGCAAGAAGCCCAGCAAAAGGGCCTGACACTGAGCAGATAGAGCACCGCTGAGTAAGGTCCCTCCCTGACTGCACAGGGCAGTCCAGGCGGCGCCGCGTTCACGGGAGCCTACACAGGGCAGTCCAGGCGGCGCCGCGTTCACGGGAGCCTACACAGGGCAGTCCAGGCGGCGCCGCGTTCACGGGAGCCGCAGGCCCAGGAACAGCTCCCAGCCTGAGACAACGGCCCTCGCGTGCTTCAGAACACAGAAAGAGCATGCAGCTGCACAGGCCTCGGCACTGCCCCCAGAGACAGCAGGATGCTCCCTGCGTGCCAGCGTGGCCCAAGGGGGCTGCTCACAGAGTCCAGCACAGGAGTGCCCCCCACCTGCACCGGGTGCAGCAGGAGGGAGCTGAGGTGCCAGGTCTGCCTCCCCTGCCATGGAGTGCATGCATCCACTTCTGGAGGTGCCACAACGGACCCTGCACAAGAGAGGGCTTGGGAGGGCCCCTGCTGCTCAGGCCACCTGCTGACCCCCAACCCCGCTCCCACATTCACATGAGTCCAGGGAAGAGTAAAGGGCCCAGATCAAGGACAGCCAGAAGGTCGCCAGCTCAACTTCCTGCAGGCACAGCAGAAGCTTCTGTGGAGACCACCTCCAGCTCAGATTCCTCCTCTGTCTGGTCCTGCCACCTGTCCTCCCTCAGCAGCTGTCCACATGAGCCTCCAGGCATGACCTCCACCTTCTCCTCAGCCAGGAGCCAGTCTGCTCCCACACACCAGCAGTGGTGCTAGACAGCAACGGCAGGCCACTCCTTCCTCTGTGTCCTTCTGCTGAGCCTGTCCCATACGCTGACCTCATCTTCATTGTCCTGCTGTCCTTTCAAATGCTGGAGTCTTCAGCCCAGCAGCTGCTTTAGCCTGGAACCTGCATTATCAGTTTCTACCCCTCTGCTGAGAATTTCTGCTTTTCCAGCACTTCAAAGTGCACTTCTGGGGTCCACAGAGAATGTCTACTGCATCTGCGTTAAAGTCTCTCATATGCCCACCTGTACTACAGCCCCACCTCTGGGCCGTCCCAGGCTGGCCCTGCGCTCGGGTCCCACCTCTGAGTGGTCCCAGGCTGGTCCCCGTATTACAGGCCCACCTCTGGGTGGTGCCAGGCTCACTCCTTGCTGTGAATTCCCTTCAGAATCAGGCACTTTCCTGCGCCTGGCATATTGTGCAACTTTGAAGCAACTTTAGCATTCAGCCTGTCGTGTTACGAGGTCTGGGTTCTGTTGAAAACCTCGGCTTTCCACCTGGGCAGGCTCACATGAAGCGTCCTCTCACCTTGTCGAGTGTACTGTCAGCCCAGACGCCCAAGCTGCTGCTGTTTATTCTGCTGTGTACTCGACAGGTTGCGAAATGTGCCACTTTGTTCTTTTTCAGTTCCAAGTATTTTCTAATTTTTCCTTGGATTTGTTTTGACAAGTCATTTATTTAAAAGGTTATTTATTTAGTTGTTACTATAGATAATTTAAGAAATACACAAAAGGAGAGAAAGTGGCACAGAAAGCCTCCACACCCATGACCTGTCCCAGTGGCTGTCAACTGAGTGCTGACCTTGCTTACCTGGACGTTTTTGAAAGCTTCCTGTAACCAAATAATTTCATCCACCATCATTTCAGTGTGCATCACTGAAGATAAGAACTCTTCTGAAAATAAAGCCACGCTTGCCTATCACACGCTAAAAATTAAAATCATTCATTGAAACCAACGAATATCCAGTTAGTACAGAAATATATTCCTTAGATTCTAAATACAAATGAATTTTCTAGTTTTATCTTTCTTCTTTTGGTTTACCTGACTGAATAGAATTGTGATCAGAAAAACATTTCATTTTATTTCAGTCTAAAAAAGTGGTTCTAATGTGTATGGACCAGTACATGTCAAGTTTTGGTTACTGCTTCATATGTTTTACAATGTTTGGGGGAGTCTTTTCTATATATTAAGCCTAATTTATTAAACTATACAATGCTTTTAAATTACTTCTCCCAGGCACTGAGAGGTGCGCAAAAAATCCCACTGTTGTTTTTTAAGTTCTTTCCACCTTTTTTTCTTTATCTATCTGGAAACTACATACCTGGAGCATAAGTACATAGGAAGGTTGTGGCTTCCAGCAGATTGAATTTGATCTCTATCTCCAGCAAGGCGTTTTGTCTCAAAATCCATGTTGAGGTCCAGCGGTACAATCTTTCTTTTGGTTTCTGTTTGAATAGTATGTATATTTTGTCTCCTTTACTTCCAGTTTTTTTTTTTTTTTTTACCTTTATATGTTATACATGTCTTTTAGAAATCACATATAAAAGTTTGGAGTTTTAATTTTTGTCTTATCATTATTTGTTCCTTTTACATGTAATATCATTATTGATATTTTTAGGTCATAATCTACCAAGTTATTGACTACTTCCTATTTGTCTCACTTGTTCTAGATTTTTCTTTTCCATTCACATTCTATCAAATTGATTTTCTGTTTTTGGTCCTTCCTTTTATTTTCTTTTTCACTTTTAACTTGGTAGTTATGTTCAATTACTATTCTTTTTCTGGTTATATTTGAGATTATAACATGCATCTTTAATTTAGAAAAGTCACATTTAAAATAGTCCCTTACCTCTTAAAATGCAACGAATATAGAACCCATGTTATCCACTTACCACCTCACAAATCACATGCCATTGGTTATGGACTGAAAGTTTGTATTCCCCAGATTTCCGTGCTCAAATCGAGTCCCCTCTGTGATGGCTATGGGAAGTGTTGAGGTCATGAGGGTGGAGTCCTCATAAGCAGGATCAGAGTCCTCACGAGAGCAGGCGAGAGCCAGCCTCTCTGCTGCCATCTGGATGAGGACCCTCAGGAGCTCCCGTGCTGGCCAGGATGCCCAGCTCGGGGGGCTCAGTCTCTGGGGCTCACAGCACGCAGGGCATGCCTGCTGACAGAGGCTGTTTTCACCCTGACACCTATTTCAAGCCCCTCGGACACTGTTGCTGTACTTCTGTCTCATTTCCAGACTCACTGGATAGAAAATCCAAGTCAGAATCCTTATATCTGCAGCATTTAGCAATAGCATTCCATTTTCTCATACGTTCTTTTCTCCTTCCTAAAAATCAAGTGTCCCTAATTATTGCTTGACGTAACAACTGCCTTTCTGTGGGCCTGCTCCAAGAGTTTGCCACTGCTGTTACTGTTGGTGGGTTGTACTCTGACATGTCTGAGTGTGGCTTGGTTTGAATCAATTTTGTTTGGGATCCATAGTGACTCTTGAATCTGAAATGTAATGTCTTTTACGTGTTCAAAACTCTCAGCAATATTTCTTCAGATATTGTTTCTGCCTCAATCTCTCTCCATTCTCCTCCTGCAATTATAACAGTGGCCACAACATACTTTATCTGCTATGCTTTTTAATCTCCTTATACTATGTTCTTTTTTCTCTTTGACTATTCTATTAATTTTGCTATATTTTCTCTTTTTTAAATATACTCTCTCTTTTTTCCTTTGTTCTATGAATTTATTCTGTACTTTAGTCCATTTTCTGTTGGAAATAACACCACCACAGACTGGGTATGTTACTGAAAAAATAGCATATTATTTTGACTGACAGATCTGCAGGAGTAGGCTGAGGACCTGCATCTGGAGGTGGTTTTGTTGTTGTTGTTGTTTGTTTATTTGTTTTTGATGCCAGGAATTGAACCCAGGGGTGCTTAACCACTGAGCCACATCCCCGGTCCTTTCTCATTTTATATTTAGAGACAGAGTCTCACTGAGTTCCTTGTGGCCTCCCTAAGTTGCTGAGGCTGGCTTTGAACTCATGATCCTCCTGCCTTAGCCTCCAGAGCCACTGGAATTACAGGGATGGTGGCTTTCTTACCAGCAGACTCCCAAGGTGGCACAGGGCATCACACGGCCAGAGACAGAAGTAAGTATATATGTCCCTACTGGGCTCCCTGACTCTCCTTTAGAAGCCACCAGTTTCGCTAATGGAGTACCTGTGATCCTATCTAACCCTAACTTTCCAATGCCCACCTCCAATACTTCACAACAGGGTCAGGTTCAAGATGAGTTTTAAGAGAGGAAAGACCATGGTCAAACCACAGCGTGAATCATCTCCAGTCCCACTGTCTCCTCAGCTCTATCTGAAAGATCCAAGTCCATAAGTTCTTTGTTCCATTTACTGTACTTTCGAGTTCTGGAACTTGGGTCTGAGGTCTTAATTCTACTTCTCTGCCAAAATCTGTGGTCTTGTCCCCCTAATTTTATTAAGAATGGTTACTGAAAAGAATTTTCTGACACTTCCACAGTACTGTGGATCTGTTTCTTTTATTTCTTTACTTTTTCAATCACATTTCTTGTCTCCTTGAGGCAAGGCCCCTTACTTATACTTCACATGAATGTCGAGGTTTGGGATGATGCTGTTTCTCCACAGAAAACACGCACTGTCTCCATGGAGACCACTGTCAGCTCCTCCTGGGGGCTGGGGGGTCTTGGTCTGCCTGGCCTCCGGAGGGCTGCTCACCTTGGAGCCCTCATGTGCACCATGTGGATCCTGGCCGGCCGGACCCCTCCTGTTCCCCGTAGGCCCCAGGCTCCACCTTTCTGGGAGGGACACGGAGGTCCTGCTAAGCTCCCGGTCTTTTCAGGATCAGCCCACGCCTCCATGGGAAAGTGCCTCTGGGTTCCGCCCACACCTGGGCTCCATGTGCCTGGTGGCCCCCAAGGTCTTTCCTCTGTCCAGAGCTGCTGCTTGTTCCTTCGGCAGGCTTTGTGTGAATTGCCTAATCCACCACTGACAAAAGTGGAACTCCCTGAAAACAACTTGAATTTAACTCGTCAATGTGTTACACGCTGATTGCGTTAGACACAGAATTCTGCACCGGCCACACTGAACTGGTGAGACAATAAAATGAACCTTGCCCTTTGTGACAGAGATGACCAATATTCATTTACCATTTCATTTTCAAGAATAGGACAGTTCTCTCTTCTTTGGCCACCTAAAAAATACAGCCTAATTTTTCAGGCCCCTTCTACAAGCATGAGTGGCTGCATGAGGTCTGGGTAATGGGATGTGTGTGTAAGTTCCAGATAGTGTCCCTAAAAGGAAGAGTATTTCTTTGTTTCTTCTTCCATGTTGCTGCCTGGAATGGAGGTACAATGGCTGGAGCTTCCAGTAGTCACTTGGACAACGAGGATCTTGGCAATGGATGCCCCATGTAGCAACATAACAAAAAAGGAGGGCTGGCCCCAGGCCACACCGATGGAGTATTATGGGAAACAAGTTCTACCTTTTTTAAGCCTCTATTTTTTTTTTTTCTGTTACTTGTGGTTAAAATGCCCCCAATGAGTTTATCTAGTGAAAATGCATTAATAAAAGGATACCTAACATAAGTTGGCACTTGGTGAGTGCTGAATGAACAAAATGAATTATACATCCACCAAAACCCACAGGAGGCAGGTGGAGTCCCTTGAGGGTTCTGGAGGCTTAACAGGAGGAAGTATTTGATTTTCACCTTGAAAGAGGGACAGGATCCACACATGCAGAAGTGAATGGACAGAGCAAGAAGGCCAAACAATTGCACATGTTCAGGGTCCCCGCAGATAGAAGGCTCGCTGAGGGGTGGGAAACGCAGACCAAGGGCTGTGCAGGCATGATTGCAGAGGCCCTTGGAAGCAAACCAGAGCGCCTGGACTCTTCTTGTCGAGAACGTGCTGGCCTGGTTCCTCTGGACTGAGGTCACCCAGGATCGAGGTGAGGGCCTCGCTCCCTGTGCTGGCTGTTGAACCAGCAGCCTCTTAGGGCTTGAGAACCAGGATGGGCATCCGGTCACGGGAAACGGCACATCGGAGTCGCTCAGACCCCTATATCAAGGAACTCTTCCCAGAGGAGCCTCCTATCCTGGCAGGAGTGCAAAGTCCACAGAGAGGAAGGTCATAGTGACCTCAGCTCCGTCTATCCCTCCAACAGGCTATCTCGTCACCTCCTCAGATGGAAAGACTAATCCTGGCAAGTAAGACTTTTTGTAAAGAAGGGAGTTTCTTGAGGGCAGCTTGGCATGAGAGAAGGTGGGAGGAAAAGCTCTGCTTATGAATTTGCCCTGAGCCTGATCTCCAACCCCTGGAGCACCATGGAATGGGTGGAAGGAAGCGGCCCCCTAGGAGAAGGGATGAGGGGCACCCGCGCTCAGTGCCGTGACACCCAAGCTTCGTCCCCATGGATGGAGCAGAGCACCTGCTGAGGTTTAGAGATGTGCAGGAGCATGAGGGCAGGTGCATGAGGGCCCGTCTGGAAATTCCCCAGGGGCGATCTCACTTCAGCAAGCCCGAGGGTGCAAGGGGTGCACGGTGTACAGGTTCAGGAAGGTGAACGCTGTGAAAAGACAGCCCGGAGTGCGCTAGTGCAGTGTGAAGACACAGGTGGACCCGTGCAGAGCACACCCGCTCAGAATGAGAGGAGAGCAGAGGAGAGCCCAGTGCAACAGCCTCAGAGGCATCAGCAGAAAGGAGCCCTGGTCCCAGATCCAGGCCACTGGGAGGGAATGCCACCGAAGGCTCCAGTCGCCTCAAGCAGCCCTGAGCCCACCCAATGCCCCCAAGGACCAGTGCACCCAGAGGACTGCTGGGGTGGGACATGGGAGGCCGGGCAGGAGGGCCATGTTGACCCGTCAGCAGGGGCGTGGGCAGCAAGCAGAGTGGGAGGAGGGATGCTGAGTTCCCCCAGGCTGACTGACAGCAAGGTGCAGAGCCCCTGAGTCCTCCCTCTGGAGTGCAGAGAGCTGAGTCTCCTGAGAAGCTGACAAGTCCGGCAGCTGACTCCCAGGGAAGGTCAAGATTTAGTAACGTCCTCCCCAGGCCTGAAGGGCCCCAGGAAGCATCCACAAGCCCTGTGAGCTTATAACCCTTACAAGAGCCCAAAAGCTTCGAAAAGGAGAACCCTAAAAACTGACACCTCGAGGTGAGACCTGTGGGCCTCTTTGAGGCTTCTGCTGCTCAGGAGGTAATGCATTCACATCACTGGCCAATGTCCTCCCGGGCCTAAGGGCCTCCAGGAAGCACCTGCAAGAAGCCAATGTGTCAGCACAGCCGGGGACAGAATTCACCTGCGAATCCATAGGTTAGCTTGAAATTCAAAGTGAGTGTGACCTTCGTGAAAACCCAGTTCAGAAACTCCAGTCTGCTCGGGAGTTCTTGGAACCCACTGAGGGTCACAGAGACGGGGCCTGGTCTGCATCAGCAGCGGGAGATGCTTTGAGAGACCCGAAAGCACTGGGATGTGCAGGGTGGGAACAGCGCTGGCTGGGAGGAGGGCCTCCTGGCCCCATGGCACCCTGCGGAGGAGGCCGGCTGCGGGGCCTCCTGGTTCACCTCCGGCTGACCTCAATCAGCAGGAAAACCGCTGTCTTCCGTTCAGTTTTCCAACATGAATCTGTCGGAGCTGCGTTCCCATTTCATTTCAGACCACATGGTTTAAATACAAACAGACTTCTGCCTTTCCATCTCCCCCATAATTCATCTTTGTTCCAGGGAGGATTTGTCAGGGCTCAGGGCCCAGGTTCTGAGGGAGGCGCTCCTTGCCAGAGTCCTGGTGGACATGCCTCTTCCTGAGGTCCTTCCTGAGGTCCTTGCATGAGCCCTGCGGACGTTATTGGGGGTTCCTCTTCAACAACGGAGCACATCAGGTCCCAGGATGGCAGAGCAAACCTCGGGACATGGAATGGACGTCAGCAGTGCCTGCGTTTCTGACTCAGACAGTTTTCCATTCAACGTAAGTGTCCTTGTTTTCGACTCAGCAGAACTTCCCCCTTCTCTGCCTTTAAAAGTTTTCCAGAGTATACCAAAGAAAGACACAGACGCGAGTTTTGCTTTGTTCTTTCTCAGTGTGGACTCTAAGCCGTGAACTCCACCTATCACTGTGAGATGCAGAGGATTCAGACGTGACAATTTCTCCTTAAGAAGCAAAGCTCACCATCCCCCTGGTACCCACAAGCACAGCTGTTTGCACACCTGCTTGCAAGAATGAGTGCCACAGGAAGCTCTAGGGTCAGCCAGACTTAAGGGACGCAGCGGGCATTCCGTGTGGCAGGAGAGGAGCTGCCTGAGTCCTCGCCTGCTTCCTGGCCCCTCCTGCTTGGCCTGGTAGGACACAAGCTCCACACGGTCCAGGCGCTGGCTTGTGGCTGCCTGGAGGGGTGGCTGCACACGGCTCAGAACGGTCTGCCACTCCCAACTCACAGACATGCAAAAAAGGTAACTGTTATGGTGTGGATGTCAGGTGTCCCCCAAAAGCTCACGTGTGAGGCAATGCAGGAAGGCTTGGAGGAGAATCCACTGGGTCATGGAGTCCTAACCCATTCAGTGAATTGACCCCTGATGGGATGAACTGAGGCAGTTGGGGTGTGGCTGGAGGACGTGGGCATTGAGGGTGTGACTTTGGAGTACATATTTATATCTGAGGGTGGAGTCTCTCTGCTTCCCCCCACCACACTCTTCTGCCATGATGTTCAGCCTCACCTTGAGCCCCGAGGAATGAAGCTGGCTAAGGACTGAGGCCTCTGAAACCATGAGCCCCAAATAAACTCTTTCTCCTCTGCTATTGTTCTGGTCAGGTGTTTTAGTTGTAGCAGTGAAAAAGCTGCCTGAAACAATAGTCCTCGCCTCAAGGCACAGGGAGTGTCTGAGGCCTGGGAGAAAATACATGGTGACCGAAAATCCCAGGGCTACTTATTAAATTAACTTCTGATGAATGTCATTCAGCCTCACAAAATATGTCACACCAGACAAGTTAGAGCCACTCAGAAGGACCCACCCATTGAATTCTAAAGAGGGAGGAGTCCTGCGTCCTCGGTGTGCCCACAGGGACCACCGAGGAAAGAGCAGAGCTCACCTGTTCTGCACTGAAATTGGAGAGACCATTGGGCTGGATGCAGGTGAAGGGGGCGTGTGTGAGTGGGGGGGCAAGGAAGGTGCCCACCTGCCCAGCAGGACTTCCACCATCCGCCTGCAAAGCCCACCTTGCTTATTCAAGCTTTATGGGGCCGACTGAGTACAGAAGTTAGAGGTGATGTCCAAGGTGTGACGGGCTGACAGACCTGGCTCCATGGAAATGTTACAGGCCAGGCTACATGGGCAATGACCACACAGACTCCATTTTGCTCTGAGACTCCATGTGATGTAGGAAATGCTTCTCCCATGGGAACGGCCCACCTCTGTACCCATCGCCAGTTACTTAGTGTGACATGTTTAGCAATACAAAATGACAATTCTTATATGAATGATGAAAACTTGTTCTCTGTTGATTCCTATTTCCCCTAGACAATGCGCCATGTGAACGGTGATGTCAACAATGATTGTGTGGATGCTAGTAACCATTCTTTAGTTTGTACCCAGGTAAGGGTTGTTTTGACCCACCTCCCCCTCTGCTGATGATTTCAGATCTCAGGATGTTAGTTTGTAATTTCAAATTATAGCAACAGACACTTATGATTGATGTGATTTTTGGTATAAGAACCCCTGCAATCCTATGGTCGGGGCTGTTCTCCCAAGAGCCATTTTTTGGGGGCATCGTGTGAGACAGTCAGCCGGCGGCTAATGAAGACTCTCAAATTTGAACCTCTCAGTGGTGATCGGTCTGTTCTTAAGTTGCACCCCATAACACAAGGAAGCGCCAGGTGTTTTGGCAGCTTTGAGTTCCAAACACCCTCAGCTGTGCCCACTTTTCTTGAAGGAGGAGGGTGGGCCACGGCGTGCGAGTGAGTGGCGGGCACTGTTCACCGGAGTCCCCGGATAAAGAAGGGTGCAGGCTGCTGGGAGACCCAAAGGAGGAACAGAGGTGCTGGGAGTCTGGACTTCTTCTGAAACCCTGTGTGCTTGTCAGGAAACTCAGACTGTGGATGTCTGGGATTGTGCCACTCTTTGTTTTAAGACGACTCTCAAGCGGGCAGTTTTGTCTACACTGAGCGTTTCCCATTAGTCACATGATGAAAGTTGCCGTGGTGGAATCCAAAGGTTTAGAACTTGCAGGATCAGAGCACCAGTATGTGCAGGGAGCTGCGGGTCCTGCCCAAGGTGCCACTGCCGAGGGCAGCAGAGACCTGAGTCCAGATCGGCCTCCACTGAGCCTCTGACTCGGCCTCTGTCAGGGAAGCGTCTTGGTAACTCCGTCTCTGAAACCTGGGTTGCGGGGCTGCCATGCAGAGCCCAGCAGCTCACCCTAGGAGGACGCGTGGAGGGACCTCTGGGGCTGTGCAGCCCGGAGAAGCCTGTGGAAGAGGCCCGCCTGCCACTGGGCCGCATGTGCCAGGCGCCACCTGCCCCCGTTGCACTTTCGCCCTCCTCTCGCACACTAGCCCTCCTGCACACACACTCGCCCTCCTCTCGCACACTAGCCCTCCTGCACACACACTCGCCCTCCTCTCGCACACTAGCCCTCCTGCACACACACTCGCCCTCCTCTCGCACACTAGCCCTCCTGCACACACACTCGCCCTCCTCTCGCACACTAGCCCTCCTGCACACACACTCGCCCTCCTCTCGCACACTAGCCCTCCTGCACACACACTCGCCCTCCTCTCGCACACTAGCCCTCCTGCACACACACTCGCCCTCCTCTCGCACACTAGCCCTCCTGCACACACACTCGCCCTCCTCTCCCACACTAGCCCTCCTGCACACACACTCGCCCTCCTCTCGCACACTAGCCCTCCTGCACACACACTCGCCCTCCTCTCGCACACTAGCCCTCCTGCACACACACTCGCCCTCCTCTCGCACACTAGCCCTCCTGCACACACACTCGCCCTCCTCTCGCACACTAGCCCTCCTGTACACACACTCGCCCTCCTCTTGCACACTTGCCCTCCTCTTACACACCCACCCTCCTCTTGCCCACACACTCATCCTCCTCTTGCACACTTGCCCTCCTCTTGCACACTGCCTTCACAGGAGCATCCATGGACGTCCTCAGGCAGCCAAATGCAGGAAGTACAGTCCTTACTTTTCCACAAGCTCTTGTTGGCTTGGGCTGCTGTAGCGTGGATGAGTGTCCCCCAGAGGCCCCGTGTGGCAGGCAGGTCCCAGCCTGGCTCACTTAGGGATGGGCCTGGGGGCCTCAGGGTCTGGGGGCTGCCCTCACAGGAGACCATGGAACGCGGGCCTCTGCTCCCTGGCTGGAAGTGTGAGTGCTCACTCCACCATACCCTCCATGGACTGCCACCCCCTCCACGGTTCCCAAACAGTGAGGCTGCCCAGCCTTGGACTTGGGCCTCCAGAACCAAGTGCCAAAGTAGAGCCTCTCCCCTTATAAAACAAGCTCCTTGGTATTGGCTGTAGTGACAGGGCAGGCTGGTAACAACCTGTGTAGACACACAAGACACAACTCGTGTGGCTGCAGCACCGCACAGGCGGCGGGTAGAAGCCCGGTACCAGTGCCCGCCAACCAGGTCCTGGGAGGGCCGCTTCCCAGCTGGCCGGCACCTGCTGCCTCACGAGGTCCAGGGTGAGCATGGGCTCTTCCCCTTCCTGTGAGGCCAGTCATCGTGGGCCTCGCCCTGGTCATCATCCAGCCCACTGAGGATCACCCAGTTCTATGGTCTAAGTGGTCTGGGTGTTTGGATTCCAGTAGTGACTGCTTGGGCAGATGCCTAACAAGGCACAGCCACTGAAAGGAAGGCTCAGGCAAGTCGGTTTCAACAGAACACCCAGAGAAGGGACTGGGTGGTGGCTCCTGCCAGACAACACTCCTGTAGCAAGGGCCCTGGGGACGCAGAAATGAAGGAGCTGGGAGTCACAGCGACCCACTTCCTCACTGTCCACAACTGACTCTGGAATAAGCCAAGGTCCCCCTGGGCCCCATTCCTGGACTAAAACTCTGCCAACACTGAGAAACTAGAATTTCTTGTGTCTGGAGAATAAAGTCATAAATCCTGCGCTGCAGGTCAGTCCACCCTGGAAACCTGGATTGTGTTCTCTGGCTTGGCTTGTGGGACCTCCAGCTCAGCAGAGGGTGCCAGGAAAGTAGTGCTTTCCCAGGACCCCATTGCTCCAGAGCAGGGAGGAGCGGAGGCCTGAGTCTCTGACTCTACTGACAGGGTCCAGAGAGGGAAAGCCGCCTGTCAGGTGGGCCCGAGCTCAGAGCCCAACCACCCCTGGTGCAGTCTCCTTCCCGCTGCCGTCCAGTCCTGTCCTGTGACACCAGGAGGTGGAGGACACTGTTTCCAGCCGGAAAACTGGTGTCTGTCCTGCCCACTTCTTGGAGGAGGCTGTGCTGGACAAGGCAGGCTGGCAGCGAGGTGGGAAGCAGGGGTGGACACAGGGGTGGAGTCAGAGCAAGTGAAGTGGGACAGCCGTTTGTGAGCTGCACAGCCACAGGGGGCCGGAGGGAGGGCACGCGCCCTGCACTCTCAGCTGGAAGGACGCCCAGTAAGAAGGCTCACACTGGTCCCAGGGAGCTGGGCGCCCAGCCTCTGGGCCTGTGGGCCGGGCAGCTCCTGGCGGTGCCTCTCCTCTCCCACTCGGGCGAGGGCGGTGACTTCCCCCTACCTCCTCGACCAGTGCCCTCCAGGCCCACACCTCGGTGGCAAGCACGCCCGTTCCTTCCAACAGGCCAGCTCCCAGTGTGAGGATGTCCTCCTGGAGGCCCCGCAGTACCTCTCCCCTCCCAGGCTGACCCTGGCCCGAAGGCCGTGGGGTTTCAGACTCAGGTCACCTGGCTGCTCCCTATACCTGGGGACTTGGCCTGGGTTTGTCCTGGTTTGGTTTGAGAATCAGCTGAGGAAGAGGTGTTGTTACTCACCAAGTTCTATCTGTATTCACTAATTTGCAGCTGCAAGATGTTCCCCATGCTTAGGGACCTATCCTTGCTACCACTGCTGCCCAGCATGTCACCCAAACCTTCTGACATCAAACAAGCATTTGGGAGGAGGGTTTAGTTTTGTTGGCACACAGAATCCTGTGGGCCAGGAGCTTGGCAAGGGCTCCAGAGCAGCTCTCTTGGGTCTGTGTGGAGTCAGTGGGCTGCACAGCTGCCCCCCAGCATTCATGGGGGTTGGTCCCAGGACCCCATGGACCACAGGGTCCTGAGGCTCATGCCCCTGTTGTACAATGCTGCGGTGCTGGTGGGGACCCCAGGTGCATCTTCCACTGACTTCAGCCACCCCCGGTTACTTGCAATGCCTAAAGCAGAGTACACAGTTGTCCTGTCGCATCGTTTAGGGAACAATGACGAGGAAAGAGGCTGCTTGTTCATGCCGTTCAGAGTCTGTTTCCTCATATGTCTGGTTGCTGGTTGGTTGAATCTGCAGATGCAGAGGCCAAGCATAAGAGGACCTACTGGGACTGGCCTGGGCGATGCAGGGCCAAGAGTCCCCAGGCAGGGTGATGGGTCATCTGCGGGATGGAGCCAGGGACACAGGGCAGGTTCTGATGCTGGCGACAGAAAGATGGGTGTCCCAGCTCCTCTGCCTCTGTCTCCTCCAGCTCCACCAGTGGGACAGTGCCACCCACCTGGAGGGCGGATCTGTGCCGTTAGGTCCACCGGTTCAAACGCTGATCTCTTCCGGAAGCTCCCTGGGAGACACAGAAGTGACCGTCAGCTGTGTGGGCACCCCTTGACCCAGCCCAGCACACCAGAAACCAGCCACCCTGGGACCTTTCATGCAATTGCCACCAGAACCAAGCTAACTGCCAGCAAAGACCCAAACATCCCCAGGAGTTCACGCGGGGTCACCCATGCCTGAGTAAGGCAGGCCAGTTCCTCACTGCCGTGTCCTGGGAGTGTGTCCAGAGAACCCGGCAGAGCCCACGATGGGCTTGTGTTCAACCAATGAAAAATTCAGAGTTGATTTTTGAACATAAACTAGCATTTTAAAAAATAAAACTAATAAAATAGATTTTAAAATCCAAATTAGCTTGTCAACTTTAACTTCAAAAATAAATAGCAATTTCAGTGTTAGTTTTCTGTCTTCTCCATTGACATCCAACTGGTGGAGGCTCCATGGGAGAGGCGGGGTTCTCAGGGCAGGGGTGACGAGTGGCGAGGAACTGGGAAGCCTCCCACAGGCAGTCAGGACCGAGAGGAGGAAGGCAGGGCCCCAGGAGCGCGCCCGAGCAGCGGGGGTCCATTGGCCTAAGCAGAGGTGCAAGGTCAGCAGGTAAGTTGGCCCAGGCGTTGGGAAGGAGCCCAGCCCTGCTCCCGGGGCCTCCCACACCATGTGAACTCCCAGGGCCACTCAGAGCTCTTCAGCCTTCCGTTTGCTCAGGAATTAAATTCCTAGAAGATTGTATTAAAAGTGTTTCCAAAAGAGCACTTCATACACAGAACTATAAGGAAAAGAAAATTTTAAAAGAAATATTTTCTTATTCAAAGAGAATATGAAGCAGCAGCATTGCAAGAAAAATTAGGTCATGTCGGCCTGTTTTTAATGGTCTTCTCCGTCCTCTTTCATCTGTCCTAATGAATTGGAGCAGTGCCGGGCTGGACCTTACCTCTAACTGAACAAATCACACTTTGTTACAGCATAATGAGCATCTCCTTTGGTTGATGTTTTCCTCTTCAATGAGTAAATAAGGTCTTGACTTGGGATTCTAGGGTCCTAGAGATCTCAATAAGATCTCAAGCTCTTCTCTCTTCCATGACAGACAAGAATGCCAATGCCTGACAGGCACACGGGGTGGGCACCAGCGGGCACAGTGGCAGCTCCCACACTGCATTCGTGTCTGCCTGGGGCCGAGTGCCAGGCTAAGTTCATCCTGGCCCAGAGCTTCCTTCTGGTTGCTCAGAGGCAACTCGCTGATAAGTAAGTACAGGCCAGGTTTGCCTCTCTGCCCACAGACACAGGCACCTCTAATGAGGAGGGGCATGAGGCAGGGGCTAGACCACCAGGAGTTCAAGTCCCATCACCCCATGCTCCTCCTAACTGCAGTGATTATGCTGAGACTATGTGTCCCACCTGACTGATGAGTCCAGAGTTGTCCCTGGAGCAGTCTCTAGAACCTGTGGAATCCTCCCACAGAGCCCTCCCTGGAGCAGGGTCTAGGACCCGTGGAATCCTCCCACAGAGTCCTCCCTGGAGCAGCCTCTAGAGCCTGTGGAATCCACCCACAGAATCCTCCCTGGAGCAGGGTCTAGGACCCATGGAATCCTCCCACAGAGTCCTCCCTGGAGCAGCCTCTAGAGCCCGTGGAATCCTCCCACAGAGCCCTCCCTGGAGCAGGGTCTAGGACCCGTGGAATCCTCCCACAGAATCCTCCCTGGAGCAGCCTCTAGAGCCTGTGGAATCCTCCCACAGAGCCCTCCCTGGATCAGGGTCTAGGACCCATGGAATCCTCCCACAGAGTCCTCCCTGGAGCAGCCTCTAGAGCCCGTGGAATCCTCCCACAGAGCCCTCCCTGGAGCAGGGTCTAGGACCCGTGGAATCCTCCCACAGAATCCTCCCTGGAGCAGCCTCTAGAGCCTGTGGAATCCTCCCACAGAGCCCTCCCTGGATCAGGGTCTAGGACCCATGGAATCCTCCCACAGAGTCCTCCCTGGAGCAGCCTCTAGAGCCCGTGGAATCCTCCCACAGAGCCCTCCCTGGATCAGGGTCTAGGACCCGTGGAATCCTCCCACAGAGTCCTCCCTGGAGCAGCCTCTAGAGCCTGTGGAATCCACCCACAGAGTCTTCTCTGGGGCAGGGTCTATGACCTGTGGAATCCTCCCACAGAGTCCTCCCTGGAGCAGCCTCTAGAGCCTGTGGAATCTCCCCACAGAGCCCTCCCTGGAGTAGGGTCTAGAGTGCACTCAAATCTGGATGCAGAAGTCTAGCAAGTACTGGCTGGGCCATCCTCAGATACAGTGGGAGGGCATGGAGCTGCTGTCTGGAGAGCCATGCCTCTGCTAACACAGGAGACCAGCCTCAAGGACACGGGTTAGGGCTCTGTGCACGCACTGCCTTCCCCTTTCCTGCTCGCTCCAGGAACTGGCCACGTGCCTTGTCCTGGGTGTGTCCTCCCACCTCCAGTACAGCTCTCCCACTTGCCACCTGGGCTGGCTGCTAGGACTTTGGGAGAATCCCGATGGTCAGGTATCACTTGGTGCCCCCGCTCCATGTTTTTCATCAAGTCCTCTGTCCCATGTGCTCTGAGGTCCTGGGATGTCAGTGGTCCCTGGTGTCCTGGTGAGCTCTAAACTCCATGAAGCTGTGAGCATGCCAGGGAACTTATGAAGCCACTGCAGCTGGACAGGTGACGTTAGAAGTCGGCCAGTCTCATGAGGCTGTGACAGCCACCCACACCAATTTGCTGCACCAATGCTGGTGTGGGAAACATCAGAGGGCCTGGGATTGCCACCTCTGCCTTTCACTCTTCAGTCCTCCTTCAGTTCTCTCATCCTGCTTTTAACATGTTCACGGAAACTTCTACATTCCAGAAGGATGGTATGCTGCAGGAAGAAACTGAAAGCCAGAGGGGCCATCCATGGAAGAGGCACGTAAGCCTCAGGCCGAGAGCTCTGGGTCACAGTGAAGAAGGCTCTGGGCGTGTGTGTCAACTTGGGGCTCAACAGACTTCCTCCCCTGCAGGACACAGTCTGAGAGGGGTGTCCACTGCACACCCACTCAGAAGGGTGGGCAGCACACAGGATCAGCACACAGGATCGTGTCCACCTGATTCTTGCATTTGGCTGGCCGAATCTGGTAGAATGAAGCATGAAGAGGCCGTGGCTTCTGCTGCGTGCATGTGCACAGGTCTTCCCTGGCAAGCTGGAGCATGAGCCCCTATTCTTGTTCTCCCTGCCTATTCTTCTCAAGACCAAGCCAGGCACCTTGCACGCGGACACTGAGTACTTCCTGCTTACGAACTTGCTGTCTGGCCTGATCATCTGGGGAGAGACTGAAGAGTGGATGGAATGCTGCAGGTTTACAGCAGGTATCCTCGGGCGCCACAGGGGACAGGGAGATGTCTCCTGACGAGTTTGCAAACATGAGAAGTCAAACAGCTGCGCCAATCGGCTTGTGCTGAACGTCAGATGGGTGAGGCCCACTGCCCCGTGCAGGCTACCATTCAGACCTGGTCCTCATGGTGCCCGAAGCTCTGCTGTGGTGTTCTGAGGTGCCAGGCCGGGCAGAGGGGGCAGGGCTGTGGAGTTGGGAGGTGAGCGGGAGTGCCTGTGTTCTGGAGGGCTCCGGGTCTTCACCTGGGGAGTGCTCTTGTGTGCCTACACAGGACTCGTCCCCTGGAGCACTTCCCGCTTTCCTGCAGGCAACTCTATCCCAACTTCAAGAATGAAGGAGGAAACTGTTTGTGTGTGCCAGTCGCACCAGTCAGTCGAATCTGGAAACGTCTGTGTTCCCAGCACTCAGCCACGACCAGCAGGCACGGCCAGACGGGTGAATGGGAAGTGAGCGGCCCGAGCAGGAAGCTTGCGACCTTGGTCTCTCCTGCTGCCTATTTGAGAAGGAAACCCCCACCTGGTATTTATAATTCAAAGCTGTCCTTGGTGGGGCAAAAAAACATTTGAAAACGAGTCTGCCTTCCACTTTCATGCACCACTCTAGCCCTCCTGTGAGAGCGTTGAGGTCCTGTCCTCCACACGCACTGATGCAGAAGAGCGCGTGTCCATGGGAAGCCGGATGCCCTTGAGTCTGACAAAATGCCTGCAAGAACGCGAAGAGCACCATCTTCCACCTTCGCTGTGACAAGTGGGACAGGCGTGGCTACGTGGTTGTTCGTGCTGGGCATCGATGTGGCTGAACTGAGGGCACCTGGACCACAGAAGCTTACCTCTGTGCACGGCAGGGAGGAGTTTCTGGAGGAGACCCTGCCGTCTGGGAGGGAAGACCCTCCCTCAAGATGGGGGCACCCCATAGGCGGGGCCCCAGGCAGAACACAAGGCCGAGGGGGCGAATTCTTGTCCTCTCCTCTAGAGCCAGGTCCCCTCGTCCCTGCCCTTGTTGGTCAGAGCTCTCTGGTCTCTGGACTCTGGGCTCACGCCAGCAGCCCCTGGGCTCCCTGGGACCGAGAATCACACCGTGGGCTTCCTTGGTGCTGAGGCCTTCAGACGTGGCCTGAGCCACGCTCAGCTTCCCAGGTCCTCCGGCTGCTGGGCTTCTCGGGCCCCACCGTGGCAGGCAGCTCCCCTAACAAGGCCCCTCCCCGTTCTCTCTGGACCTGCCTTATTTGAGTGGCCATCTTCCCTCCATGACTCAGCCCTGAGGTACAGGCCCCTGACTGGCGGGGACCCCGAGTGCATTTCTCAGCAGCCGGCTGCTGCAGTCTGGCCTGCGATCTGCCCAGCCAACCCGCAGAGTCTTACTGAACAGAAACGCCAGCCTGCGTCGCCCTCCCCAGAGGAAGGCCTGCAGGGCTCTTCCTGGCCACAGTGACGCGAGCAGGCTAGTGCTCACTGTGCCCAGTCCAGTCTGGGCCTCTCTTCAGGACAGAATCGTAAACCTCAGAGCCCAGCACTGAGGAGACACGGGCGCTCGCTTAGGGGTGGGCTGGGCCTGGGCCGCCCGTGGGCTGTCCAGCCTTCCTGCCTCCTCGCTGCCTCGCAGTCCAGAGAACTGTGTTGCTCCCAGCCGTCCTGGGCAGGGCTGGCATCCCTGCCTGGAGGGACAAGAGTCCACAGTCAAGCCTGCACCTCAAGGCCACCAGCTTTAAAGACGGCTTCTCAGGTCTCAGCATTCTTGATGGACCAGGCACATGCCATTGTCTCCCTCTTTCAGGGACATAAGACGAGTCAGTGACATCCAAGGGCATTGTTTTAGTTCTTGTGTCTGTTTTTTACTTAAAATCCATCCATTCAGTGTTCGTGGTTGTCCATAAATCTGACCCAGATCTCTGGACTACTGGGACGGGGCCTCCAAGGACCAGCACCTGTGCCCAGCGCCAGCACGTGCGCCCTGGGGAACACGGGAGATGCGCCTGCCCTGCTGCTCAGAGGCATCTGCTTGTGTTCCCAGCCCTGCATCTTCTCCAAGTGAGTTCCTGGAGAAGTGGGCTTTGGACACACCTGGTCACTGCCAACCTTCCTCCCCTCAGAAGAGGATGCTCCAGGTGGGTAACTCACAGCCACACACAGGCTAAATCCTCTGACTCCAGGGGTAAAACCGGGCCCGAGTGTGTCTTTCAAGTTTGCATAATACAGTAAATTCAAGGGCATTTTCCCAGCCCTGACAGCTTTTCGGGCAAAGATTCCTGTGATGTTAAGTCCACACTGTTCTTCTAAAGACTCCAGGTGGCTATGAAAATGCACGAGTCTGGCTTTAAGCACCAGCTTAGTCTGGTCTCTCAGAGGAAGTCAGGATGGTTCACCTGCAGTCTCATGTCCCCTTTGCAACCGAGCACTGGTCCCAGAGGTGACGGCCAGCATCAAGCAGCAGAGCAGATAAGCCAGGTCTAGGTTCCATGTGTTTTGGCTTGGATACCATGTTGTTAGTCAGAGAGTCCTGTGAGTTGGAACTGGGCACAGAGGAGGCCAGAAGGGAGGTGTTATGGCCCCCACGTCACTGCTCCTGAAAGCACTGGCCAGAAGCTGGTGGGAAGCGACTCTGGAAACCCTGTGTCCGGCCAGTTCTCAAGACCAGCCCTCATCTGCCTCTCCCTTCCACTTAGAAAGTGCATCTCAAATTAGGGAGGGACCTACTAAATAGGCTAGAGAGCAGAAGGAAGGGCACAGAAGAGGGGTGGGGGGCGCAGCGGTGGTCAAGCCCTGCCTCAGAGGCTGGGCTCTGGTGGCAAGGTGCTGCTCAAGAGCCTTGTGGCCTGGAAACCCTCGCCCACCCCAGGAGAGCACTGCTGCTCACAGAGACTCTCACTGCCTCCCCGGTGCCTTTCACTCAGGCCGGGCCATTCACTCCTCAACCTGATCCTCATTCCTGCCTAGTATGCAGCTAAACTTTCTGTACGTGCTTCTTCAAAGCTGGCCATGTCCTGTGCTCCTCGTAGGACACCCGCCAGCTGAATGGCAGCACATCTGTCAGCCACGCCCCGGCCCATGCCTGTGCCGTGTCCCGCAGCCAGGCCGCCCTGGACCCGCCCCTCAGAACTGCAGCCCTGACGCCTCCTCACCCTTCGGTGGACACCCTCTCCCAGGCCCCTTGGGTCTCCTGCAACCTCAGGATTCTCCACCAAGCTGTGCACACAGTGGTCACTGGACAAGTGCATGACCAACCCTGCAGGGTGACCACCATGGACACAAGGCTCTGCTGACCCTGGACACCGTCCATCCTCGCACCAGCCACATGGGGTTCTTTCCACCCAGACTTCTTGCAGAACAGAAAGCGCTGCTTTCCCAATCCATACTGAAATGTTGGCGACTGCAGCACTTTTTGCTTTCCCTGCACACATCACCCATTTGAAGAAAAGCCGAGGTGGGTAGCCTAGGACAGAAAACGCCTCGGCGCCCGCAGAGAGGAAACCCAGCAGGCTCCAGCACTCACCCTTGTCTGTGGCCACCCTCCCGGGAGCAGAGGCCCTGCTCTCCCCACGGACTCCAGGGGACTGCCGGCTCCCGAGAACCACCTGCCGAGTGCCCGCCCCCGAGCACCGTGGCCCTGGTCGGGCTGAGCTGGCGGCCCCCTCAGCCCCAACGCCGTATCAAATTCAAGCAATAAGCAATTGGGCTGTGAAAACACCCGTTCCCTTGGACTCCAGCACTTCGCTCCCTCACCTGCAGAAGGCGCTGGCACCCGGCCACACCCGAGATGGGGGCGTACTGCTCCCCTCTCCTGTGGAGCGGCCCCTTCCACAACACCCCCAGGTGCAGCAAACAACTCCAACTCATCCACTTCCCCAAATTGCTCCGCTCTTTACAGGGTGGTGTCAGACGCCCTGAGGAAGAAATATGGATTTTCAAAACAGGAGACAGGAGCAGGAACAATCAAGTCATTCTCTTCTTCCTGTTGAAGATTTTGTGATTAACATAAAAGCACTTGCTGCAGAGAGAGGAGCTGCCTCCAGGAGTGCAGTGGGTCGCTTCCCGAGTCCCCTGCCTTCTTCCACGTGTCCGTGCCTGTGCCCTAAGCTGTTCCAGCGCTGCTGACCAGTTTCGGATTCGGGATTTAGGGAGCAGAGTGCCAGGGCGCTCTGCCGTCACTGACCTGAGACCTGGTCACCCCAGAACCTGCTTCCTGAGGGACAAAAGGACCTAGGTGACACCTGGAATCACAGCACTGAGCCCTAAGATGCCAGCTACCAGCAAGGACAGGGAACCCACGGCCGGGGGAGAGGCTGGTGGGCGGGACGCACACAGACGCCAGGCCCGCTCTTCGTGGTGGAAAGAGGGACAGCACGAGGGCATCTGTGACCTCATGGACACTGCAGTTGGGTGAAGAGCCAGGAGATGACAGTGGAGGCCAGAGGGGTCAGAAGGCCAGACCCAGGATATGGGGACAAGGGTCCGTCTGCCCTTGCTCACCCGCTCTTACAGAGCACCAGCCCTGCGCCACCTGCAAGGCTGAACGGGGGGTGGTATTCTACAAAAAGGGGGCAGAAGCTACAGGACGGTGGGTGTGAGAAGCAGCAGTGTGGCCACAGTTGGACCCAGAGGAGCGGTCAGAGGATTCTCAAGTCCCACCTGCCTTGGGCGGGAGAGGGGCCCATGCCCAGCCCTTGAGCAGATCCGGAGCGGCCTCTGCTGAGGGGCTCCTGCTTGGCACTGAACTCTGCTCACCTGGATCTGAGTCCTCACCTTCCTCCAGCAAGGAAAGGCACCCTGCTCCCCTCAACCAGGGTCTGAGGCTCTCCCAAGGCAGGACACCAGACCTGGGCAGGAGGACAGGGAGAGTTCTGGAAGGGCTGGGCATCCCTGGGGGCCCAGGAAGAGGGATTGTGAGGCAGGAAGATGGACCTCTCGTAGGCAGCCAGGAAAAGGGCCTTGGAAACGGAGGGATGGGAGGGGTCATCATGCCGACCAGAGGGGAGGTCTGCGGGACGTCCGGGGCCACGCTGCTCCTCGCCAGGCCTTCCACAAGGCCTCCTCTGACCAGACACTTTCCTCGCTCCTCCCGCTGCAGCCACAGCTGCCCTTCCTCGGTTGCTCTTGCCCTTACACCTGGCAACAGCTGACCACAAGCAGACCCCACCTGCAATGCTCCCCTCTAACAGATGTACCAGAACCCCCAGGGAGAGCCGTCCTCTAATTACGTAAATACAGGGTTGAAATTGGGCACTTCTGATTGGCTGATTAAATCCAAAGCTTCGAGAGCTGGACTGGTCCATGTCAGCATCCCTAATGAGCACAGATTCCCACAAATCACGCCTGCTGACCAGCAGAGAGGCTATAAAAACCCCCAGGCAAAGGAGAGCCAGGGTGCTGCAGGACCATTCCCTGCTTTATAAACTTCTCACCACCCTACCTGACTTTCTCTGAAACCTGGAGTCAGAGACCCCTCCCACAGCTAACTCCACGGACCACAGTAGACTGGAGGTGGTACAAAGGGTGGGCCCGGAGTGGGGGCGAGCAAGGTGTAGATCAAGTGTCTCACCTAACGTGTCCAAGCCAGGATTTCAGGAACCTTCACGACAGTGACCAGGCAGAGCTGGTGCAGCCCTGGGATGTGCCCTCTTTCAACGGAATGTGGAGGACCTGCACTCAGGGCAGTGGGGGTGCAGGAGGGAACCGGAAACATGCATGGGAGTAACCTACCACTGCTACTGCAGACAAAACAAGCATGGGAGTCCACCTCCCACCCTCCTGCTGCAGACAGAGCCCTGCATCAGAGTCCTCCTCCCACACCTCCTGCCAGAGTCCTGCATCAGAGTCCATCTCCCACCCTCCTGTTGACACACTCCTGCATCAGAGTCCATCTCCCACCCTCCTGTTGACAGAGTCCTGCATCAGAGTCCATCTCCCACCCCTCCTGTTGACAGAGTCCTGCATCAGAGACCTCCTCGCACACCTCCAGCCAGAGTCCTGCATCAGAGTTCAGCTCCCACCTCTCCTGACAGAGTCCTGCATCAGAGTCCATCTCCCACCCCTCCTGTTGACAGAGTCCTGCATCAGAGTCCATCTCCCACCCTCCTGTTGACAGAGCCCTGCATCAGAGTCCATCACCCACCCTCCTGTTGACAGAGTCCTGCATCAGAGTCCATCTCCCACCCTCCTGTTGATAGAGTCCTGCATCAGAGACCTCCTCGCACACCTCCAGCCAGAGTCCTGCATCAGAGTCCATCTCCCACCCTCCTGTTGACAGAGTCCTGCATCAGAGTTCATCTCCCACCCCGCCTCACAGAGTCCTTCATCAGAGTCCATCTCCCACCCTCCTGTTGACACAGTCCTGCATCAGAGTCCATCTCCCACCCCTCCTGTTGACAGAGTCCTGCATCAGAGTCCATCTCCCACTCCTCCTGTTGACAGAGTCCTGCATCAGAGTCCATCTCCCACCCCTCCTGTTGACAGAGTCCTGCATCAGAGTCCATCTCCCACCCCTCCTGGCAGACTCCTGCATCAGAGTCCATCTCCCACCCTCCTGTTGACAGAGTCCTGCATCAGAGTCCATCTCCCACCCCTCCTGAAAGACTCCTGCATCAGAGTTCATCTCCCACACTCCTGTTGACAGAGTCCTGCATCAGAGTCCATCTCCCACCCTCCTGTTGACAGAGTCCTGTATCAGAGTCCATCTCCCACCTCTCCTGACAGACTCCTGCATCAGAATCCATTTCCAACACCTCCTGACAGACTCCTGCATAAGAGTCCATCTCCCACCCCTCCTGACAGACTCCTGCATCAGAGTCCATCTCCCACCCCTCCTGTTGAAAGAGTCCTGCATCAGAGTCCATCTCCCACCCCTCCTGACAGAGTCCTGCATCACGGTCCATCTCCCACCCTCCTGTTGACAGAGTCCTGCATCATAGTCCATCTACCACCCCTCCTGTTGACATAGTCCTGCATCAGAGTCCATCTCCCACCCTCCTGTTGACAGAGTCCTGCATCAGAGTCCATCTCCCACCCCTCCTGTTGACAGAGTCCTGCATCAGTGTCCATCTCTAACCCTCCTGTTGACAGAGTCCTGCATCAGAGTCCATCTCCCACCCCCCCTGTTGACAGAATCCTGCATCAGAGTCCATCTCCCACCCTCCTGTTGACAGAGTCCTGCATCAGAGTCCATCTCCCACCCTCCTGTTGACAGAGTCCTGCATCAGAGTCCATCTCCCACCCCTCCTGACAGAGTCCTTCATCAGAGTCCATCTCCCACCCTCCTGTTGACAGAGTCCTGCATCAGAGTCCATCTCCCACCCTCCTGTTGACAGAGTCCTGCATCAGAGTCCATCACCCACCCTCCTGTTGACAGAGTCCTGCATCAGAGTCCATCTCCCACCCCTCCTGACAGAGTCCTTCATCAGAGTCCATCTCCCACCCTCCTTTGACAGAGTCCTGCATCAGAGTCCATCTCCCACCCTCCTGTTGACAGAGTCCTGCATCAGAGTCCATCACCCACCCTCCTGTTGACAGAGTCCTGCATCAGAGTCCATCTCCCACCCCTCCTGACAGAGTCCTTCATCAGAGTCCATCTCCCACCCTCCTTTGACAGAGTCCTGCATCAGAGTCCATCTCCCACCCTCCTGTTGACAGAGTCCTGCATCAGAGTCCATCTCCCACCCTCCTGTTGACAGAGTCCTGCATCAGAATCCATCTCCCACCCTCCTGACAGACACCTGCATCAGAGTTCATCTCCCACTCCTCTTGTTGACAGAGTCCTATATCAGAGTCCATTTCCCACCTCTCCTGACAGAGTCCTGCATCAGAGTCCATCTCCCACCCTCCTGTTGACAGAGTCCTGCATCAGAGTCCTCCTCCCACCCCTTCTGCCTCCAGAGATGTGCTGCCGCCAAGAGCATTGTCCTCCAGTGCGTCCCAGCCTGATACTGTGGAGTATCCTTTGTCACCAGCAGTGGCATCATGCACGCCGTAGTCAGGTCTCACTTGTTAAGCTGATGTGGGTCGGTTCCAAGGCCGTGTCAGTCATATTTTTTTGTTGTTTTTTGTCACTTCTGGCAGGGTGGGAAGGCCTCACAAATCAGTCCCCACAGCACACTGTGTCCCAGCACTGGCCACTGGGCCCCTTCTCAGGATGCCACACAGTCCTGCGAGGGACAGCGCCTGACTCGGCCTTGTTTTGGACCCAGGGCTCAGTCAGGCCGTGACCTGGAACCCCAGGGGGCGCGGCTGGCTCACTCTGGTTGAGGAGCAAGGGGGCACCTGTCCCATGGCTCACCTGCAAGGATGTTGTTTTGATGAGAATCACAGCACGATGAGAGAAGGAGCCAGCACTGCAGAGCGGCTGTGGAGGCCTAGGCCGAGGGCCTGTCTGCCCTTCTTTCCCCGGAACGTCAGTCTGCAGGGCTGCCACTGGAGCAGAGGCAGAACCTCTGGTGTTCCTCTGTCAGCTCTGGAACCAGCTGCCTTGTGGGATAGTAAAGCTGTACCTACCAAAGCTCTGGGGTCTTCAAGAGCACAGAAAATCTCACCGCTGATCTATGAGTTAATCTCCTGATCAACCTATCAGTTGATCTGCTTTCCCCAAATTTGTTGGAGGATACCTGATCTATACTCTGGAAAATACTTTGGAAAGTCATCCAGCAGATTTGCAAAGATATCATTCTACGTTCCACCCCACTCTAGCTTGCATTTTGTTCTGAAAGAAAGCTTTCGATGCTTTTCCAGCTCTCAGGCTGGCACGGAAGGAACCTGGAGCCACAGCACCATCTTCACAGGAAATGAGGCAAGCAACCCGAAAACCAGCACCTGCTCCTGGCTCACCAGAGAGCTGAGCAAGAGGGGAGATCCCAGCCCTGAGCCGGCAGAAGGCAGCACCTGGGGACGGCTTTGTGAGTTTTACACCCCGGGGCTCCAACAGGTCCTCACAGTGAATTGCACAGAAAAACCCCCTGGTATTTCCAGAGCAGGGAGAGGAAAGTCAGCTTTTTGAAATGAACAGAAGCAGAAATGATTAACCAGCATCTAACCTGCTGGGATTCATCAGCGCCTGAGATACCTGGGAAGGCCCAACTCCAGCCCCGCCAGGGGTCCTGACCTGCCCGAGAGCAGGGCGAACTGAGCAGCTCTTGAGCCACAGCCCAGAGCTGCAGAAGCCCCCATCCCGCAGGCCCCACCACACCAGCGCCCACAGGGCTTCTGCGTAGCAGGGAAATACTGCTGGAAGAACTGCATGTCCCAGACGGACGATGTCTGAAGAGCCAGACGTAAAGGGATGTTAGAATCATCAGACCAGGAGCCCAGGACACGTGGTGAGTAACTTACCAGGGCGCCAGTGGCTGAAGCAGGCAGCCAGCAGACAGGCAGCAGCTGCGAGGGAGACCCAGAGGAAATGAGCCTCGTGGACAGAGGCCAGCAAGGCCTTCAGCAGGCTCGTGTGCAGACGTGAAGTGACGAGGGAAAGGCAGCGATCCCAAGAGATGGGAAGGGGACCCACAACCGGCACCCAAAGAGGGAAAAGAAAGAAATCAAACAGAGCCTCCGAGAGCTGTGGGTGAGTTCCGGAAGGCACAAGGCACTCCGAATGGGAAGACCAAAGGAAGAAAGAGGAAGAGAAGAATCAACTGAAGCAGCCATGCAGATGTTCTGTCAAAAGCAGCGGCAGGCACCCTGACCCAGGAAGCTCAGAGAACACCAGACGGAAAGAACACGAAAACCTGCACCGCAGAAAACGGGGGGCATGGAGAGAATCTTGAGAGAGTTCAGAGGGAAAGAATCTTACCAGGGAGGAAGTTGAGAATGACATCGGATTTATCTCCAAGAGCCAGGCTAGCAAGAAGAATGGAGTGAAATATTCAAAGTGCTGAGAGAATCCAGAAAAATTAATCTTCAAAAATGAAAATGAAATAAGAACTTCTCCAGACACCAAAATAGAGAGAATTTGTTGCCAGTAGCCTTGCCTTGTAAGAAGTGTTTGAAAAAGTTATTCAGAGAGGAGGAAAATGATATGGGTCAGAAACTCAGGCCTAAAAAAGAAAGGAAGTATTAGGAAAGAAAGAAACATAAGTCAGATACTTTCCTGCTTATTCCCAATTCATAATGGGGATAAGCAGGAAAGTTTGCCCAGAATAATAAGAGCAGCGGAATTCAGCGCTTACAGCCCACGTCGGCAAGTGGAAGGGGCGCTTGTGGGTGGAGGGCTGGAGCGCCCCCGCTGGGCTCTGTCGGTGGAGCGGGTAGTGCTCCTCGCAGGGTGCTCCTCACAAGGGACCCAGATGGGTCGCCATCACATGCTGCAAACTCAAGCACAGTCATTTCACTAACGTGTGACGAGACAAAAGGGCAACGGATATGCTAAGAGAGAAGAAAAGCAGAACCGAACACAGTGTCCGGTGACAGCAGAGAGGGCGGTGTGCAGGGCAGGCGCAGGGTGAAAGCCAAGAAGCCAAGAAGAGGGCACGGGGAACACTCTCAGGAAGACACCACTCCAACCACGTGGCCACCGTGGAGACAGGAGGCGTCTAAATGCTGTCAGTGAATAAGAAACGACCCTGGCTGGGGTGGTGTCCAAGCCAGTCTTGAACACGGAGACCCATCTGTACCGAGGACAAGGTCGTTGAGAAAGGTATGCCATGCTAACACCAGGGAAAGGAGGGCCGCGTGGGTACGCCACTCAGCCCAGACGGCCACGCAGGGGACAGCACCGGGCAGGCGGGGAGAGGGGCAAGTGCAGTGACAAGGCAGACACACAGTCACTAGGTGTCTACACCTAACACAGCACAAAACAGCAGAGAGAAGCCCAGGGAGCTGCAGGAGTCGCGAGGGATCCTCAGGGATCCTCGCGGCGGGATGCCCACACACCTCACTGGAAACGGGCAGATCCTCAGGCTGAAGGGCAGCACCAGCACTCAAATGATCTGGTCAGCACCTGCAGGAGAGCCACTCAAATGGATCTGGTCAGCACCTGCAGGAGAGCCATTCAACAGCAGAACATGTCCTTCCCACTCACAAAATGGATCTGGTCAGCACCTGCAGGAGAGCCATTCAACAGCAGAACATGTTCTTCCCACTGACAAAATGGATCTGGTCAGCACCCACAGGAGAGCCATTCAACAGCAGCAGAACATGTCCT
This sequence comes from Sciurus carolinensis, assembly GCF_902686445.1. Lineage (NCBI taxonomy): Eukaryota > Metazoa > Chordata > Mammalia > Rodentia > Sciuridae > Sciurus > Sciurus carolinensis. The sequence goes on from NC_062220.1 coordinate 91,280, forward strand.
TCCCACTCGCAAAATGGATCTGGTCAGCACCCGCAGGAGAGCCATTCAACAGCAGCAGAACATGTCCTTCCCACTCACAAAATGGATCTGGTCAGCACCCGCAGGAGAGCCATTCAACAGCAGCAGAACATGTCCTTCCCACTCACAAAATGGATCTGGTCAGCACCCGCAGGAGAGCCATTCAACAGCAGCAGAACATGTTCTTCCCACTCACAAAATGGATCTGGTCAGCACCCGCAGGAGAGCCATTCAACAGCAGCAGAACATGTTCTTCCCACTCACAAAATGGATCTGGTCAGCACCCGCAGGAGAGCCATTCAACAGCAGCAGAACATGTCCTTCCCACTCACATGGGACAGACAGATCGCATTAGGCCATAGAACACACATCGACCAGTTTTGAAGAAAAAAGTCCTACAATATATATTCTCAGAATTAAACTAAAATATACAACAGAGGGCTGGGGATATAGCTCGGTTGGTAGGGTGCTTGCCTCGTAAGCACAAGGCCCTGGGTTCAAATCCCCAGCACCACAAAAAAAAAAAAAAAAAAAAAAAGAATATACAACAGAAAGATAATTGGAGTCCTATAAATACTAGATTGATTAACACACTTCTAAATAAAACATGAATCAAAGAAAAAGTCTTAAGATAAATTTTAAACATATTTTTGACTAAAAGAACACAAAAATACAAATATCAAAATTTGCAGGATGCAAGGAAAGCAGTGCTTAGAGGGAAATTAGTAGCACTGGACCCATACATTAGAAAGTAAAAAATACCTAGAATCAGTCATCTAATCTTCTTCCTTAGTAAACCAGGAAAAGAAGAACAAATCCAAAGTAGCAAGAGAAAAGAAGCATAAAAACAGTAAAAAGTGAAGACATCAAAAGCAGAAAATCAATGAAATGGAAAGTTAATTCTTCACTAAGATCCATAAAACTGATAAACTTCTCAGAAGACTAAGAATAAAACAGAGAAGACACAAATCACTGATATCAAAATGCAAGGGGTCATTACTACTGGTCCAAGGTATGTTGAGAGGAAAACAAAGGAACACAAGGAACCACTCCCCTGACAACCCACAAAACATGAACCAAGTCCTTGAAAAACAACCCACAAAAAAAAAAAAAAACCCCACAAAAGAAATGGGTGATGCGAACATGCCACACCTACTAGATAGATTACATCGGTAATTAGTAAACTCACAGTCCAGAAAGCACCAGGCACAGAGGGGTTCACGGGTGAATTCTTCCAGACCTTTTCAGGAGAAATCACACTGGTTCTCCATAATCTCCTCCAGAAAATAGAAGCAGAGGGAGTACTTCGCAAAAATTACAGGGCAAGACTTAATAAAACTACTAGGAGTGTCAAAGGAAGTGAAAACGGAGCTAGACACAGGGCAATATGAATTAATGAACCTGGGAAGGACAAAGATAGGGAGAACAGTGAGCATGTGCTGAAGACACTATGGGAGAGCGTCTGGTGAAATTTTGATCTTAGACAAGCGCCTAGGTAAAGAAATAATGGGATAAGATTTCTAAACCCCACTATGTGCTTAAGAGTCATCCTCACCTTCCTCTGCTCTTTTTCATCGTCCTTGATCAACTCCCGCTGGTCACCCCATCTTCATAATCGTCATCGTCCAGGGGTCCCCTCCCCAGGAGAGTCGTCTGCGCCCCCTCAGACTCCATCTCCACTTTAGTTCCACCTTTCTTCAGGAAGCTGCTGCACGGCTCCTCTTCCAATCAATCATTCTTCATCACTACTGCTTGTTTGCTCTGCTCCTTTTTCAATTTTTTCCAGGCTTTCCAGAATAGAATCCACTTTTTGTTTTATTTGGGTCAGCTCCTTCTTCATGGCCTGAAGGTCATCTCCTTTCAACTTTCCAGACTTAGAAGAAGATCCCCTCTGTCCACTCTTAGAATTGAAACCACTTTTGCCCCTTCGGGAGGTGTTTCCTGACACATGCTGGCGTTTAGAGGGCACTATGCCCTAGCAATAGGAGGAGGAGGAGGAGGAGAACCTGGTGGGTAGCTGCACATACTGTCTCAGTAATCACGTTGAAAACCATAGTCCAAGGCAAGAGAGGAGCTGAGCACAGGGGCAGAGAAGGGTGCTCTGTGCTGACTCTACACCTCTGCTGCAGACCGTGAGCAGAGGGGACGGAGGAGGGTGCTCTGTGCTGACCCTACACCTCTGCTGCAGACCGTGAGCAGAGGGGACGGAGGAGGGTGCTCTGTGCTGACCCTACACCTCTGCTGCAGACCGTGAGCAGAGGGGACGGAGGAGGGTGCTCTGTGCTGACCCTACACCTCTGCTGCAGACCGTGAGCAGAGGGGACGGAGGAGGGTGCTCTGTGCTGACCCTACACCTCTGCTGCAGACCGTGAGCAGAGGGGACGGAGGAGGGTGCTCTGTGCTGACCCTACACCTCTGCTGCAGACCGTGAGCAGAGGGGACGGAGGAGGGTGCTCTGTGCTGACCCTACACCTCTGCTGCAGACCGTGAGCAGAGGGGACGGAGAAGGGTGTTCTGTGCTGACCCTACACCTCTGCTGCAGACCATTTCACACCTGCTTTTCCTCTCTTCACTTTTGGCTCTGCAGCCAGATTAATCCAAAACCTGGCCGGCAATCATTCTGCCATCCTCTCCTGCTACATCAGCCGGCCATTTCTCTCATTGACACACTGGACGAAGGCAAAGCCCTTATGGTCAGAGCCATACTGTGAGAAGTTTGCCTCCACATCAGACTTCTGGACCACCAGAGTGTTGAGATTCCCAATGAATACACGGGAATTCCTGGAGCCTGCATCATTCTTGTTGGTAAGTTGTTAGCCATGGTGATTGATCAGGTTCCTCACAAAGTTGCAAGAATGTAGCTGAAGATCAGAAAACTCTCACAGGAGGAGGGAGGGCGAAGAGATTCGGTTCTGAATCTCCCACTCCCAGATTCTATGTGAAGAAGCCGACTGTGGCTCGAGGCCAGCAAGGCGGCCGCAGCTGCTCGGCCTTCGTCTTTCACCGTGAGTGCTTCTTAACTCATTCTGAGGTCAGTATTACCCTAAACGAAAATCAGGCACAGACATCATGTAAAATAAAACTGCAGAAAAACAAGTTTCATGAACATAGAAGCAAAAGTCCTCGACAAAAAGGCTAATCAAATCCAACAATATGTAAAAAATATATTAACCACAAACATGGGGGTGTTATTCTAGGTATACAAATTGACATTTGAAAATCACTATTTTCCATCACATCAACAGGCTAACAAAGAAAAATCATATTGTCATACCAAATAGATACATAAAAAGTCTTTGGCAAAATTCAACACATATTCATAATTAGTTTTAAAAAACTCTGAGCAAACTGGGAAATAAAAGGGAATTTCCTTGTCTTGCTAAAGAACATCTACAAAAAGGAACTACAATCAATCTCATAGTAATGGTCAAAAACTAGATGCTTCTACTAAAACTGGAACAAAGCGAGGACATCCCTTGTCCCCACACCTGTTCAGTTTTGCTCTAGGAGTCCTTGATAATACAATGAGACAAAAACTGGAAACAAAGATATACAGATGTAGGACAGACAAATATATTTGTCCTTGTTTACAGGTGGCATGATTGTTTATGTAGAAAATCTCAAAGAATCAACCAAAAAAAATTTCTCAGTCCAATAGGTGAGAAAAATCACATGACATAAGACCAATACACAAAAACAAAAGTCAACAGCTTTCTTAAACACCAGAAATAATTAGAATTTGAAATTAAAAACACAATACCACGTGCAATAGCACCAAAAAATTAAATGCACAGGAAAATGTGATGAAAGATATCAAAGAAGATTTACATAATTGGTAGATATTCCATGTTCGTGTACAAGAAAACAAATTTTGCCAAGATGTCAGGTTCTTCTCAAAGTGATCTGCAGACTCAACACAATCCAAATCAAAATCTCAGCAAGCTATTTTGCAGGCATTGACAACATATTCTAAAATGTAAGTAAAAGCAAAAGATTCAGAGTAGCCAGCATAACATTGAAAGAGAAGAATGAAGTTGAACCACTGACGTTACCTGACTTGAAGACTTCCTTTGAAGCTGCAGTATGGAGTCAGCATGAAAAAGAAACAGAGAAGCAGATAAGCGGGCAGAGTAGAGCACTCAGAAACACCAGTACAGATCCCATTAACCCACCCCTGACCAGGAGCAAGGCGACTAATGGAGCAACGTGATGTGGGCACAGCCTGGAAACCCACTCGCAAAAAGCAAGCCCTTCTCAGAATTAACCCAAAATGGGTCTGAGACCCAAGTGCAAATTGTAAGACTATGAAACTACTAGAAGATAACAGAGGAGAAAACACAGGTGACCCTGGGTTTGTCAATGACTTTTAGCTATACCAAGAGCACGATCAAAGAAAGAAAAAGAAACTGTTCAATTGGACTTCATCAAAATTAAGCATCTGCTCTGCAAGACACTGTTGGGAGTATAAGAAGACAACTCAGGGACTTTGAGAAAAATCTTCACAAACCACCTGTCTGATAAAGGATTAGTATCTAAAATATATGAAGAACTCTTAAAACTCAACAGTAAGGGAAAAAATTTTAATTTATGAAATAACTGAACAGATACCCATGTAACAGTGGACCACTGTTACAGACTCAAGCAGTTGATTGCTGGATCTGTCTTCCCATGGTTGAATCCTCTATGGACCACAGTGACCCCTTTGTACATCCAGTTAGGAACTTCACTCAGATCCCAGATGGAGTCTGGATGCCAACACAGGACCTCAGAGTCTGCACACTTACACATCGGGTTGGAGTAATGCATTACCCAGCTGAAACTAATGTTCCCTGTCTAGCCCTTCCTCTTGTTGCCTCAATAACACTTACCTGGTCCACAGGGGAATGCAAATTCTAGAGTGTCTTGATGAGAACCCTCCTGAGCAAGACAACTTCCTCTGTGTGTACAAAGGTCACCCAGGCTCATACAGAGAAAATGAAGCAGTACTGGATTATTTCTTCCCAGATGATTCCTGGATGAAACACACAGGACTTAAAGCCAGAGTTTACTTCCTCATGGGGGACCTACTGGATTTCTTTATAGGAACAATGGTCTTCTGTGCCCCGGCAGGACATGGGTTTGTGTGTAAGATTAATAATTATCCCTGGGCTACTGAATGCCTCAGGAACTTCACAAAGTTTTCCAGGAAATTTAGTGACCATTCTCAATTCAATCTTTAAATGAATCTGCTCACTGGACAAGTTTGTTAAAACTCCTTACACAACTGGCCAAGGACCTACCAGGGTGAATCCATGATGGCAATGAATACTTCTTTGGCTACACTCTACAACCTTGGTGGGAAGTTGGGGCACATCATTGAGTCCAAATCTGTCAAACACTCTGATCATTTTGGCCAATGAAACAGTCTTCTCTCTTACAAATTTACAACCTCTCTGAACTCCTTGACCAAAGTAGTATTATATAACTGAATGGCTTTTGACTGACAGCCAAGAAAGGGGCAGGTGTGCTACAGCAAAACATCCTACTACATGTCTACGAATGCCTATTCACATGAGGTGACTAGTAATGAAAAGACACCCAACCAGCAAGTGGGCCGCAAGAGACACTTGACCACTAAACCCTTCTGATGAGAAGGAAAAGGGTCTAGGTGCCTGGTTCTCGGACCTATTTGCCTGGACACAGGAGGGATCAACTGCATCTGATCCTTCTGACTGTCCCTTCATCTTGCCTCTGTGTATCCTTCTGACCGTCCATTGATCATGCCTCTGTGTATCCTTTTGACCGTCTCTTCATCTTACCTCTGTGTATCCTTCTGATTATCCCTTCATCATGCCTCAGTGTATCCTTCTGACTGTCCCTTCATCAAAATTCTATGTATCCTTCTGACTGTCTCCTTATCATGCCTCTGTGTATCCTTCTGACTGTTGCTTCATGATATCTCTGGGTATCCGTCCGACTGTTCCTTCATGATGTCTCTGTGTATCCTTCTGATTGTTCCTTCATGATGTCTCTGTGTATCCTTTGACTGTCCCTTCATCATGCCTCTGTGTATCCTTCTGACTCTCTCCCCATCATACCTCTGTGTATCCTTCTGACTGTCCCTTCATCATGCCTCTGAGGATCCTTCTGACTGTCCCTTCATCATGCCTCTGTGTATCCTTCTGACTGTCCCTTAATCATGACTCTGTGTATGCTTCTGACTGTCTCTTCATCATGCCTCTGTATATCCTTCTGACTGTCCCTTCATCATGCCTCTGTGTATCCTTCTGACTGTCTCTTCATCATGCCTCTGTGTATCCTTCGGACTGTTCCTTCATGATGTCTCACGGTATCCTTCTGACTGTCTCTTCATCATGCCTCTGTGTATCCATCTGACTGTCCCTTCATCATGTCTCTGTGTATTCTTCTGACTGTTCCTTCATGATGTCTCTGGGTATCCTTCTGACTGTTCCTTCAACAGATCTTTGTGTATCCATCTGATGATCCCTTCATCATGCCACTGTATATCCTTCTGACTGTCTCTTCATCATACCATTGTGTATCCATCTGATTATCCCTTTATCATTACTCTGTGTATCCTACTGACACTCCATTCATCATGCCTCTGTGTACACTTCTGACTTTCCCTTCATCATGCCTCTGGGTATCCTTCTGTCTCTTCATCATGCCTCTGTGTATCCTTCTGACTGTCTCTTCATCATGCCTCAGTGTATCCTTCTGACTGTCTCTTCATCATGCTTCAGTGTATCATTCTGACTGTCCCTTCATCATGCCTCAGTGTTACCTTCTGAGTGTCCCTTCATCATGATTCTGTTTATCCTTCTGTTTGTTCATCATGCTTCAGTGTATCCTTCTGACTGTCTCTTCATCATACCTCTGTGTATCCATCTGATATCCCTTCATCATGCCTCTGTGTATCCTTCTGACTGTCTCTTCATCATACCTCTGTGTGTACTTCTGACTGTCTCTTTATCATGCCTCTGTGTATCCATCTGACTGTCCCTTCATCATGCCTCTGTGTATCCTTCTGACTGTCCCTTCATCATGCCTCTGTGTATCCTTCTGACTGTCACTTCATCATGCCTCTGTGTATCCATCTGATTAGCCTTTCATCATGCCTCTGTGTATCCTTCTGACTGTCTCTTCATCATGCCTCTGTGTATCCTTCTGACTGTCTCTTCATCATGCCTCGGTGTATCCATCTGATTATCCCTTCATCATGCCTCTGTGTATCCATCTGACTGTCCCTTCATCATGCCTCTGTGTATCCTTCTGACTGTCCCTTCATCATGCCTCTGTGTATCCATCTGACTGTCCCTTCATCATGCCTCTGTGTATCCTTCTGACTGTCTCTTCATCATGCCTCTGTGTATCCTTCTGACTGTCTCTTCGTCATGCCTCTGTGTATCCTTCTGACTGTTCCGTCATTATATCTCTGGGTATCCTTCTGACTGTATCTTCATCATGGGTCTGTGTATCCTTCTGACAGTCTCCTCATCATGCCTTGTGTATCCTCCTGATTGTCTCTTCATCATACCTCTGTGTATCCATCTGATTATCCCTTCATCATGCCTCTGTGTATCCATCTGACTGTCCCTTCATCATGCCTCTGTGTATCCTTCTGACTGTCCCTTCATCATGCCTCTGTGTATCCATCTGACTGTCCCTTCATCATGCCTCTGTGTATCCTTCTGACTGTCTCTTCATCATGCCTCTGTGTATCCTTCTGACTGTCTCTTCGTCATGCCTCTGTGTATCCTTCTGACTGTTCCGTCATTATATCTCTGGGTATCCTTCTGACTGTATCTTCATCATGGGTCTGTGTATCCTTCTGACAGTCTCCTCATCATGCCTTGTGTATCCTCCTGATTGTCTCTTCATCATACCTCTGTGTATCCATCTGATTATCCCTTCATCATTACTCTGTGTATCCTTCGGACTGTTCCTTCATGATGTCTCACGGTATCCTTCTGACTGTCTCTTCATCGTACCTCTGTGTATCCATCTGACTGTCCCTTCATCATGTCTTGTGTATCCTTCTGACTGTTCCTTCATGATGTCTCTGGGTATCCTTCTGACTGTTCCTTCATCAGATCTTTGTATATCCATCTGATTATCCCTTCATCATGCGACTGTATATCCTTCTGACTGTCTCTTCATCATACCTCTGTGTATCCATCTGATTATCTCTTCATCATTACTCTGTGTATCCTACTGACACTCCATTCATCATGCCTCTGTGTATACTTCTGACTTTCTCTTCATCATGCCTCTGTGTATCCTTCTGTCTCTTCATCATGCCTCTGTGTATCCTTCTGACTGTCCCTTCATCATGCCTCTGTGTATCCATCTGACTGTCCCTTCATCATGCCTCTGTGTATCCATCTGACTGTCCCTTCATCATGCCTCTGTGTGTCCTTCTGACTGTCCCTTCATCATGCCTCTGTGTATCCTTCTGACTGTCTCTTCATCATGCCTCAGTGTATCCTTCTGACTGTCCCTTCATCATGCCTCTGTGTATCCATCTGACTGTCCCTTCATCATGCCTCTGTGTATCCTTCTGACTGTCTCTTCATTATGCCTCAGTGTATCCTTCTGACTGTCCCTTCATCATGCCTCTGTGTATCCATCTGACTGTCCCTTCATCATGCCTCTGTGTGTCCTTCTGACTGTCCCTTCATCATGCCTCTGTGTATCCATCTGACTGTCCCTTCATCATGCCTCTGTGTATCCATCTGACTGTCCCTTCATCATGCCTCTGTGTATCCTTCTGACTGTCCCTTCATCATGCCTCTGTGATCCATCTGACTGTCCCTTCATCATGCCTCTGTGTATCCTTCTGACTGTCTCTTCATCATGCCTCGGTGTATCCTTCTGACTGTCCTTTCATCATGCCTCTGTGTATCCTTCTGACTGTCTCTTCATCATACCTTGGTGTATCCTTCTGACTGTCCCTTCATCATGCCTCTGTGTATCCATCTGACTGTCCCTTCATCATGCCTCTGTGTGTCCTTCTGACTGTCCCTTCATCATGCCTCTGTGTATCCTTCTGACTGTCTCTTCATCATGCCTCAGTGTATCCTTCTGACTGTCCCTTCATCATGCCTCTGTGTATCCATCTGACTGTCCCTTCATCATGCCTCTGTGTATCCTTCTGACTGTCTCTTCATTATGCCTCAGTGTATCCTTCTGACTGTCCCTTCATCATGCCTCTGTGTATCCATCTGACTGTCCCTTCATCATGCCTCTGTGTGTCCTTCTGACTGTCCCTTCATCATGCCTCTGTGTATCCATCTGACTGTCCCTTCATCATGCCTCTGTGTATCCATCTGACTGTCCCTTCATCATGCCTCTGTGTATCCTTCTGACTGTCCCTTCATCATGCCTCTGTGATCCATCTGACTGTCCCTTCATCATGCCTCTGTGTATCCTTCTGACTGTCTCTTCATCATGCCTCGGTGTATCCTTCTGACTGTCCTTTCATCATGCCTCTGTGTATCCTTCTGACTGTCTCTTCATCATACCTTGGTGTATCCTTCTGACTGTCCCTTCATCATGCCTCTGTGTATCCATCTGACTGTCCCTTCATCATGCCTCTGTGTATCCTTCTGACTGTCTCTTCATCATGCCTCGGTGTATCCTTCTGACTGTCCCTTCATCATGCCTCTGTGTATCCATCTGACTGTCCCTTCATCATGCCTCTGTGTATCTTTCTGCTTGTGTCTTCATCATGCCTCGGTGTATTCTTCTGACTGTTCCTTCATTATATCTCTGGGTATTCTCCTGACTGTCTCTTTGTCATACCTCTGTGTATCCATCTGATTATCCCTTTATCATGCCTCTGTGTATCCATCTGACTGTCCCTTCATCATGCCTCTGTGTATCCTTCTGACTGTCTCTTCAGCATGCCTCTGTGTATCCTTCTGATTGTTCCTTTATTATATATCTGGGTATCCTTCTGACTGTCTCTTCGTCATACCTCTGTGTATCCATCTGATTATCCCTTCATCATGCCTCTGTGTATCCTTCTGACTATCTCTTCATCATGCATCTGTGTATCCTTCTGACTGTCTCTTCATCATGCCTCTGTGTATCCTTCTGACTCTCCCTTCATCATGCCTCCATGTATCCTTTTGACTGTCCGTTCACCATGCCTCTGTATATTCTTCTGACTATCCGTTCCTCAGAACCCTGTGTATCCATCTGATTGTCTCTTCATCATTCTTCAGTGTATCCTTCTGACTATCCCTTCATCATGCCTCAGTGTTACCTTCTGAGTGTCCCTTCATCATGTTTCTGTTTATCCTTCTGTCTCTTCATCATTCCTCTCTGTATCCCTCTAATTGTCCCTTCATCATGCCTCAGTGTATCTTTTTGACTGTCTCTTTATCATGTGTATCGTTCTGACTGTCTCTTCATCATACCTCTGTTTATCCATCTGATTATCCCTTCAACATGCCTCTGTGTATCCTTCTGATTTTCTCTTCATCATACCTCTTTGTATCTTTCTGACTGTCTCTTTGTCATGCCTCTGTATATCCATCTGATATCCCTTCATCATGCCTCTGTGTATCCTTCTGACTGTCTCTTTATCATGCCTCTGTGTATCCTTCTGACTGTCTCTTTATCATGCCTCTGTGTGTCCTTCTGACCGTCTCTTCATCATGCCTCTGTGTATCCATCTGATTATCCCTTCATCATGCCTCTGTGTATCCTTTGACTGTCTCTTCATCATGCCTCTGTGTATCCTTTGACTGTCTCTTCATCATGCCTCTGTGTATCCTTTGACTGTCTCTTCATCATGCCTCTGTGTATCCTTCTGACTGTTCCTTCATGATGTCTCTGGGTATCCTTCTGACTGTCTCTTCATCATGCCTCTGTGTATCCATCTGATTATCCCTTCATCATGCCTCTGTGTATCCTTCTGACTGTTCCTTCATTATGTCTCTGGATATCCTTCTGTCTCTTCATCATACCTCTGTGTATTCATCTGATTATCCCTTCATCACGCCTCTCTGTATCCTTCTGACTGTCCCTTCATCATGCCTCTGTGTATCCTTCTGACTCTTCATCATGCCTCTGTGTATCCTTCTGACTGTCCCTCATCATACCTCTGTGAATCCATCTGATTATCCCTTCATCATGCTTTTGTGCATCCCTCTGACTCTCTCTTCATAATGCCTCTTTGTATTCTTCTGACTGTCCCTTCATCATGCCTGTGTGTATCCATCTGATTATCCCTTCATCATGTCTCTGTGTATCCTTCTTACTGTCCCTTCATCATGACTCAGTGTATCATTCTGACTGTCTCTTCATCAAGCCTCAGTGTATCCTTCTGACTGTCTCTTCGTCATGCCTCTGCGGATCCTTCTGACTCTCCCTTCATCATGCATCTCTGTAGGCTTCTGACTGTCCCTTCATATTGCCTCTGTGTATCCTTCTGACTGTTCCTTCCTCATGCCTCTGTGTATCCTTCTGACTGTCTCTTCGTCATGCCTCAGTGTATCCTCCTGATTATCCCTTCATCATGGCTCTGCGTATCCTTCTGACTGTCCCTTCATCATGCCTCTGTGTATCCTTCTGACTGTCTCTCCATCATGCCTCTGTGTATCCTTCTGAATGTCCTTTCAACATGCCTCTGTGTATCCTACTGACACTCCATTCATCATGCCTCTGTGTATCCTTCTGACTGTCCCTTCATCATGCCTCTGTGTATCCTACTGACACTCCATTCATCATGCCTCTGTGTATCCTTCTGACTGTCTCTTCATCATGCCTCTGTGTGTCCTTCTGACCGTCTCTTCATCATGCCTCTGTGTATCCTTCTGATTGTCTTTTCATCATGCCTCAGTGTATCCTTCTGACTCTCCCTTCATCATGCCTCAGTGTATCCTTCTGATTGTCTCTTCATCATGCCTCAGTGTACACTTTTACTGTCTCTTCTTCATACCTTCTTGTATCCTTCTGTCTCTTCATCATACCTCTGTGAGTCCTTCTGACTGTCCCTTCATCATGCCTCTGTGTATCCTTCTGACTGTCCCTTCATCATGCCTCAGTGTATCATTCTGATTGTCCCTTCATCATGCCTCAGTGTATCCTTCTGATTGTCTCTTCATCATGCCTCAGTGTATACTTTTACTGTCTCTTCTTCATACCTTCTTGTTTCCTTCTGTCTCTTCATCATACCTCTGTGTATCCTTCTGACTCTCCTTTCAACATGCCTCTGTGTATCCTTCTGACTGACTCTTCATCATGCCTCTGTTTATTCCTCTGTCTCATTCTTCTTGCCTCTGTCTACATAGTTTTTCCATTTGCCTCTTTTGCCCTCCTCCCTTTGCAACTATGCAACGAAAGACCAGAACTATTGGCCACCACCAGTGGAAACCATCCCTTATAAAGTCCTCCACTTTTGTCCATTCTCAGCATGATATAGCTTGGAGATGTCCTCTCCCATTTTTCCATTGAAATCGAATATAGAAATTGGCAGTGTGGAAGTGTAGCAGTGGTCCACTGCACCTTTTCAACATATCTCTGAGTCTTTCTTTTAAAAGGGACAAGTTTTCTATTTTTCCCCTCTCCCTCTCCCCGTCTCTAAACTGGGGAAGGGAGCAAGACTACCCTGAGCTATCTGTGCTCTACAGGATGGAGATCTCTGCCAGAGAATCTTGGACATGAAAAACTCCCCCATTAACAAGGGAGTGTTAACACACCATCGGGGTGGCCTTGGACTCTGTCAGGACACACCTGAAATGTATTCTTTGAAGAGTTCCTTTAAAACCCTCCAGTCCTTCCTGATGGGCAGAATCACAGCCTTTTGAACAGGAGTTCCCTGTTTCCCCTTTGCTAGCACAGTAATAAAACTTCTTTTTCCTTTTTCTTAAAACCATGTCCTCCTTATTGAATTGTCATTGGTGACAAGGACCAAGCTTTGGGCAACACCCACAAAGAAGATTTAAAAAGGTAAGTAAGCATATGAGAAGAAGCCCCACTGGAAAGGTCAGGCTCCAGAACACTGCCCACACCTGAAGCTGGGAGGGTTGTGCAACAGGGACACTTCCTGGGGGACAGCAAAGTGGTGCCACTGATCAGGAAGATGATTTGGAAGTTTCCTACAAAACTAAGCTTTCTCTTTCCACAGGCACCAACAATTGTGCTGCTTGGTATTTACCCACAGGAATTTAAAATTTGTGTCCGTGCATAAACCCACACGCGGCTGTTTACACGGCTTTACTCACCATTGGTACAACCTGGAAGCAACCAAGGCGTACTTCCGCAGCAAAGGGATGAACTGTGGCAGATCCAGACGGCGTTGGTATTCGGCTAAGAAGAGCTGAGCTCAAGCCCTGGAAAGCCATGGAGGGACCCAACATGCCCATGACTAAGGAGAGAAGCCAGTCTGAAGGGCTCACCCTGCAGGATTCCAGGGCACCATGTGGGAAAGGCAGCCCGTGGAGGCAGTGAGGGTCAGGTGTCCAGGGAGGGATGGAGGGAGGGCGGGAGAAGAGGAACAGCACATGACAGCATTCTGCCAGACGCTGCGACGGTGGGTACGTGTCCCTACACATCCATGCAGACCCACAGAATGGCTGGCACCAGGTGAACCACAGACATGGGTCCACAACCAGGTGGGTGGTAGACTGCAGCCTCGCATGGCCGCTGTGGCACACAGCAGGGAGGGGTGAGGGGCACCAGGAGCTCCTGTACTCTGCTCATTTTTCTCTAGATGCAGCTGCTCTAAAACATGGAGTCTATTGAGAACCAGACTCCCAGATGCTTCTCGCCCACAGCCACCTTGCCCCCTGTTCTGGGTAACCCCAAGGACCAGGTCTCTCTCCAGGTGTATCTGAAAGCCTCTGGCCCAGCTCCCTGAGCATTTCACGCTGGGGCATTGGAGGTGACGTAGACAGGCATGTCAGAGCCGAAGCCCCAAACGCCAACACAGTTGGGGCCATGCACTGTGGAGCCCAGAGTGCCCCAGGAGCATCACTGTGTCAGCCCCGAAAGCTCCGCCAGTGCTGGTGACCTCAAGAAACTGTGTTCTCTCCACCCTCCAAGGCCGAAGCATGGCTTTGCCGAGAGCGATACTGCTCTCTGGGAAGGTTGGCAGGCGGCTCTCCTTCCCCTACACAGCTCTTGGGGGACCAGGCCTCTGTTCTTGAGGAGGCAAAAATGGCTCCTCCTGACTAGAGTCCTACAGTGAGAGGTTGCATCTGGCCGTGACAGCAGAGCTGGGCAGGAGCTGCACCAGGCAGGCACCTGGAGAGGCGATGCAGGAAGGTGGTGTCTGCAGGAGGGCATCGCAGGAGCCTTCAGCAGCGCAGGGGCCGGAGAGGCCCGGGGAACTCAGCATCCTCGCACCCCAGCCACCATGCCGTGCCCCTAAAGAGGGCTTCTCGAGCCCTCCCACCCTTCCTCGGACCCCAGAGGACCCCAGTCACAGTACAGTTGCAGCCCAGGTGCAGGGCCTGACCTGGACAGGTCTGGGGGAAGAGACCTGTTGCTGGAGGAGGCCGAGAGCTTTCCCACCCAGGACACTGAGCTTCCTGAAGCTGCAGAAGAGCCCAGGACTGCAGCTCTCAGGTCGTGCACAGCAGGCTGAGCCAGTGCTTTGCTCTGAGGAGCAACTCCCTCAGCTGTTTAGTGTAGGAACAGCCAGTGGCCCTGAGGTGGAAGCCCAGCCTGCACCTGTGTCATCTGTCACCTGAGGGGTCCTAGGCAGTGCGGAGGCTTCCCTGACTGGCCTTTGACTTACGCTCTGAATCATCTTGAGCAGTGGGCCAAGCACGTCTCAGGAACTGTGCTTCAAAGCTCAAGCCCAGACACTCCTGGGGCACAGAGCTCCACTGGGTCCCCAACCTGGGGAGCCCCCAACCTGAGGAGGCCAGAGGCGCCAGTGCTGTGAGCCTTCAGCAACTGAGACGAGAATCAGAGGACCAAGCCTCCTGCTCCCAGAAACCCAGAAGCACAAGCCCAGGTCCCAGTCCACAACAGCTGCCCACCACCAACCACTCCCTGGCCTCGTGCTGGTATCCATGGAAGTCCACAGCTGGGATGGGAAAGGGCCGGCAAGGCTCTCCACAGCCCAGTTCTTCACAGGGTGTTTGCGGGGGTGGGGGCATGTAACTTTTTTTTTTTTTTTTTAACTAAAGTTTAATATCCAGGCTTTTAAAAGACAAAAAGAAACTTTAAATGTCTTTAAAGTTGCAAGTTAAGATGGCCTTAGAGACGTGGACAAGTGAGGACCCCTGTGGTCGTGCCCAGGGGCCCAGGTCAGGAGGACCAGGAGTCACCCTTCCACCAGGGTGCTTCCTGCCTTGGAGGTGCGAGGGGCTTCCAGTGAGTGAAGGATGCACCTTTCACTCTGTTCTAATCCACGGTCCCAGGGGTCCCCTAGATGAACCACCAGGTATCTGGCTTCTACTCACAGGAGCCACTCAGTCCTCAGCCTCAGAAGCCTCTGCAGTCACAGGTGGAGGTGCCAGAAGCCTGCGGTCCTGTGGGGGTCCACAGGTGGGAAGCCCGGAGGCCCTGGACACCTGCAGGGGGAAGCACTAAGGGGAGTGGTTGGAGACCACCTGGGGGCAGGGAGGTAGGCCTCCGCTGGAAACAGGCCTGGTGGGAGAGCGCCTGGGACCCCAGCCACAAGCGCCAGACCTCCCTCCACCACGACCCCCAAGGGCTCTGTGGTTCTGGAGGGGCTGGAAGAAAGCCTGAGCGCAGAGAAGGGAAGGGGTGGACAGAGCCTCGGCCGGGCATCCTTTCTGAGGCGAGCCAGCTCTGCTGGTGGCCATGCTGACCCGGCTCCCCTCCATCAAGGTTCCTCGGCTCTCAGCCTCCTGGGCAGCCACATTCCTACCCTGAGCTCTGGGCGCCCAGTGGTCCTCAGAAGACCCCTGTCCAAGGGGTCCCATCTGTTAGTCACCCTCCAGTCCTTTGCCTCACCCAAGGAAAGATGAAACTTCCTGACTCCCGCCTGCCTGTATCTGATGGTTACCACAGTTACTTCTGCAAGTCCACCCACCACCCAGGACACACGTCCCTTCGCCCACCCACCCAGGGCAGTGTTTTCAGTTTGCAGGCTCCCAGCAATATTTATGGCGTGAACCATTCTGACACTCACAGTGACCCTCTAGGGTGGAAGACCAAGGGCTGCCACTTACAAATGCACCAAGTTCATTGGCCTGCCCAGACGAGTTTTCCAATGGACCAAGGTCCAATCTTTCAGAAGCTAAGCTGCAAGCCTGACGTCCAGATCTTGTTTCTCATATGGTTCCCCACCAGAAGGACACTGACAGATAAGGGATCGGAGTGGTCAAACGAAAACGGTGAACTCAATGAGGTGAAAAGTGAAGGGCTGAACCCAGGTAAAAGGTTCAAGACTGTGCTTTGTACTATTCTTATTATTATAACTTCTGTCTTTGAAATCGTTTCCGAATAAAATTTAAACAAACAAACAAACAAAAAAAGTCACCTGTTTTATTTCTCATTGCTAGTGCATTTCCACTCTCAGGGTAAACTCTTCCCCTGGACTGGCGCCCCGCGGTGGCCCAACCCCGTTTTCTGCAGGCGGCGCACCTCGTGGCTGCGCTTTGGGGAAAGGCTGCCTTCCCGGTGTCACCGGCCGCCGCTGGGTTCGCCACGCTGGGTTTTGCAGCTTCCCAGCCTGATTGCCTCTTTCGAGGCTGTCTGCTCCCCACGGAAACGTTTGCCCTGGAGTTTCCTTCTTTTGTTAACCCAACAACCAAGCGACTCCGTGGCTCCCACAGCAGCTCGCCCCCTAAAGGGTCGGTTTCTGGGGCGTCCTCGGGTGCTACAAAGGAGGGCACAGGTGGCGGCAGAGCGTCCGGGTTCTCGGCAAGGCGCACCAGGCGCCGCGTCCTCCTCGTCGAGGTTCTCCTTCTGGAGTCCTCGGCCCAGGGCGAGCATCCCTGTGCCCGCTCCGCGCTGCCGACGCGGCGGTCAGGGAGGCGGGGAGGGGCGGAGGCGGGAGGGGGCGCGCGAAGGGGACCCAGCGACCGAGCGGGGCGCGGGGCGCGGGGCGCGGAGGAGGGCGGCGCGCCGCGGGGCGGGGCGGGGCGCGGGGCGGGGCGGGCGGGCGGCGCGCCCGCGGGGGCCGAGGTTCGGCGCGGCGCTCGGAGCCCATGTTGGGGCTGGCGCGGCCGCGGGCGCTCGGGACGGAGGCGCGCGCTGAGCCCGGGATGAGGGCGCCCGCGCTGCTGACCTGCTGCTGCTGGCTGCTGGTCCCCGTGAGTGCGCCTCGAGCCCGCCGGGTCCTCTTGCGGAAGCGGGTGTGCGGCCGCCGCGCGCCCCCCGGGGTCGCAGCGCGGGCTGCGGGCGGGGCGGGGGCTGCGGGACCGGGTCCCCGGGAAGCCCCAACATCCCCCGTCAGGCGCGGCGGTCCGGCTCGGGCTGGGGAGGTGCGCGGGCCCCTTCCCCTTCCCCCCACGTCCCGGGTCTGCCCCAAGCGGGGTCCAGGCTCCTCCGAGACCCCGGCAGCCAGCGGGCCGCGGCCGGACCGTGCCCCGCGGGGCTGGGGTCCGAGCGCCCCGTGCGGGAGCGGCCGCGGCCACCTGCGCGGGCCGGCGTTCAGAGGGAAACTGGAGCCGCCTGGTCGCTTAATGCTGCCGGCCTCCAGGCCCTCGCCACCCGCGCGAGCTCGTCGTATGGGTCGGAAGAGGCGCGGCGTGGCTAGGAAAGTTTCCTTTGGGAAATAGCATGCTTTTTTTTTTTTTTTAAGATAGCTGTGCGAAAGGATAAACTGCCAGAAGTGTGCAGATGAGTGCAGCGCTGTTACCTGGTTCCCAGGAAATCTTTCCTTCATTTGAAAAACTTTTTTCCTTTTGAGGTTCGACCCCTTTTCCCGCTTTCCCCTCCCTAGGCCGAGGAGTGCGTGGCACACGCGGGCTTTACCTCACCGCCAGACCGTGTCTGCACAGCCACCTCCCTCCACGCCTGTGGCAGCTCAGACTGGCATTGCCCGGGAGGGCTGCATTGCTGAGGGTATTTAGTTCTCCCCGGGCGGGAGGCCCCCAATCCCATGGTCCCCAGAGAAGGTACAGCTGAGGGACCAGAAAAAAACGGAACCCCAGCAACCCCAGGGCCAGGCTTGGGTGGAAGGCACCAGGGATTATTGTGGTTAATGCTGCTCTAACATCCAGGGTGTCTCCAAATAAGTCATTGCTCTGCATGTTCCCGGAATGTGGGGTGTTGGAGTGCTTTCAATGCCTTAACATTTCTTTTAAGTGGATGTAATGTCCTTAATTCTGAAATTTAGACCACTTGTTCACGTATGAAAACCAGGGGTCTGGCAATAAGCTGGGGAAGCTGACCTTCAGGTGTTGTATAAATGGGTGGACTTGGCAGCAGTGTCCAATACAAGTTTCTCTTTTCAGTTCTGTTAGGAAATCCTGTTCCTGGCTGGAATTGTAGTTGACCTGCATCAGTAGGAGGATAACTTATCTAAATGGATAAGAGTGTAAAATTTTGGTGAGAGAGATTGAGAGGCAGAAAGACAGAGACCTCTGTGGCAGCTAGCGGCTCAGCTCAACCTGCTAAGTGGGCACCTGCTGGGGTCCCACAGAGGCAGAGAAAAAGAATGTCAATCAAGCTTGTGACCTTCTGAACCAGGAATCCTGTGTGGTCCTGTCATTGGCTGTGGGTGGCCAGCATCAGTGACCACTTATATAGCATCTGTGGACCCCACCGTGGGTCCTGGTGAACCCACCTCTGACTCCATGGAGTCACGGCAGTGTGACCCTCACCCCTGCCTTTCTCCTTCCAGTCTTTCTGAAAGCCTCTTCACACCAAATTCTAAGGTCAAAATGATTACGATCTTACCTGTACTCATGGGTTAAGTTTTAGATGTGACCACATTAGGGGCCTTCACCATGATCACAGAAACAGAACCCACAGTGCCAGGGAAGCAGGTGCGAGTGGTCTTGTAGACAAACACACTGGCTTTAACCAGCTCCAGGGCTACAAAATGGAAGACTCCTGATGTGGAGAGGTTTTTGGTCTAAACATACACTGTATTATGTTAATTTACTTTCCTGCTCAGAAAAAAAAAAAAATGTTAGGTTTTGTGCTTGTTTTGTAAACACATTATAAAGTAAATAGTAAAGGTTTTTTTCTAGCAACCATGCCAAGAAAATGAAAGTTACTACTTTTAAATGAATTTTACTTTAGAAGCAGTTTGGAACTGTGAGGTTTTGGGTTGTCCTTGCAGAGATTTTGTTAGGCTTTCCTCTTGTGCAATTAATTTACTTCTATTTCTTTTAACCTTGAATAGGTAAACAGTATTCACCCGGAATGCCGATTTCATCTGGAAATACAGGAGGAAGAAACGAAATGTGCAGAGCTCCTCAGGACTCAGACAGACAAGCACACAGGTAGGTGCAGCAGGGGAGGAGTCTCTCCAGCAGGGCTGCCGGGAGACAGCTGCAACCCCTCTGGTTCCCGCTGGTCTGGAAGGCAGGCCCACTCTGCCCTGTTTCTCGAGAGCCTCTGGCAGACTCCTGGGGTGCCAAGTCGGCGAGGTCTCACACACAAGCTTTCAGGGTCTGAGATGACAGCAGCGGTTGCTGAACTGTGGTGTGCTTTGCACACTCTGCAAACACACTCCATCTGCCCATGCAGTGAGCTTTTATCTGACTTTTAAGATCTTAGTTAATCACGATGATTTTGGTCCAGTGAAGGGTGGTGGAAACCTACCAGAAGCAAACAGGAAATGGGGCAGGGGGCTTTGTTTTCCTGCAGACAGAGCCATTGCAAATGTGGTGGGCCTGCTAGTCCCCGGGGGGACAGAAGGGTGCTGGATGAGGTGTCCCATGGGCAGGGCTCTGTGACGATTCCTGTTGCCAGCAGCAGCAAGCTCTTTGTCCCTGAGCTTTCTTGTTTTCCACTCCACACCATGACTCCACCTCAAGAAAGAAAGTTGGTGTTTCTTCACGCTCACCTTCTTCTCCACACCAAGTCTCACACTGTGGTCTCCACTCAGAATCAGCACAGACCATCACGCTCACCTTCTTCTGCACACCAAGTCTTAAAAAGCCTAGTGTGCTTTGTGTGTTCAGCAGCATATCACTACCTGGGTCACAGTTCAAGGTCGGAGCCACAGGCAGCTGGCAGCCCCCATGATGGACAGTGTAGTTCTGACTGTGTATCCAGGCACCTTTGCCCTCCTGCCCTGGGTCTCTGCATCCACACTGGAAAGGGCTCTGGCTCCTGGCTCTCCAGTGTCAGTGACCTGTGATTTCGAGGTGCCCCTCCACTTCTGCTGACCACATCCTCCCGAGTTGTGGTTGGACTCTGTCCAGAGAACAGACAGTGTCTTAGCCCCACAGCTCCTCTTAAGACCCAGCTCCGTGGAGAGCCACAGGCCACCTGGCCACAGGCTGGACACCGTGCAAGCCCCTGCTGTGCAGCCTGCCTTTGTAGAGAGAGGTCCAGGGCTCAGGGGTTCCAGAAGAGATTCTGAGGAGGCCCGCAGCATCGCGTTGGCTGTCCATGAACAAATGCATGTCCCGTTTGCCCACCCTCCTGTTTTCTTAGGGTTTTCAGAAATGCAATCTAAAATATTTCATGTTTTTAAAGTTTGGCAACAGTACATTAAATAAAAGTTGTGGGAGCAAGGCAGACCTCTGCGGCCAGCACAGTCCAGGAGCTAGCAGCGGCTCCAGTGGGGTGGCTGGAGTCCTGCTGGCGTCCCCTCTGAAAGCTAAGTCAGCACCCTGGAGAATACTCACAGGGCTTCTCCTCAGAGCGCAGTCTGTCCTGGGCTCACCTTGGCATCCTCTTGGCAGAGGAACGTACAGGTTTGATCCAGCGTGGAGGGGACGCTGCACTCAGCTGCAGTGGCAGGCGTCTGCTTGGGCACCTGCTTGTACTGGAGGCTCCTATTTTCATTCCACCTTTCTGACTCACAAGTGCATCTGCCAACTGCCCCGGGAGCAAAGCAGAGCTGACCGTGGGCCTGCCTGCCCTGCAGCCCTCTGCAGAGACGGCCTGTGTCCACAGTGCTTCTTTTTACTCTTTGAAATATGCACGGCTCAAATGCCAGGGATATAAATAGTAGTAAGTCACCAAGATGAAGCTACTGCAGGTGATGGGAACCACGGCTGCCAGCACCCAGAGCTGGGTGAGGCATCCCAAGGGACCAGGCCGCACGATGAGCGCACACTCGGGGCCAAAGGTGACACTGAGGTCCAGGGGCCTGTGGAGTGACTGTCACAGCTTAGGATTGAGGGACTAGTGTGAAAGCAGCAGAAGTGAGGAATTCTGTAATTCTGTTGTGGAAATCTCCTCTTCATTGCATGAAAAAGCAAATACCAAAGAGAGGCAAAACCCAGTTTCAGTTCTGAGCTCTTCTAAAGGACTCTGAGCTGCAGAGCTGTGTGACCTCATCCTGATTCATCAGTGAGTCCAACTTGATCTTGCCACCAGAGGACCAGGCTCGCCTGGGCCACGGGTGCCAGCCCTCTGACAGGGCATGCCCCCGGGCGTGTAGGTGCCTGCTGCAAGGTCACTGGGAGCCTGTGACCTGCTGTGGGCTCCCCTGCATCTGGGCAGAGCAGGTGCCTGTGCTTTGGGGCTGTCCCTCCCTGCGCCATGAGTGGAGGCCACAGCTGAGCTGTGACAGTCGGCATCAGCTTAGGACCAGCCAGGAAGGAAGTTCAAAATGAAAGGGCAGAACAAATGTTGACCTGCCTGTCAGAAACCGTAGGGGCTTGAGATTGCTCCCTGCTGCAAGCTAACAAGGTTGGAGCCCCGGCTCCATAGACACAGGCAGGGGCATAAGATGAGGCAGAGGGACGGAGGCGAGATGGCCTTCCTGGCCTGCAGCCCCAAGTCCACATGCATGCCATGCATCTGTGTCACAGCTGAGGACGCCGAGCCCAGGGAAACCCAGTGTCCACAGGAGGCTGCTGGCTAGTCTGCCAGCGGTGGCTCAGAGAGAGAGGGTGCCTTGGTCAATGGGGAGACCAGAGGGAGACTCTCTGTCTTCCAAGGCTGCTGGCTACAGGAAGGGTGGCTTGGAACACAGGCCAGCAGGGTCTCTACTCAGGATGCCACGGAGAACGTCCACAAGCCAGGGCTACCACTTCCCGGTGGGACTCGGATGTCCTGCTTTTACTATCCAGGGACGCCGTGTGGTCACCTTAGTGACCACGGCTCCCTGCGGCCACTGGTCCTTCCACATTGTCATTGAGG
Source organism: Sciurus carolinensis (assembly GCF_902686445.1). NCBI lineage: Eukaryota > Metazoa > Chordata > Mammalia > Rodentia > Sciuridae > Sciurus > Sciurus carolinensis. The sequence goes on from NC_062220.1 coordinate 113,507, forward strand.
GAGAGATGGTGTCTTGTTTCCTATTGCAGCTTCAAAATCTGATACAGCCTTAAAGATACTTCAGAAGCTTTTGCTGAGGAATTAGTGAAAATTGTCACTTTAGAAATCGAGTGTGCAGCGGGGGTGTAGCTCAGTGGTAAAGCAATTGCCTAATGTGCACGAGGTTCTGGGTTTGATCCCCAGCATCACAAAGAAAGAAAGAGAGAGGGAAAGGGAGAGAAAGGAGGAGGAGAATGAGGAGGAGGAGGAGAAAGGAGAAAACAAAGCAATTAAGTAATACATGCACATAGAAAAATACTGCTAAAATTCATATGCAGTGCCAGAGCTCATGGCTGCAGACAGCTCCCAGGGCCGGTCCACCCTTGTCAGCACCCTGCTCTTCTCTTGCTGTTTCAGTTTTAAATGTGAACAGTGCATTTGCAGACTGGCCAGCCTTATCTGTGAGCTCTGCTTGAGAGGTGTGTAATGTTCTGTGGTGTTCGTTGGTCCCCACCAGGCTCCTGAGCTCTTAGGCAGCTGACGCTGTTTTGCTCCTATGAGCAATGTCTCAGGACTGGTTTTTCATTGGAATACGATATCTCAGCACTCGAGGGGTGACTCCAAGCCACTGACAAAGTCCGCACTGCTGCTTGTGGCCCTGATCAGCCCCTTACGCGGCACTCTCATGCCTGTCGGTGACACCCATGTACACAGTCAGTGACACCCACTTTCCTTCTGGCCCCTCCTCGTACCTCACCGTCACAGTGGAAGCTCATCGGTGTCCACAAATGTCTTCTCTTTCAAGAGTCCTGACAGATGTGCTTCCCTGGGCTGCTTCCTGAGCCCTGCCCAACAAGGGTGATGGGGTCTCCCTGCAGACTGCTCTGGAGCGGGGCTGTGGTGTAGGCTGGCCATTCCTGGTCCCTGGACATGTCGCCGTGTGAACTAGCCAATGGATACCGGGGCCTGTGCTGGTGCAGGGCAGAGCCAGTGGAGCTGAGGCTCTGGCTGCTGCCCCCTTGAGACATGGTGGCCTGCCATCGTCCATCTCTTCCCTTGCGTTTCCATCTGGCACAGGATCCTTGGCTAGTCTGTGGAGGTGAGCAGCTGGTCTGCTTTCTCTGTGTTGTTTTCGACTGATTTCTCTTTTCTGTACTTTCACAGATCTGTGCCTAGGCTTGCATGTTTAAGTGACCAATGACTAGTGGTTTGGATTTCCGAACATTTCTTTAAATGTACTTCTTACAGGAAAAAGAAAATCTCCCTGAAATAAATCCTACCCTGAATAGGGTTTCTACATGGGCTTTCCAGGGAGTCCATGCAGGAGCTGGCCGGGTGAGGCCTGGGAGCTGGGTGGCCATAGCCGTGCCTGGAGGGATGGAGCTGTGGACCTGAGGGGCTCCGGGAAGGACATGGCGAGCCTGCTGCCCAGCTGGGCCCAGGCAGCCTCCTCCCAGGCAGGGCTCCCTGCTGATGCCCCCTGCCCACCGCAGCTCCCTCACTCCTGGCTGCTGCCACTTCCTCCGGCCCTTAGGTCTGGGCTCACCTGGCTCTTCGCACACCAACCTGGCCTCCATCCTCAGAAGCCGGGTGCTTTTCCTGCTGCAGGTGGTGGTGCCGTGCCCTGGCGGGGTGACGTGCAGTGACATTCCAGCCGGGCGCTGACTTCACGGCTTCCCTCTGTGTGTCACGTCATGTCAGCCCTAGTCCAGGGCGCCCCCCCCTCCCAGGGAGCGTGTGGAGGGGATCCGGGGCCCACAGGCCTGGGCGGCCTCTGAGGGAGCATGGCCAACACACGGTTCTGCTCCACGTGGCCAGGTGACGCCAGCTTCCTCCTGGGCAGCAGAGGCTGTGGGGCCATGGCACTGCCTGTGGACAGCGGCATGTGCCTCCACACGGACCCTGTGGGTCTTCTGTGGCCTCTGGCTTTGCAGGGTCTCAACTGCAGAGAGTGCAGCTTCTCCCAGAGAGAACTTGCACTCAAACCTCTCCACTGCAAGGCTTTGCAGCCTTGGCTGGCCAAGGACCAGCCTCAGGGATGGCTCAGGTCCTCGCAGCCGGGCTGCCTTCCTGTGGTTGCCTCGTGCCCTGGAGCCAGCAAAAGTGAGCAGCGCTGTGGTCACTGCAGAGCCTCAGTCGACCCTCTTGCTCGTTGATGTTTTCACGAGCAAAAACCTGTTTCAGCAGGTTTTTACAGAGCATGTGCCAGGTGGAGGTGTGATAGGAGAGTGAACAGGATGCGGTCACCCAGGGAATCCTAGATGAGTGCTTGGGCAACACATCAGGGTCAGCAGTGCCATGGCGAGTGTCCCTCGGTTGTCAGGAAACAGGGCCTGGGTCAAAGGACCAAGGGGCGCGGGATCACTGAGGGAGACCTGAGTGTGAACTGCAGCGGCATCAGCCTATCAGGAAGAAGTCATCCACGGTGATGAGGTGGCCAGGCTGCCTCGTCCTCCGCAGCCCCTGCTGGGGCTTGAGCTGCTTCCATCCTGACGGTGAACACCTGCCTTGGTACTTCAGGCATGTTGGTCACCATTTCCTCTTGTGGGATCCAGCTCTCTTAAGGCCAGGGTCCCATTTGGCCTTCCTGTCCTCTCAGCTCCCAGCCTCCCTTGCAGGGGCTCTCCTCTCTGGTGAGGGTTGGACCAAGAAGAGGAGTGAGCTGCATGCACCTTGCCTGGCACGCGGGGCAGGGGAGGCCCTGGGCATCAGTGTGGGGGGACAGCACAGGCTGGTGAGAATGAGGGCGCTCACCAGAGCAGAGGGGCTCCAGGCTCCTGGCTGGGCAGAGTGCGGAGTCCCCAGGCACCCTGCCCATCACACCACCAGAGAAGGAAGTCAGGCCCCGAAGGCGGGCAGTGCCAGGTCCAGGGACCTCACCACATGCTGCCTCTGTGGCCGTCACTGTCTGCCGAGCAGACAGAGCAGCATGCTCCAGAAGGGCTCACCTGCCTGTTCAGCACCTGCCACAAAGGCCCCAGCGTCCCCTGCACAGCCCACAGCTGAGCTGACCCAAGCCATCTGCCTCCACCTGGTGTTGGGCGGAGCTGCCTCTAGACACTGCCTTCACTGCCCTGGTGAAGTGGGCTTCTCCCTCTGGCCTGCCGGGATTTGAGGTTGGTCATTTCTTGTGGTTCAGCCCTGGCAGAACCTCCCCATCGCCTCCTTCCTGGGAAGAACAGGGACCCTGGGAGCAGCTGTGGCTTCTCTGGATTGGAGACTCTGGGGGGAAGGTGGGGTGCCTCAGCGCAGAGTGCTCTGGGGGTCTGTGGCCACGCAGGTGTGGAGCAGCTGTGCTGCCCACCCGAGCTCCACACCTCCAGGGGGAGGGAGGGCCAAGGCCCCTTGGAGAGGACCAGTGAGTGGCCCAGGAGCTCTGGTGAGGAGGGAGCACACTGCCTGCGGGCACAGCTCCCTGCACCCTGTGGCACCCTCCTCACAGCAGGGGCCCTGTGCGCGGGCCCTGGGACGTTAAAAGCTGCGCCCCGAACCGTCTGCATGCACCAGGACGTGTGTGGGAGCTCCAGGCAATTTCCGCCTGGCACTCTGGTGCTGGCTTTGTGCTGGCGCCTCAAGGAGGGCGGGCTTTGGGTGAGCCTCCAAGTGACCAGGCTGGAGCACAGCTGCCAGGAGGAGGAGAGGGCCCTCAGCTCATAGAGGAGGACCAAGCGGGCATGCAGAGGCTGCAGGGCTGGGATCCCAGAGGTCTTCACGTGAGAGGAGGGGTTCTCCAGAGAGGCAGGGTCTCTGTGAGAGGGAGGCCTCTGCAGGGGTGGTCTCCCTCTGAGAGGGGCGTCTCTGTGAGTGTGGGTCCCGGGAGGGGGTCTCCGTGTGAGCCGGCTCAGGAGTTCGTGAAGTGCTCACTGGGAGGAGTTGGGGCACCCTGGGTAGCCCGGGGAGCAGCACCCTGGAGACGTTCCTGTGGAGAAGCAACGCCCAGGGGCCGTTTCCACAGGTCAGGGCAGGACACCGACTGCAGGGATGTGGAAGGAGAAGGCCCGGCACTGGGGCAGACGGCTGGCAGCCCTGCGGGGCCTGTGCGGGTCCCACCGGGGGCTGCTGGGAGGAGGGAGGGTGGGGCCTCCACCTGGGGTGGGAGACAGGTGACCTTGCTCAGAGGAAGGAGGGGCAGAGCCGAGGGAAAGGCATCACCATCAGGGACAGGCCAGTGCTCCATGGTGGGCGCCTGGTCAGGGGACCACTGCTGGCTCCCAGCGGTTCTTGGGGGCTGGACTCCTGCGAGGTCATGGACCCAGGCCCCAGGTGCCGACTGCTGACCTGGGGCTGCAGTCTTCTGGCCCCCAACATTGCCCTAGCTCTGTCCCACATCCTGGAAAGTGTCACCCAGGCCTTGGTCATAAACCGGACAGGCTCTCCCATGCTGTGACCCCTCCTGAAGGGGCCACCAAGGGCTTCCTGCACCCCATGCAGCCCTGCCCAGTCCAGCCCTGCCTCCTACAGCAGGCACCAGCCATGGGCCAGGGAGGGGCAGGTGCTGGTCTTTAGCCCGTTTCAGGCGAGGAGTGGGCACTATGGAGACACAGCAGGCAGTTCCTGAGTGGAGGTTCATGTCTGGGCACTGCCCTCTGCACTCAGTCACTTGGTGCCCGCTGCCCCTGTGGCCCAGGCGAGGCCCAGGGGCCCTGCAGGCTCCATCCACAGCACCACGTCAGCCTGTGCTGCCAGGCAGCGAGGGGCAGGCCCCAGAGTCGGAACGGACTCAGGCTCAGTCTGGAGTGAGGTAATGTTTGGGTTCTCTTGGATTCAGCACGTTTCTGAGTACATAGGTTCTACCTGTATCTCTGCATGTTACCTTGAAAAGCCCTTTTGTGCACTTACTAGCTTTGGTTATTTCTGTGTCTGGGTCTTGGTGTGATATTAGCTCAAGTCCTAGAATGTGACTCCTGTCTGCAGGGTCAGCGGGAATCCCAGAATAAAGCTGCCTCTTCTGAGATTCAAGTTAGGCGTGCCCATCACCTGGGTGGTGACAGTGTCCCAGGAAATGGCCTTCTGGACCCTTGGTTGGTAACTTTCGGCTTCACTCCAAGCACCCACAGAGTCCCGGACCCCTTCACCAATCCCCTCCCACCCTGACCTGCTTCTCCAGTTTCTCTCAGGGGTCCCAAGCAAACCCCACGAGGGTTGGGGCCATGGTGGCCAGTTAGGCATCTGCCATCCTTTCTGGCAGAAAGAGCTCCAGCAGGTGCTAAGGCTCTCCATCCACAGCGTAGCCAGGATGGGTGCAGATGCTCACTGACATCTGTTGGACATGCGGTGGGTGTCTGTTATTGCGAATTACCAGAAGCTTCTTAGCAGCTCATCCCAACACCATGTAAATCAGGAGAGAGCAATTGACTAGTTAGTCTCTGTCTCTGTGGACAGTAGGCACTGTCACCCAAGCCTGCCCGCTGATGTCCCTCGGATCGTCCTGTGGGCACGCAGTCTTCTTAGAGTGTGCCCTTGTGTCTCACCAGGCTAGATGCTTCCCTCGGCTCCCCTCCGCCCCCTTCTCTAATGGCAGTTACCGTCACTGTTCCTAATTGTAACTTTCTAAACGCATTTGGCACCGCTACACCCGCCCAGCAAATGCGTAGATGTAGCTCGCCTTATCTCACTAGCAAATATTTTAAGAACAAGTGACGTGAATTTGCATTCTCAGAACAATAACAAGGAACCCTCATTCAGTAGAATTTATGTGCCCTGGAGGGACTTGGGTTCTATAAGACCCCGTAACAGGTGTTCCACACTTGCCATCTGAACAGGCAGAGTTCAGGGTGTCCACAGAGGAACAGAGTCTGAAGGAGCCTGGCAATGTGGGCCAGCATTTCCAAATCTCCAGGTATAGGCAGGTCTGTCTGTCCAAGTCCTGGGGCAGAGAATGCTGGACCTGATTCCTGCAGGTTTCTGTTGACTTCTCTCTGGAGCCTTGTTTGCAATAAACACCAAATGGAGAAAGTCCTGGAACTCAGCAGCTAGGACAGAGCTGTCCTGAGAGGACAGCTGCTCAAAGCATGGTGTTCATGTCTCTGAATGTGCCCCAAGCTCAGGAAACAGACCCCACGGGTCAGAGGGAGCAGAGCATGTTGGGGGCACTCGGGGTCAGAGGGATTTGGGGACTGGTCTGTGTGGTCAGCTCGATAACCCCTACTGCCCAGGTGACACCAGGTCTCCAAGAATACTGTTACTTTGAGGGGTCTGTGAGCAGAAAGTCAAAGCAAGGTGGAGGTGGAAACTGCTGAACTGCTGCCAGCCTCCTCTCAGCTCCAGCAAGGCCCAGGAAGCAGAACGAGGGCTGAGGGTGGAATCAACAGAGCCAGGTCTCTGCCCCAGGATATGAGAGAGCGTCTTCTGGTGCACTGGCCCTGGGTGGGATGGCCAGGCAAGAGGGACTGGCCTCCTGGCTCTGCAACAAGACCAGACTACCTTGGGCCAGACTTGCAGTCTCTAGTCCAGGGCAGTCCAACTCAAGGAAGAGCCTGGTCACCTGCATCCTCCTCACCCCTGCCAGCCAGCTCCTGTTTTCTCTTGTGTCTCTTGCTGAGAACTCAGTGCAGAGAAGGCAGCATCCTGAGCATGAGGGACACAGTGGCTTTGTGAGGCCAGCAGCTTTGCTCACCTGGGACAATTCAGTTCAGAGCAGAGGGCTGCAGAGCAGAAGAGAACAAAGCACTTGCCAAAAAAAGATTTTTTTCCCAGGTCAGCTCACAACACCCTCTGGGTCTCAAGTTGATGGCAGGCACAGAGGACTGATGGCTTTGATGGCCAAAGTGAAGGTGACCGCTTTTCTGAAATGTGTTACTTTAGAATTGTACAGCTAAGAGGAATCATAGAATCTCCTTGCTCAGCGGTCACCTTACAAAGACCCAAGGCTGAACAGGTGCAGCCCCGCACAGGTGAGCCCATGCAGGTAAGCTAACCCCATGGTTGATGGCTGTGCTGGTGTAGTTAAGCTCCAACTGCACCTACCTGAGACTTCCTGGGTTTTCTCCATGATGGCAGGAACTCAAACATCTTCCAGGTCTTACTACCTACTGATGATTTGCACTCGATCAGTTGTGTTTGGAGGTTAAATATGTTGAATTCCCACTTTTAATCATTCTTTACACATTCTGAGTTTTCTCATCAACTGGGGAGGAACTAGGATTCCTTCCAAAAGACAAGGTGGAAGTCCAGCATTTCTAACCCGCTCAGTACCTCATACCTAGACTTCCGGTCAGACGATGTGTCACCCTGCTTCTTCGTGGACAGGGGGCTGTTGAGGGCATACAGGGACTTGCTGTTGTGGCTGGTCATGGGATATGGTGTGGCTGGGGATGATGGCTCCGTGTGGCTGAGAGGCGTGCAGGGGAGACAGGAAGACATCCACACATGCGTGTCCGTGTGTGCAGATGTGGAGTGACAGGTGGCTCTGGGGTCTGGGCTCACCACGATCTAGGGCAGGCCCCTCCCCAGGGCCAGCGCCCTGAGCAGGACTCACAGTGGGTCTGATGGTCACCTCTGCAGGTTCTGGGATGGAGAGTCGTGGGATGTCCTTCTCCCCACTGTGGAGGGGTGAGGGTCAAAGATCCCAGCAGCCATCGGGTGACCTGAGCAGAGAGGGCCACCAAAACCCTCTGCACAACCCCTGTGGAACAAACCCACCTGAGTTGCCATAGATGCTGCCCAGTGGATCACCTGGAGGGCCACAGAGCTGGGGGAGCACAGGGCTGGGCTCCAACGAGGGAGCAGCCAAGCAGCCCCTGGGGCTCTCATCAAGGCCTCTGCCAGGGGGCAGGAGTCGGACAGCGGAGGATGCACAGCACACCTCTGCAGCTGGGGGTGTCGAGGTCCACACTGGATGGCCAGTCCTGGGAGTCAGACTGTGTTGGGGGCAGTACTGGGGTCAGAGCGTGTTGGGGATGGTCATGGAGGTCAGAGTATTGGGGGCAGTCCTGGGGTCAGAGTGTGTTTGGGGCGCTCCTGGGGATCAGAGGGTACTGTGGGCTGGTCCTGGGGGTCAGAGTGGATTGGAGAGTGGCCATCCCCATGAGCCAGCCCACTTGTGTGAAGGTGCCCAGAGCCACAGGGAGCTTTGTGGAGTGAGCGCTACCCTCTGGCCTCGACTGGTGCCTGCTGAATGTGTTGAGGATGACCCCAGTGGAACTGGGTGGTGCCAGGCACAGAGGGGCACTGCAGGGCCTCTTCCTGGGAGCCACGGAGTGCAGGGCTGCTACCAGAGGCCAGGGATGCGGCCCCCTGTTGGACAGGAGTGTGTCTTGGTGCCCTATTGCACAGCAGGTGAATATGCCTAAGAGTAAAGTGTTGCATTTTTAAAATGCCAAAAGGATGGATTTAAGATGTTGTCACCACACAGAAGTAAGTGCCCGAGTCGATGTATGTGCTCAGCAGCCAGTTTGATTTGATTCCACAATGTGCCCCGGATTCAGACGTCACTTTCACCCCATAAACATACAGTTATCCCTTGTCAATTAAAAATGAAATCAAACTTGAAAATCACACAGTGCACATTATCCAAATACTTTCTGCCACATTCCTGATTGTTTCTTCAAAGCCGATCAGAGTGGACAGCTGTGTGACGCCCACAGAGGATCTCAGGGAGCCACGTCTACCTCACAGCCTGCCCACCGCCTCCTGGGTCCGACCCCCTCACTCTTTACCTCTCCTTCCAGCCTGCCCTGGTGTCTGGGACAACATCACCTGCTGGCGCCCTGCGGATGTCGGGGAGACCGTCACAGTGCCCTGTCCCCAGGTGTTCAGCCATTTCTACAGCAAACCAGGTGAGTGACGTGTGTTCCCTCCCAGGCTGCCCAGTGTTGTGTCTGAGAATTGGTGTCTCCGCTTTCTTTGGTAACTTTGGCTGCTCCTGCTGCCAGGGAGCTGCAGGGCCACAGAAGTCATCCACCCAAACCCACCTGGGCAGCAGGCCAGGTAACAGGGAGAGGTCAGGCAGGGCAGACGCAGCAGAGCCAGAGCTCGGGACCACGCACGAGAGAATGGGGCCAGGACGGGAGAGTAAAGAAGGCTGGGTGGATCACTGCAAGGCCAGCTCCCACAGGCCCCAGAGGGGACAGCTGTGAGGCTGGCAGAGGGCAGCCTCTCACTGCCAAGGGATGTCCAATGGCACACTGGGCCCACCTTGCTGGCCAGTTTGACATCTCCTGAAGTCTGCAGTGTCTGCAGAGCCTTGGACACTGCCCCAGGCCCTGTGCCAGCGCTTGCTCTGTACCTGGTGATGCTACCCAGCAGGTGTCTGAAAGGAGGACTCTGTTTTCGTAAGTGATCGGATCAGATAACACGGAGAAATCTGTCCGGAAAACCAAAGTGGAAGATACATCTGCAAACCGGGAGGTGGGAAGGCTCTGATCTGATCTGCCAGATGTTGGAGGCTAAACCTTGAGAACAGGGTTTGCGCGGTTGAAGGAGAGGGAGCCCAGGAAGGAGCTTGCTGCCTCACAGACAGTGGTCCAGACTGAGGTCGCCCTGCACAGCACCTCCAATTAGAGGACCTCAGTCATTATAAATAACCTGACCTTTTAAAACTTCCGTCCAGTCAGTAACCTCTCTGCTGAAGGTTGTCCTGGAAATCCCAAGTGCATCACAGAGCCAGGAAGCAATCTAGCCCCCTGGATCACCTGGGTCAGGGGAGGCTCTGAGAGACAGACCTCAGGAGGACCAGCAGACCCTGAAGACCACTCTCGGCCCTGCAGTCAGGCCAGGCAGGCTGGGCCGCTCTGCCACCCTGCTTGGCAGGAGCTGCTGTGCAGGTGGCACCAGGAGGAGCTTGCTTGTGGCTGCATCTGATTCCTCAAGCCAGTGAACAGGTGGATGCCGAAGCAGCCACGGACTGCTGCCCGCCCTCTGGTCATCTGACCTCTGAGACCTTGCCCTCCCACCTGAACTGCTCGCCCGCCTGCCCCAGGTTCCCTGGAAGTGGATGAGGCAACACTGCTAAACCCAAAGGCCCTGTGCCCCTGGCTCCCACAGCCCAGGAGGGCAGTGGCTGTGCAGAGTGCAGGGTGCATATGGCGTGAGCCTAGGTTCTGCCCAGGGCTGGGGGTGCTCAAGTTTCCCACCCCGCCGCTGGCAGGGGCCACCCACTCTTCTGGTGGTCTTCTCCAAGGACATGAGCTTTGTCCACCGGGGACACTACAATTCTGGGCGGGAACCGTGCTGAACTGTCCTGGATGAGCAGAGGGATTTTAAGATCCCAGCGGCCTTTTTCCTTGAAGTTTAACCTCCGCTAGCTGCATCCAGCTGCTGGCCATGGGGCGCTCTTCTTGACAGTGCAGAAGAGCACTGGGGACAGGCGAGGAGCAGAGGGGGCCGGGCACCGGGAGCTGGGCAGACAGGCAGGACATGGTGGTGGGCTCCAGAGTGACCTGGCCTGGCCATTAACTGCCTCTGGAGGCTGCAGAACATGGAATCTGCTAAGATTTTCATTCTATTCCAAGATGGCAGCAGGTACAGCAACTGCGATTTTACTTCTTTTTCCTGCTCTGTGACATGGAACGTCCACTCGCATGTCTTGGGCCCCTCCTGGCCTGTGGCAGGTCGGGGCAGGCAGCGTGGGTGGGGAGTTCACAGCCTGATGACCAAGAGAAGCATACCTAGGACGGTTTTTGGGGCCTCCGGGTAAACATCTACACTTTGCTTTCCAGGAAACATAAGCAAAAACTGCACGCGGGAGGGGTGGTCGGAGGCGTTTCCCGACTTCATCGAGGCCTGCGGCTACAGCGACCCTGAGGATGAGGGCAAGGTAGGCTCCTCCGCTGCGACCCGGCGCCGCCCCTCCCTGGGGCGTGGAGGCGTGACCTGGGCCGGGGCAGCTCCTCCTGTGCCCACCCCCCACGCCTATCGCGATGGGCCGGGTGGCATGAGACTTCAGTTGGCTGTGCGCATTCGCGGCTGCATTTCCAAGGGGGCCTGGGGCGCTGTGCTCAGGAGTTGCGGAGGATATTCCTGCGTGGAGTGAGTTCAGCTCTGCCCAGCCTCTGCCCAGCCCGGTGGTGCCCATGCGCACAGCTCCGGCTCTCTGCATCCGCCCTAAGCGTGGACCGAGCACCTTGTACACCTGCAGGCGGGTGTGCAGACCACCCCACTTGCACAGGCAGGTACTGGCCTGAGACTGGGTGGCCTGCCTGCCCCCAGGGGCCCTCCCCAGGCCCCGTGCTGCTTCCCAGGCTTAACCACCTCGGGCCCTCTGGCCTTCCCCTCCTCTTCCCTGGGGTTCTATTCACAGCCGAGTCTCCTGCCACTGAAGTAAAAGTAACCCTAGGAAAGGAAGTGCCTCTTCAGCGCTGCCCTGGGCTGGGGGACAGCACCGCCTCGGGAGGGACCGTGGGCTGAGCAGGATGACCACTGTGGTCTCCCTGGGTCTTGGGAAAGCCGCTGGCAGCGCCATCAGCAGAGGAAAAGCGGGATTAAAGAAGGTGGTCCTGCGCTCCCTGGACCAGAGGCAGGCTCCCTGCTGCCACACCTGACCTGGGTTTCCTGCAGGACCGGTCACTCCGCCCGCCCTCTGCACTGTGTGGGCTGACACCCGCCTGGGCTGGACGTTCCCACAAGTGTCCTATGTGCAGGTCCAGTGTAGGTGGAGGAAGACCCCACTGAGTGTCCTGGGTTCCTCACTCAGAGGGAAGCCCCCTCACCCAGCAGAGCCTCCCAGGAGCCTGGGTAGACCCCAGCTCAGCCCTCTGCCAGGCACAGGCCATGACTGTTTCCTGGGCTGCTGCCCAGTGACAGTGGCTCCAGGGATGGGAGGGAGGAGTTCCTTTGCTGGCCCAGCTGAAGAAGGGTAGGAGGGGCCCTGGGTCCTGGGAGGGCCCTGCTCCATTGTGCTAATTACCACCATTAGTGTTTCTGCTCAGTGACCGCAGGCCTGTGGCTTCTGGTGGCACCAGTCTCTCTGGGATGTAGAGAGCTGCCCGAGTGTCCAGGGCCATCATATGTTCTAAACTCTGTGATTACAGAACACGCTGGAATTAGTGTCCCTGGCTCCATGGCTCAATTTGCCAGCCTCTGCCAGGCTTCTGAGCCAGGGAGACCAGGCAGGGGGCAGCCACCATGCTGTACTGCAGCCTAAGGCTTCCAGGAATGAGTGCCACAGAAGCACCCTCACTCCCCTGGGTCAGGGTCAGAATCAGGGTCAGGTTCTCAGGGTCAGGGTCAGGTTCAGGGCCAAGGTTAGGACCAGAAGTCAGGGATAGGGTCTTGGGACCTCTGTGTCCCTTCCCCTCATCACTAACCTTAAAAGGCTGTCCCTGCCCCACCTACTTTCCAGTTAATTGGGTCCAATTTCCACTTGGAGTCCATCTCCAAGATCACCTTGAGTGCCTCCCCTGGGTGCAGCAGGGTCAGTTTCTTCTGTGTTTACGGACCCCACATTCAAGGCCCTGGTCCCACACAGGAAGGCCAAGCGTGAGCTTCTATGCGTGTGCTTGGCAGGAGCAGATGGCAGAGCCGGGGGCTCCCGCCTCAGCCTCCAACTTCAGCAGCTGATGGACTAAACTGCAGTCGTCCCACCAGAAAGTGGGATGACAGAGAGCCCAGTGCGTGTGGGTCAGCCCTGCGCATGCTGCCTGTGAGTTCAGAACGTCTCCGCAGGGTTGCAGTGGGCTTGGGCTCCCCTGGTCCTCTACGGCAGGTCCTGATGGAACGCGGTCTCTCCAGCAGCCCGCCTGCGGGCTCTGAGAGCAGAGGGGCTATTTAGTGGAGAGAAGGGTTCTTTGCTAAGGATCTGAATTCTGACCCAGAATAGGGACAGTGGCTATGGAGTGAGGTGACTTTGGCCGTGACCATCCCAGCTGGGTCCAACCCCTGAGACGCAGCTAGCTGTAGTAGGGGCTGGGGACAGCCCAGTGACCAGGAGTCCTGGGCTTCTGAAGGTGAAGGGGAGTGTGGGGACATCCTGTGGCCAGGTGGATCACCTGCCATGCCCAGCACCACATCTGAGCCCTGCCCCAGAGCTGGCCGTGGTTGGCAGCTCTCAGGTGGAGCAGTGCACGTGCTGGTGCCAAGCAGATCCTGAGGCCTCAGCAGCAACGGCCACCCAGAGCCAGGAGCAGGTCCCAGGGGCGTCCCAAGCCTCAGGCATGCACTCCTGGCATGAAGATCCCCCGGCAGCCTCCTGAGCTTGTCCCTAGGTCATAAAGAACGACAGGGACAGGGACGTGGGAGGGCACCGCCAAGGCAGTGTCGGCTCTTGCAGACCAGCCCCTGGTTTCCTGACCTCCCTGGGTCGTGCCAGGGGAGCGTTTTCTGAGGTCACCGTCTGGAAGACGCCTCCTGGTTCCCTGGTCCTGCTTGTAGGGCTCGAAGCTGAAGCCCGCCTGTGTGTGGCCAGCATCTGCTCCCTGTGCATGTCTCTGGTTCAAGGAACTTGTTCTTCACTAAACACTTGAGACTCTGCAAGCACCATAGATGCATATTTCCTGGTAAGGGATTAGAGCGTCAAAACATTTCCCTGTGAGAAAGCAATAAAAACAGCAGCACGAGGCCAGCGACAGCTTTCCTCCTCGTGGCAGCGTGTGCTCTCTGAATGCTTCGGATGCTTGGGGTTTGGGGAGACAACAGTGGCTCAGACACCTGAGCGTCAGGCTGGGGCCAGGCAGCGTGTGCGGCCCATGTCAGGTCCCCAGTGGTGAGCAGGGCAGCGTCCCCGGTGACTGGGTCCCGGCCCCCGGCTCCTGCTCCTCTCTGCAGCCTTCCGCTCTCTTCCCAGATCTGTTTTTCTTAGATCCCCACTCACAGCCACGTTCAGCAGTGAGTGCAGTATGCAATTATTATGGGTTTCAAAATAATTAGATTCAAGAAAAATTAACCTCCTCAGAAACCACAGGCTTCACTGTGTGCGGAGGAATCAGAAAACAGTGGAGTCACACTGGGTGTCCCCAGCAGGAGCCAGGTGTGGGCCCAGGGCCGCTGGCACAGGAAAGAACAGGAGCCTCCCTGCCTGGGCCTCATCCGGGGTCCCAAGCAGAGAGGTGCGGCCTGTTCCCTGGGCCTCAGCTGCCTCCGTCGGCCCAGAGGTCTGGCAGGGCCTCTGCTTGGGTGTTCTCCAGATCTGCTTGCGGAGGACCCTGCGGCGGAGGGCTGAGCCCCGGCTCCCCACCCACGGGGCGGCGGCTCGCCTTCGCGTTGGAGGGTCATCTCAGCACACGTAAGAGGGTACAGCAGCCGAGCGGAGGCCCCGCTGTGTGCCCAGCCGCTCATGCCCTCACCCCAGACTGTGTGCAGGGTCTGCCGCAGGCCTCCACGTGAGCTCTGCCTGCGCAGTTCTTCAATGAAGAGCGCCTCTGCTAAATTTAGCCAGCGCTGTTTGGCATTTCGGGCCTCCATGTGTCAAGTGGACACATTTCTTCCATATTATGCCATATTCCTAAAAATATGTGTGCCCTCTCCTCCCGGCTCCCTGCCCGGGCTCTCCCCTCGGCGCCGCCCTCACTCCCTGAGGCTCCTGGTCGCCCAGAGCTCAGCTCAGTGACTGACGCTGCCGGCACCGACCCTGGAGCAGCCCTGGGGGCACACGGTGTTCCTGGCTTGCCTGCCAGAGGTGTCTGCCAGAGGCCGGCGAGCCACCTGCCCCGGATCCGCCCCGTGGACGTGCAGACAGGACAGGAGCCCTGAGAGGGTCGAGCAGCCCCGTGGGAACCGCTGGGTGCCGCTGCTTCCACAGCAGGGGACTGCCCACCTCTGGGGCTCCAGCGGCAGTATCTGTCTTCATGTGGCTGGTGGCAGGGGACGAAGAGGCTAGGGACAAGATGGCACACCAGCCAGGAACAAGAGGGGTGTGGGATCTGGGCCAGGCACTCAGGGTGGTTGGACAGAGAGAGGGACCCCCGGCTGCCCACAGGAGGCCTGGGCTGACTTGGGTTAATAGCAGAAAGGTCCCAGGACCAGCGATGGGCCGCGCGGTGCTGGTTTTGACTGGCCCCGGGCACCTGGTGCTTACCACGGCACAAGGTGGGTGAGTCACCTCAAGGCCAGAGGACAGGAGGGCAAGGAAGCCCGGGAAACCACAGCCACCACATGCTGGGTCGGGTGCGTGCCCAGCCCTAGGGTGAACCGGCCTGGAGGTGCAGGCAGCCATGGGCGCTGGTCTTCCGGCCCTACCTGGCTATCTAAGGCAGTGAGGTCAGGATCCAGACCCGGCTCTACACAGACGGGGTGTGACCACCTGCTGCTGAGGCTGCGCTGCAGGGCACTGTCCCCTGCTGTCCCCCTTCTGGGCTTGTCTGTGAACGACCTCTCCTGGAGCAGCCAGCAGCATGGCTCTGGGGCCAGCCCATGGTACTGGGCTGGAACACAGGCCACCCTCACAGCGGCCCTCAGCATGCCGCTGGGAGGGCGCTTGGAGGCATCCTGGGCAGGGAGCCCAGCGGGGAGGCAGCAGGTCGCTACGGGGCAGTCCAGGGCCTCTCACCCAGCAGGTTAAGGATGGAAGGTCAGGGTCCTAAGAAGGAATGAGGACAGTACAGAGATGCGTCCTGTCCCTCCAGGTGCTGGGTGGTCTGCCGAAGGCCTAGGAGGGAGAAGAAGGAAGGGCTCTGAGGAGAGGAACTACTCTGTCACGTCCTGGGATCTGGACCAGAGGGCACGGACAGGGATGCCAGCAAGTGACAAGGACAGGTGGGAGACTGGGCGAGGGCAGAAACAACAAGCATTTTAATACTGGCATCCTCCTTTCATCATTTAAATGACATAAAATTTTAAGTTCTCAAAAAGTAATACTTACATATATGCCAAGTTTGTCCTTTAGCCCTGGACTTAGGTTGATGGGGAAACTTGTCATTTTGTGTCTCATGGATTCTTAAAAGCATATTTTGTGGGGCTGGGGTTTTGCCAAGCACATGTAAGGCACTGGGTTTGATCCTCAGCACCACATATGTATAAATTAATAAAATAAAGGTCCATCAACAACCAAAAAAAAATATGGAACTTAGTTGCCAGAACACTGCAAGGGCCCAGGATGCAGAGCTGATTTCCTGTCCTCAGCATTTGTCTAGTCCTGGTGTGCTGCTCCCTGAACCCTCTCTGTGGCCACGCAGGTCCACCCCAGGTGAGAGGTCTCCCCCTCGGGAGTCAGGGCTCCCGTGGCCATGCAGGTCCACCCCAGGTGAGAGGCCTCCCCCTCGGGAGTCGGGGCTCCCGTGGCCATGCAGGTCCACCCCAGGTGAGAGGCCTCCCCCTCGGGAGTCGGGGCTCCCGTGGCCATGCAGGTCCACCCCAGGTGAGAGGCCTCCCCCTCGGGAGTCGGGGCTCCCGTGGCCATGCAGGTCCACCCCAGGTGAGAGGCCTCCCCCTCGGGAGTCGGGGCTCCCGTGGCCATGCAGGTCCACCCCAGGTGAGAGGCCTCCCCCTCGGGAGTCGGGGCTCCCGTGGCCATGCAGGTCCACCCCAGGTGAGAGGCCTCCCCCTCGGGAGTCAAGGTGTGCTCCTGGAGAACTAGTCTGTACTCTGCATCCTCAATTAACTTCTCACCTGCCACCTCCTGCAGCTCTGTCCTTTCTTCCAAATGTTTCTACAATAAGACACTGTGTCCCGCTGCACCATCTTGGCCTCTTGGGCCCCCGGCCAGGAGCATCCCTGCCTCTCCATCATGACATGATGTGTCAAGAATGTCAGCCGGTGATGGTGTTAAATGGTTGTCTGTGGTTTGTCTGGAGATTAGATCCAGGTGATCTGTCAGGCACATTTTTTTTAAAGCAAAGGTCAGAGTATTTCATGGTAAAGTAAAGGTTCTCAAGTCCAGGTCAATTAACTTTATTTTTTTTAAATCGTAAACTATGCACAAATAAAGGCCTCAGTGGGATAAAATTCTACAAAATTTCTGTGGCTGTTTCTTTACCTCAGAAATGTCACGCATAAACTTAAAAATAAAATCCCCTCTGCCCTCAGCCACCACCAGAAAGGAACACTCAATGTAGCCACTTAAAATAAGGTGCAGGAGGCAAGGCCGGAAGTCGTGGTGATCATGTGCTCAGGACCTGGCAGCCCTGCTTAGGCTCCGCGCCAGCTCTGGAGACGTGCAGCTGCAGGTCCCACTGTGGCCACGGCAGGATGGCTCCAGGGCTCCTCTTGGGGCAGCAGCAGCACCCCGGGGGTGTTGGCCTTGGTCCACAGCAGGCTGTCTGCGGCCAGGTGTTTCTGCCCTCCCCAGGAGAGGCCAAGCCCGGCGGCCTGGGAGTCTCTCCATCTCCTCCCGCCGAGGCAGCTCCAGGCTCTTGGAGCGGAGCTTTGCCAGCGGCTGTGTGTGCCCTGGGCATCCTCTG
Source organism: Sciurus carolinensis (assembly GCF_902686445.1). Taxonomy (NCBI): domain Eukaryota; kingdom Metazoa; phylum Chordata; class Mammalia; order Rodentia; family Sciuridae; genus Sciurus; species Sciurus carolinensis. The sequence goes on from NC_062220.1 coordinate 130,756, forward strand.
ACCTGTGCCCACCCCACCTGGTTCAGCAACAGGCCCAATTCCTCAATGGGAGAGAGAGATCTGAGGCAAGCACCCTCCCGCTGGGCAGGGAGAGAGGGAAGGACTGGAGGGCCAGCACCCTTGTGCTGGGCAGAGGGCTCCGAAGGATGCCGCTGCAGGGGTGACCCGTGCGCCTGGACAGGAGTGCCCAGTACTCCCCACGCAGAAGGCCCTGCTACCAACAGGAATCGCCGAGGGGCAGGAGAGTGGCTTGGGGGCGTTTGCTGGCAGCTCTTGGTCCAGGATGAGGGGTGCCACGCCCGCCAGTGGTCCCTGAAGCTCCTGGTCCCGCAGGAGCCAGCGTGACCCTCCCTGACCCCGCGCTGAGGCCGCCGCACACACACGCCCCTGCGGGACTGGCAGCCTGGCTCCGGCACAGGAGGAAGTGCGGTGCGCTCGGGCTTGCTGGTCTCTCCTTTGGCGTCGGCCTTGCGGTCAGGTCCTGCAGAGCTGGTTTCCTCCACCCGAGACACGTCCTGATCTGGCCATTTCAGACCAGAGCCGAGGCAGCGCCTGTCGCCCTCACGTGCCTGCACCTCGCTTGCGGGTCCAGACCCTGGTGGCTTCTGCATTTGTTACGTGCCGCCCAGCACTGCCAGGTCCTGCGGTGGGTCTGGGTTCCGCTGGGAGGCCACAGCCATGTCCAGAGCCTGCTCAGGGCTGAGCGTCCTGGACAGCCTGCATCAGAGAGTCAGACGCCCGTGGGGGCCAGCCTCCCAGGAAGCGAGCTTCACGCTGGAGCACACCCCACGCTGCTTAGTGACCACACCAGAAGTCAGGAGGCCTGCGGGCAGAACGCAGGGCCAGCTGGGGTTCAGGTCTGTCTGCACCCCTGCTGGCTCCTCACTGACCCCTGTGGGTACAGCGTCTCCTCCCAGAGAGGTCTGCAGATTTGTGCTGAAAAAGCAGCTCCCCGTGGGCTCCCCCAGGGCACGCACCAACACAGCCCCCGCTCCTGGGGTCCCAGGTTCCCCCTAGACCTGCCCTGGCTCCGCGTCCTGTCACGTTGGCTGGTGATTTGGGGAGTAGTCTTACACTCACCCGAGGCCCAGGTGAGCAGCTCAGGGACTTGGCTGCTCCTTCTGTGCCCGGCCCCCTGTTGTTTTCAGAGGATGTGCATTTGTTTCAACCCAGGGCTTGGTTCTGAGGACACACCGTGCTCACTGGAGCCCTTGGTTCACCTAGGGCTCGCTCCTGCTGGTTACGCCCCCTGGGTCTAGATGTGTGTGAGGAGGGCGCTCACTGGGCAGCGCGCAGGGTCGTGCACTGTGGAAGCCCTCTGCACCTCCCCACCTCCCCAGCCCTGGCAGCAGCTCATCTTGACTGTCCACGGCCACTCTCCAGGGGCCCTGTGTCCGAATCGTCCATACCAGCTCCTCCTTCCTGAAGGAGAGCCCTGGAACCCAGGGGAGCTGAGGGAATGTCCTGGGTGCCCCCCAGTCCTGCCTGCAGCCCAGTGGCCCCTGTCCTTGAGCACATGGCTACCCTCATGGTGCTGGCGTCTCCCCTCTGGAGGTCCTGGGAGACCTGAGGAATTCATCTGTGTTCTGGGAGTCACCAGCCTCCCCTTCGTCCCGCCTCCCGAGCCAGCAGGGGGAGTAGGCATTTGTAAAAGATGCTTTGCAGAGAACTGGCAAGAACTGTGACTTCTCCCGCTGTGATTGGGTCCTCCCGAGTCCTGACAAGGTGCCCGCACCTCAGGAAAGGATTCGCGGGCTGGAGGCGCCCTCAGGAAGTAACAGAACTCTGGACATCCCCAGGACATGGCTGTCCCTGTGGTCTGAGATGTCCGAGGGGCTGAAGGAAGCTGCGGCCTCCTGCCCTCAAGGACCTCCCAGCCCCCAGGACGCAGGCTGTTGGGGGCCCAGAGCCGCTGCTTGACCTGCAGCTCCCACCCCTCCTGCACCTGCCCTGGAGCCAGCACAAGGCAAGGCCACTGGACAGGCCAGGGGGCCGAGGGCCCCCAGGAAGACAAACATCATTGGCTTTTTCTGCAGTGTGAAGCAGTCCCGCGAGGGCCTCATGAGCATGACCAGGCTCCAGCCTGCCAAGAGTGACCACACAGCCCTGCCCACCTCTGCAGGAGCCTGAGGACCTGGCTGAGGAACCAGAGGGCTGTGGCTGGGCATGATGGAGCCCCAGCTCCCCCTCCTCCCAGGACCCGTGTCTCTGCCCAGCGCCACCTCCTGGCTTCCGTGCTGCCCGCCTGTCACTTCCCGCCACCATGGGTTCCTGGCTGAGGTCACCCTCTCGACACTGGTCTCCTCTCCACCTCTGCCGCTGCAGAATTTAGCCAGGACACGGTATCCTCCGGGGCCTTGTCTGCCTCGAGGCTGGACATGCTCCATCTGAGGGTCAGCAAGGTCTTTCTTTTCCCCACAGCGCCCAGTGAAGTGTGTGTGTTGGTGGATAAGTGGATCCGTTTTAGAAGGTTCTGGAAGAAACCAGCTTCCCACACAGGGACGCATGTGACAGATAACAGGTGAAAAGTCTACCCCTCCAGTTTGCCAGCAGCTCGAGACCAGCAAGAAGGCAGAACCAGGCTTCTTTTTTAAAATGCTGGTTGTTACCCACTGAAGAGGTGGCAAGGCCACTGCTGGTCTGTGGAGAAAGCAAGCCCCACAGCCTGGCTCGCAGGGACGGGAGACTGCTGGGGATCCCCGGGACAGCGGCCTGCACCAGGCCCACGCACCATGCATGAGCTCAGCGCTAGGAACCCACTGCACAGCACTGGGGGTTCCTGCTCCTGCAGAAAGCGAGTCGGGGGACCTGGTGGTCTGATGGCTTGCTTCAGAGATCAGGGAGCAGCCGAGGGGAGCTGCCCAGTTCAGGGCCAGCCCTATCCCCAGCCCACCCCACATTCCACCAGCTGCTCAGGGAGCATGAACGGGGCCTGTCCCTGGATGTGGGGATGCCAGAGACATGCACGTCACACGTGCGTGAACCCCAGGGTGGGCTGGGCAGTGGCTCCAACCGTGGCCCCTCGCCTGGTCCAGGTTGAGCCCACAGGAACCCTGCTGCTCACGTCCTGTGCTGGTCTCCCTCAGAGCCTGAGAATGCAGACTTGGTCCCTGTGCTGTCCAGGAAGGGTGGACAGTGCTGAGTGGCAGGCAAGGAGAGTGGCTCTGAACGGCTCGGGGCTGCAGTCGCCAGCCTGGTGAAGACAGGCGCGATGGGATCGCCTCACCTCCAGGCCCCTGGAGGCCACGGTGCCATCTGGGGATCGGCCCACAGGGCACAAGGCTACTCGCTCGGGGAGACCAAGATCTCTCAGTGAAATTACAGACTTAAATATCCAGGTGAGCACCCAGGTGGAAAATGAAGACAGGTGTCCCTGAAGCAGGAGCCCAGTCTCCTCCAAGACCTCCGCCCGGAATCGCTGGTGCTGGATGGCCACGCTCCTCCTTGTGACCTCCAGCTATGGCCTAGCAGCAGGACCCTGGGTCTTAACTTCTGCTACTTCATGGCGAGCCTCCTCCAGATGTGTCCCCAGCTGACCAGGAGGCAGAGGCTGGAGGAGGCCGAGCTGAGCGTGGAGCCCAGCCAGGCCCAGGCTCCTGGCCCTCTTCTGCAGCTTCGCACCCGTGGTGGTGTTCCAGAATGACCTTCCCTGCCAGAACCCGGCCTTAGGCTGCCTCCCGTGCTTCAGAAATAGGAATGCTCAGAGCTCTGACTGCCTCCCAGGACCCAGGGGTGGGAGACGCACGGGGCCATGGGATCTGCTTCCCGGGGGTGGAGTCCAGACACAGGACAGCCTGCCTTGGGGCCGCAGTGTGAGCTAGGTAGGGGGCTGGGAGGCTCACCAGCCAGCCTCACTGGAGACCAGGCCTCTGGGGCTGAAGGGTGGAAGGGCACCTTCACAGGTCAAGCCCTCTTCCCTGTAGACCACCTTGACCCTTGCTGAGTGGTCACCCGGGGCCGTGGAGAGCCATGGCCAGCCTAGCCCCAGGTCTCTGGCACGGCACTATGTGGGGCAGAGGGCCTGTTTCTGGCAGGATCCAGGGGAAGCTAGTGCTGTGGTCCAGTCACACTTGAGGACCACCATGTGGTCATGCTCACGGCCTCACGGGTGCCCCTGAGCTCACCTTAACTCTTTACCCCAGGGCCCAGCAGTCGTGATGCTGGAGACCAGGAGGTCAGGGGCCATGTGCTAGAGGTCAGGGGCCATGTGCTGCAGAGAAAGAGCCATGGCACATTTGGTTCAGTACTTGCTGAGCATGAGCTGCTGAGAACCTCAGGCATGTCTGGAGAAGGCCCTGAGCCTGAGGTCTGGAGGTGCCAGTGTCCTGTGGCCATGGGAGCCTGCAGGGAGAGCCTGAAGGGGAAGGGAGACAGACAGCAGGACTGGTCCCGGTGGCCCAGGAGGAGCTTCCACCCCAGAGGGCAGGGTGCGAGGTGGGAGGCTGAGGGAGCCTCAGTGGCCGAGAAGGCGCTGCAGGAAGCAGCCTCTCCCTCAGTTAAGTGGAGGCCTCCAGCCTCCACATGCTCCTGTTTCCAGGGACACTAGAGGTCGTAGCCAGAATCCCTGTAGGTTGTTGGGAAGATGTTTTCATGGAGGTTTGGTTGTCTGATCACGGAGGTCCGTGGCTACGCAGGGGTCCAGCACCCAAGAGTGAACTTGCCATCAGGAACATCACCCCTCAGTCTGCAGGGGCAGAGCCAGGTTAGACTCCTCTTCCAGGGCCTCCCAGGTGGCCATCCCATCGGAGTGAAGGTCTCCAGTGGCCAGGGCACTTGCACCCATTTTTCCAGAATGGTGCACGACTGTGGTCAGCAGGGACTCACGGACCGGGCAGGAACCACCTCTGCCCGCGGATTCCAGGGGACATCCTAGCTAGGTGGCTCCTGTTCTGAAACAGCTGATCCCAACCCAGGGAGGCAGCCTGTCCTCCCTCCTGGACACACAGACTAAGGAGCCACCACGTTCCCTCACAGAGCCACTGGCAGCTTGCTGAGCCAGGTCAGCTCAGGCCCTTCTCACAGTTATTTAACGGAGGAGGGAAGGACCCTAAATTCCCTAACGGGTCTGTACGGCTGCTGTGGAGGACACGGTTTGTGAGTGTCCTGGGTTGTGCTGGACCTGTCTTACCCAAAACCTGAGCTAGAGATCAGCCGAATCACCAAGCCCCTGCACTCACTCTGCAGCCACAGGGTCCTCCTGCCTTCACCTGCCTTTCCAGGATGCTGGGGCTTGGTGGTCCACAAAATAGTGAGTCATGACCTGCAGATTTCCAGCATGTCCTTGGGTGTCCTTGTTGGCTTAAGGAAAACAGTTCTTATATAAATCCGGGAGAAATGCCTTTTAGGAGGATACTGCCTTGATCCGTTCAGGCTGCTGTGACTATGTTCTGCAGCCTGTCAGCTCATGAACAGCTGAAGTTCATGCCCCACAGTCCTGCAGGCTGCAAGTCAAGGTCAAGCCCAGCAGATACTGTCTGGTGAGGGCTTCCTGGTCCTAGAGGGCACCTTGCACTGTGTCCTCACATGGCCAGGGACGGGGCCCTCCCTGGGGTCTCCTAGAGGACACTCAGCCTTCACAAGGCCCTGTCCTCATGGGCTTATCGCCTGCCCAGCTCCATAGCCTTAGGGTGGAGACCCATGACCTTAGGGTCAGGCTCCAGCACCTTGGGGTTATGACTCAGACACACAGACCATAGCACCCACCAGTACAAAAGTTCATCTTTTCTTTTATTACCTATTTTATGGACAAAAAGAGCTATCTTGGCGTTTCTTTGCCCTTCCCCGTTTACTGGCGGGTGGTCCTTGCCACTGCTGCTGCTTTCCTGGAGGGGCCCTTTCTCCCTCACTCAGCGCCTTTCCCTGGGGAGCTCCGCAGTTCCCTCGGTGGTGCGCTAGTCTCTGGCATTTGCTTAAGACACACGTAGTGCAAACGCGTCTTCCTGCCTCTCCGTCCCTGGCGCCTCCTCTGCTGTGGTACTCTGGCCTCCAGCCTCTGAAGTGCACGCCTCCTGTTTCCCCTCTTCTCAGTCTTCCGCTCTCTAATTCTACTGGAATGTACTCGCAGTAACTCTGGCAAATACGGAGGAATTTCCTCACCAAGAAATGGATTGTTTCTCCCAGAATCATACAGACTGCCTGTCCTCCCGACTCCAAGGAAGCCGCCCAAGCCTGGTGAACCCTGGGCTGCAGGGGCTGCAGCCCCACGACCCCACCCTGAACTCTCCGCCCGCCCACCATGGCGGACTCTGGTGTCCCGCCCAGCTGCCAGGCCTTCCCGGAGCCTGGGGATCTGCCCCCAAGTCCCCTCTTGTCCTGGCGCCGGCTAGAACCTCCCCGCCAGCGCCCGCCATGCCTGGGGCCCAGTGCTCTGCCGCCCGGTTCCGCCGCCCGGGTCTCCTGAGGAGGCGGGCGAACGCTCGGGCAGGCTCTGCGGCTGCCCTTGGCGGTCTGCGGCTGCCCTGCGCACCAGCGGTTTTCCTTTTCCCTTTCGACGTGTAAAGCACTTTCTTCTTCATTTTTATTTTACGGGTTAGAATTTGGAGACCCCTCTGGCAGAAGCAGCCCTCGTCCCTCTGTCAGAGGAGCCCGTCGCACGCCCCGGGCCTTTCGCCTGAGGAGAGTTCCAGGCTCTCCTTGGCCACCCCGCCTTGGACGGAAAGCCCCGGCTCAGCCTGTGCCTGCGCTCATGGCCGCCCTGAGGGCCAAAGTACCCGTCCAGCCGCAGAGCCGCTGGCCCCTCACAGGTTTTCCGCAGGCGTCCTGTCGTTGGCCGTGGGCCCGGCGGCGCCCACTGCCATGACATTCCCGCTTCTTCCCTTCTTTTTGTCAGCGCAGAGCTGAGCCTTCTTTAGCTGAGCCGTGAGAATGTGTTCAGATCACCTGGTTACTCCTTGTTCCTGTTGTCCTTGCCTTGGTCGATTCTTAAATCTGTTGGGGTAGCAACCTGTGGGTGGCCGAGCTGTCCCACCGACCATCCAGCCCTCTCCCCATCACCCCTGCGTCCTCTGGGCCAGTCCTGGGAAGGAGCTGGCCTTCCCACCCCTGCTCCGGGGCTTGGCCAGCTCCCTCCTGCCCTGCTGTTCTTGGAGAGGCGAGGAGGGCATTTCAGGCTGCAGGAGGGGAGGTTACGGTTTTCTTAACAAGTGTGCTGCTTTTCACTTTGATTGTGTTTTTCGGTTTACTAAGGGAATTAGTTGGCCTCACGAATTGCCCTGTCCCTTCACATTCCTTGCGTGAATCGTGCTGGACATGCGGGACTCCGGCGTTCTCTGCTCTTGCTCTTCAGTTCACTGGCGCTTGCTGGCAGTCATTCGTTCACCCAGCAGATATGAGCAGTAATGGCGCCCACCTCTGGTCTCAGAGTGTCGTGGTTGGATCTGGGGTGTTCCCGGAAAACTCTGTTGAGGCCGGGTCCCCAGCGAGGTTCAGAAGCGGAGCTTTTAGACAGCGATCAGAGGTGACGGCAGTGACTTCTCAGTGGATTATGCATCTGATGGACTAGTCATCTGCACGGACTCCTGGGTGGTGACCACAGACAGGAGGGCACGGCTGGAGGAGGTGGGTCACTGGGTGCTGCCCTGGGCCCTGCATCTTGTGCTGGCTCTTCTCTGTCCCTCTGCTTCCTGGCTGTCCTGCTCTGAGCAGCTTTCCTCCCACGCCCTTCCGCCGTGCTGCTCTGCATCTCAGCAGGCCCAGAGCCTCAACATAAACCCTTCCTCTCCTCAGTCGCCCTTGTCAGGTGCTGTGGTCACAGCAAGGCAAAGCCGAGCCCAGCGCCCCTGCCTCTGGCTGTTCTGCACTATCTACCCCGTGGGCAGAAGCCTGGGCACACGGGTTTTCCTCGTTCTCGGGTGCAGAGAACTCCACTCTTGCGAGCAGGGCTGCTTCCTTCCTCCTCTGGTGCCCTGTGGAGTGAGGTGGGCTGTGTCTGCACGCCCTGTGAGCTGGGGTAGCGTGCAGTGTGCAGGACGGGACCAGGGCACCTCGAAGCAGGCTGTGTCTCAGAGGCCCCTGGACGATCCTGGAGTGGCGGTGCAGGCCTGGCGTGGCCTCCACGGGCGGTGGGCACACCCGCCTGGCGGTCTCCTGCCTGTGCCTGGTTCTCAGCCAGATCTTGTCCCAGAAGACCGGGTCGTGTCCCCGCCACGCAGAAGCCCACAGAGGTCGCGCACACCTCCCTGAGAGAGCTCCCGGGCTGCTCCTGCTCTGCGGGTCTCCTGAAGGCCGGCCATGGACAGTGCCCTGGCCCACCAGTGGAGTCTCCACCCAGCAGCTGGGTTGGTGGGCTGCTTCACAAGAGCCTGTGGCCCAAGGGTCCCACCTCAGCCCTGCCCAAGTGTCTTCTTACCTCATTCCCTGAGGAGTCCAGTAGGATGTGCAGGGCTGGCAGGCCCTGGAGAGCAACCGGGGTGTCCTGGCCAGGGGCACAGGTGAGGTGGGCTCTGGAAGTGGCTGGGCAACACTGCCCAGGCTGGAGGAGCCAGACCCCTCCATGTCCTCTTCCTGCCAGTCCCTGTGTCTTCTAGGGTGTTGGCACCCTGGTTAATCCCGTGTTTTCTGTGTGGACCTGAATCCATCAGAACTCTTGTGTGTGCCGGCAAGGCTGTAGACTTCACACAAACGACACATGGTCAGCACATGCACACGTGAGCCGAGGAGGGCAGGGGAGCCGTGCAGCGCCCGAGGGAAGGGGACACGGAGAGATGTGGGGGCACCCAGGAGTAGCCGTCCAGCCTTTGGAGGTGCGGCCAAGGCCCTGGACCACCTGAGAAACGGGAATATCCAAGACTGAGTGTCTTCCTCTCCAGAGATCCTTGCAGGATGACCAGGGCCTCCTCACAGGAAGGGTCTGGGGATCCTGATGTCCCCGCCTATAATTCCCACATGGGCTGAGCCTCACCCCCAAGTCCTCAGGGCCCATGCTCAAGTGTGCCCACTGCCCTGCCTTGCAGGCAGACGGGCCAGGCTGCTGGGCAAGCCTCAGGGCTCTGCCACAGGAGCCACCTTCCTCAGAGGCTCCTCAGTGGGTCCAGGACTCTGCAGGCCCAGGGAGTGGGGGCAGCTTGCCAGCACCTCTGGCCTCAGCCCTGCTCCTGTGGAGCCGCCTGAGAGCCGGCTGCCCAGCAGAGCCCTGCCCAGCCCTCCTCGTGGTGTCCGGTCCTGCCCTTCACTCACTCCTCAGCCTGCCTCTGTGCTGGGGTGGACTCGAGGCTGGAGGCCAGAGGAGGCCCCAGCATGAGGGTGGCTTGGGCAGGGCTCTGCTGTGATTCTGCCCCGTGGACTGCGGACATGGCGGCGTGGGGTGGGCCTCCCGTCCGTGGGCTTGGCTTGCGGCCTCCTCGAGAGCTCAGGGACAGGGCTGCTTGCCGCCTCTCCCCCGCTGTTGGTGTTTCCCTCTGCCAGGACATCTGCCCGTGAACTCCAGGCCGGTGGCCTCCGAGCTGTCTGCCGCTGCCCCTTCTCCTGCCCCTTCCCAGCTGGGGCCCTGGTGGTCCTCTTGCTCAGCCAGAGCCTCTGGGGTCCCCTGGCTGTTTCCTCTCATCCTGGTCATACGTGGTGAGGTGTCCCCAGGGCGAAGGTCCCTTTGGTGTCCCAGGGGTGGCACTGCAGCAGGCCCCCTCCTGCCTCCCCGCAGAAGCAGGTGGGGCCAGGGAACACCGAGACGTGGGAGTTCCCGCCATCCCTGCGGCCAGCAGCGCTACAGACGCTCTCTCCCGCCGCAGATCACATTCTACGTCCTGGTGAAGGCCGTCTACACGCTGGGCTACAGTGTCTCTCTGGTGTCTCTCGCCACGGGAAGCGTGATTCTCTGCCTCTTCAGGTAAGCAGTGGACGTCAGCCATCCTGCCGGGAAATGAGGCCGCAGACTCTCCCTGTGTGAGGAGGTGGGAGCAGCCTGGTGCCCTCTGCATGCCCAACCACCAGGTGCCGGTGGAGGCGCTCTCAGAGTGAGGCTAGCACTGGGTGTTACCCAGATGCTGACTTCTGACCTGGGTGGGCAGCTCAGCTGTAGGCGTTAAGTCCTTAGGGTGACACAGCGTGCATGCCATGTCCTCACCCTTGCCCTCGGCTGCTGAGAGACACTGCAGTGTGTCTCTGAGCCTGGAGGCGGCAGTCAGACCTGCCGGGGGCAAGTCCTGATCAGCCTCTCAGCAGCCGTGTGACCTTGGACGTGTTACTCAAGTCTTCTGAGCGACTGCACAGGGGATGCCTGCGGAGCCACCTCGGTGGCCGTGAGGGTGGACATGTAGGCAGGGGCCTGCAACAGGCGCCTCAGGGAGGGCCCTGGAGGGAGGCTGGCTGGCGCCCTCTCGCCAGACCCTCCGCAGGCCGCTGCTGGCTGGTGACACTTGCAGGCCTGAATTCCGATTTTCACACCAGTACCCTGAGGACCCTCGACCTCTCCTCACAGTGAAGAGCTTGGAAATGTAGGAAAGAAAAGGAGGCCTCCGTGGGTCAGGTCTGGACTCCAGACGCCTCCCGCTTCTCTCCTGCAGAACCACGCTCTGCACACCCGGAGCCTTGAGGGCTCCCTCCTGCCTCTGCACACCCAGGGCGGGCGGGCGGGACAGAGGGACTCGCTCCATGGCCACCCACTCCTGCACCCCGCGGCGCCCTCAGGTGCCCCAGGAATGCCGGCCTCAGGGCGGCCGTCACAGGCCACTCCCCAGGGCCACAGCGGAAGTCCTCACTGCCTGCACCTCAGCGTGCCTTGTTTAGTGACCCAGGAAGAGCCTCTGTCGGGGCAGCTTGCTTCCTGAGGTTCCCTGACAATTACCAGCAGCTGTGTCCTGGGAATACTGGACCTTCTCGTACCTGCCAGGTCAGCGCACACCTCAAGACACCTGTGGGCTGCCTGTGGTCAGCAGGACTGACTCTAAGGTGTAAAGGCCCAGGACAACCTCAACAGTTTTTATTCATGGGAAGGAAAAAACCATCTGCTCAGGATGAGCATCTGCAGTTCATGTCACTGAGATTTGCTGGAGTGACAGAGTGGGAGCCTGGGTGTTGGAGGCTCTGCCCTCACAGTCGAGGGAGAACCCATCAGGTCTTCCCCAGGCACAGCCCAGGAGAGACAGGAGCAGCACTCACACCAACGCTGGAGGTCCTGCAGCCCCAAGGGCAGGCCAGCGTGGACACCGGAGCCCACACCACACGAATAGGCCTGGAAAGGGCTCGGTGTGGAGAAAATAGGAGCAGGCCAGGAAGTCCCCACACCAAGGCCTGCAGGACCTCAGGCAACAGGGCCCTGGAGGGTTTGCACGCAGGCGGAGGACCACTGATGTGCTGGACAGGGGGCCCCGCAGGCTGTGGGAGAGCTGGAGAAAGCCACCAGAGCCTCGGGGAGTCCTGGGGACCGGACGGAGGCACAGAGGCTGCACTGTGGCCTCCAGTGGCCGAGCAGGCGTGCAGCGTCAGACAGGAGACGGTGAAGCCGCACGTGTGATTTTCAGTGTTCTAGTAGCTACGTTTCCAAAATGAAAACAACTCAGTGAAATCAATTTTAATACGACCTTTAAGTCATTAGATCCAAAATACTGTGGCTTCAACACGTAGCCGAGGAAGAGAACTCCCAGGAATGCTGGACACCCCTGCCCCAGCTGGCCTCGGGTCCAGCTGGCCTGTGCAAGGAAGCTCAGCGTGGCCTCTCCCGGCTGATCCTCGGCCTACGTGTCGGCTCTGTAAAACACAGCCGGGCGCTGTTGAGACAAACCTCGGTGACCCAAACGTACCCACAGCTTTTTAGCAAGGGAATCCGGTATGAAATGTCATTTTCCTTTTTTATTCAGATTGACATTGACAAAACCAGCTCATCATTTTCGGAATCAATTTATCTTTGAAGCATAAACATACTGTTTACAAGCCTTCTGTCCAGGTTTAAGTGAACTTGCTGACCCTTGCTGTCAAGTTGGTCTTATTAATGTTGAGTTTAATGGATCAATGTATGAATTGGTATGCAACTCTAAATTTACTAAATGAAAAAAGTGTTCCTCAAATTTTGATGGTATTGGGCTGGGGTTTTATAGCTCAGTGGTGCAGTGCTTGCCTAGCATATGTGAGGAACTGGGTTCAGTTCTTAGCACTGAATATTAAATAAATAAATAAAGGTCCACTGACAATTAAAAAATATTTTTAAAAAAATTTCAGCAGTAGTTTTCAGCTAAGGCGTATGCACCGTTGCTTAATTGGACACTCTGCCAACTGACTGATGCTAGAATAACATACCGGGTCATCGGGTGTGAAGGTTTTGTTTCCACACAGTACCTAGCCGCGTCACAGAGGGCTGTCCTGTCTTTGGGCTTCAGATTCAGCCAGCACACTGGATCCATCTTTGGCCTGAATGCCTGGAAAGTCTCCTGTTGCCCCAGGAAGTGGACGTGGGCCTCAGCAGAGATGGGCCCACAGATGCTGCAGGGGGCAGGAGTCTGGAGGCCCTTCCTGGCGCTAGGCTGGCATGCAGCCCGACTCGTAGCTTTGTGGGTGTCCCTGAAGGACCTCGACAGGAGCCCGGACACTTCAGGGTGTCCTCTGGTGTCCACTTTTGACTGCCAGGAGGAAACTTATCAAATTCAGGATGCATCAGGTGTTTGCTGAACACCTCTTCGTACCCTCTACCCCCTCAGAGTCGTAACGCAATGGAGAGCTCCCGTCCTGCCCCAGCGGGCCACACCCGTCACCCCAGCCTCATGGAGTTGCGGGCACCCTCCTCCAGCCTGCACCGCCCTGCTCTGGGTGACACCAGTGTCCCCGCAATGCTGCATCTGTAGCCACCATCGTTTCAGATCATAAAACTTTCCCACACTTATTTTTTAAACTAGAAAAATAATTATAATTAACAAGTATTTCCACTTAATACTCAATTATGATTTACACAAATATTACTAAAACTCATGCTGACACCAAAAAACATTCATATATCACAATGTTGCATTCATGCATAGAAAGAAACCCTGCAGACGAAATCGACCACCCGGCGTCAGCTAGGTCCTAGGTCTGTGGCACGCTTCTGTGGGAGACCAGGAACAGCTGGGTGCCCAACACCCTCCAGAGCCTCCCTCCACGCGGCACGTGAACTACCAAGGCGAGAATCAAACGCGTGGAAGAGTGTGACTTCTCTTCACTTAAATTAACTAAAGTTAAAGGAGACCTGAAGTGCTGTCCTCAGCAGAGGGCCCCTTCAGCCCCATTTGTTCTGGGAAGCTCGTTGCTACTGATCTACCAGCTCAGGTCGAGGGTCACAAGAGGGTCAGAGGACAGGTGTAAGCCTGCGTGACGAGGAGAGAGGGGTGCAATTGGAGTGGGGGCATGGACCCGTGCCTCTGACTGACCACAGGCCTGGGGGTCCATGGAGGTGTGGTGCTGGGCAGACCATCCTCATAGGACCAGGTGTGCAGGAAACTCTAAGGCAAGACCGACCTCATCATCCTGAATCCTGGAGCCAAGCAGACGAGGTCAGCCCACAGGTCCAGGCTCAGCCCCTGTCCCACCTTCATACCTTTATCCTGAAATCTGACCTCACAGAACAGTGTGAAATAGGGGAAAGAGTTTTGTGCAAAAAAGTACGTATCATAACACAAAACTGGAACCAGCATAAATATGTAATAGTAATGAAATAGTTAAATAACTTGACTTCATAAAAAGAAAGCCACTCAGGTGATTACTTGGAAGTCCACAAAACCAGTGTCTGACTGTCCATCCTTCCCTCCCCTCCCACAGGAAACTGCACTGCACCAGGAACTACATCCACCTGAACCTGTTCCTGTCCTTCATCCTGAGAGCCATCTCAGTGTTGGTCAAGGACAATGTCCTCTACTCCAGCTCGGGCACCCTGCACTGCCCTGACCAACCATCCTCATGGGTAAGGCTGTCCGCCAGGGCAGGGCTCTCTGGGGAGTTGTTTTCCTCGTCCTGTGACTGAGCCTCAGTGCTGGCACACAGTCCTGGCCAGGCCGAGAGATGGAGGGAGCCTGGGCGCGGGTCAGCAGCTGAAGGGGAGTGGTGGCCAGAGGCGGGGTGGGGGCCCTGAGTCCTGACTCCACAGATGAGCTCCAGAGGAGCGAGGCCAGCAGCAGCTCTGGGGGACATCCCAGCACACATGAGCTCGTGCTCCTCTCCGAACCTCTGAGCTCTCGGGGACATCCCAGCACAGATGAGCACGTGCTCCTCTCTGAACCTCTGAGCTCCGGGGGACATCCCAGCACACATGAGCACGTGCTCCTCTCTGAACCTCTGAGCTCCAGGGGACATCCCAGCACACATGAGCTCGTGCTCCTCTCTGAACCTCTGAGCAGTAGATCTTCCATCCAGACTGCCAGAGGAAGTCGACCTGCACAGCGGCAGATTCCACGCCGCCCCAGATTCGGGACCCAGGGCGTGTCTGTAAATACGCGTGGTGCAACTCTTCAGTGCTGGGACGAACAGCCTCGGTTACTAGTGCACAGAGACAGGGAAGCTCTTGACGCACACTGTGCTTCCGCCTTGGCTGTATTCGGGGTGGTCGTTAGTGGCCATTTAGAATCAGATCAAGTCAAGCTAATGCAACAAACACCCCTGGGTGTCTGCTCCATGCAGGTCTTCCTAAGTCTCGGGGCTCTGCCTTGGGAGTTCTGGTGCCTCTCTCCTACTCGGAGGCTCCAGCTGTCGGAGCCAGGCACTGATCTCGCCTCCCACACTCCGGCGTGGAGATGCGTCTTCTGGCACGGTTGCTGGGCCTGCACAGATGCTCATCAGTGTAGTTGAGAGAGAAAGCCCGTTATGACTCACTGCACATCACCTTGGGACTGTTGCAGTCCCCTACAGGAAAATCCATTCGCCGTGGTGCAGGACTGGATCAGCAGAGAAGTCTGTCGTCAGAACAGAGTTATAAACAGGATTCCCGCCTGGCAAGCCCCACTGTTGTGAACAAGCCGTCCCTGACACAGACAAACACGCCTGTCTGCACAGTGCCAGCGCCTGCTGAGTGGCAACAGGTTCACAGCTGCACCCTGTCAGCCGTGGCGGCTCAGAGAATGCAGGTCACCTTGTGGTCACAGATGGGCAGACTCTTGATTTCTAATATCTAACACCAGGAGTCACACATCACACACCACACAACCCTATACAAACAGGTGGCCGAAGACTAAGAAAGGGTAGCAGCAGCCACAGGGTTACAGGAGGCTGAGCCAGGAGCACAGGCAGACCGTGGTAGGTGGTCAGGTGAGAACTTAATGAACCCATTCCTCAGAGCCGTCACAGGAGGGCCCACATGATTTCCACAGTTTCTGAGTCAGAGTGTCAACTTGAGGTGTACAGTCACCGCAGGCAGGAAACACACTTTGCAGAAGCCCGGTAGGGACAGGAGATTGGTGGTTCATCACCATGATGATTTTCCTGAATGAGGCCCAGGATGAATGACCAGGGCACAGGGGCAAGTGGTGCTGTGTTGTCTTGGGGACTCTCCTTTCATGGGTCTCTAGGGAAGGGTTGTCATCTGGTGGGGAGGATAAGCTCCCATGTCTGGGGTTCCTGATATGATGTGTGATGGCCACGCATACAGGTGCTCATGATGTAAGTTGGCATGTGTGGGTATTTTTCAGTCTGTACTGAATGGTGGTGCCAGGCAGAAGGTGCATGTTTACTTGTAAAACGAGGTATGGAGTCATACCAACTGGCATTTGTACTCAAAATGAGGAAGACCACGGCAAACTACTGCTTAAAAAAAGGGGTGAGTCAGAGCAGACACAATCTGAGAACTGAGGTGTACGGTCACCACAGTCTACACCAGTCTACACCATGGAGTCAACCAGGGCAGGCAAAGCCTGAGAGCTGCTGTCTACACCATAGAGTCACTCAGGGCAGGCTCAGCCTGAGAGCTGCTGTTCTACACCATGGAGTCACTGAGGGCAGGCACAGCCTGAGAGCTGCTGTTCTACACCATGGAGTCACTCAGGACAGGCTCATCCTGAGAGCTGCTGTTCTACACCATGGAGTCACTCAGGGCATTCGAAGCCTGAGAGCTGCTGTTCTACACCATGGAGTCACTCAGGACAGGCACAGCCTGAGAGCTGCTGTTCTACACCATGGAGTCACTCAGGGCATTCGAAGCCTGAGAGCTGCTGTTCTATACCATGGAGTCACTCAGGGCAGGCGCAGTCTGATAACTGCTGTTCTACACACCATGGAGTCACTCAGGGCAGGCTCAGCCTGAGAGCTGCTGTTCTACACCATGGAGTCACTCAGGGCATTCGAAGCCTGAGAGCTGCTGTTCTACACCATGGAGTCACTCAGGGCAGGCGCAACCTGTGAACTGCTGTTCTACATACCAGGGAGTCAATCAGGGCAGGCACAGCCTGAGAACTGCTGTTCTATATACCATGGAGTCAATCAGAGCAGGCACAACCTGAGACCTGCTCTTCTACACACCATGTAGTCACTCAGGGCAGGCGCAGCCTGAGAGCTGCTCTTCTACACACCATGGAGTCACTCAGGGCAGCACAGTCTGAGAGCTGCTGTTCTACACCATGGTGTCACTCAGGGCAGGCTCACCCTGACAGCTGCTGTTCTACACCATGGAGTCACTCAGGGCATGTTCACCCTGACAGCTGCTGTTCTACACCATGGAGTCACTCAGGGCAGGCGCAACCTGTGAACTGCTGTACTACACACCATGGAGTCACTCAAGGCAGGCGCAGCCTGAGAGCTGCTTTTCTATACCATGGAGTCACTCGGGGCAGGCTCAGCCTGAGAGCTGCTGTTCTACACCCTGGAGACACTCAGGGCAGGCACAGCCTGAGAGCTGCTGTTCTACACCATGGAGTCACTCAGGGCAGGTGCAACCTGTGAACTGTTGTTCTACATACCATGGAGTCACTCAGGGCATGTTCACCCTGACAGCTGCTGTTCTACATACCATGGAGTCAATCAGAGCAGGCACAACCTGAGACCTGCTCTTCTACACACCATGTAGTCACTCAGGGCAGGCGCAGCCTGAGAGCTGCTGTTCTACACCATGGTGTCACTCAGGGCAGGCACAGCCTGAGAGCTGCTGTTCTACATACCATGGAGTCACTCAGAGCAGGCGCACCCTGAGAGCTGCTGTTCTGCACCATGGAGTCACTCAGGGCAGGCGCAGCCTGAGAGCTGCTGTTCTGCACCATGGAGTCACTCAGGGCAGGCGCAACCTGTGAACTACTCTTCTACATACCATGGAGTCACTCAGGGCAGGCTCAGCCTGAGAGCTGCTGTTCTACACCATGGTGTCACTCAGGGCAGGCGCAGTCTGATAACTGCTGTTCTACACACCATGGAGTCACTCAGGGCAGGCACAGCCTGAGAGCTGCTGTTCTACACCATGGAGTCACTCAGGGCAGGCGCAGCCTGAGACCTGCTGTTCTACACCATGTAGTCACTCAGGGCAGGCGCAGCCTGAGAGCTGCTGTTCTACACACCATGGAGTCACTCAGGGCAGGCACAGCCTGAGAGCTGCTATTCTACACTCCATGGAGTCACTCAAGGCAGGCACAGCCTGAGAGCTGCTGTTCTACACCATGGAGTCACTCAGGCAGCACAGCCTGAGAGCTGCTGTTCTACACACCATGGAGTCACTCAGGGCAGCACAGCATGGTGAGTGCTGTTCTACACCATGGAGTCACTCAGGTCAGGCGCAGCCTGAGAGCTGCTGTTCTACACACCATGGAGTCACTCAGGGCAGGCACAGCCTGAGAGCTGCTGTTCTACAACATGGAGTCACTCAGGGCAGGCGCAGCCTGAGAACTGCTGTTCTACACCATGGAGTCACTCAGGGCAGGCACATCCTGAAGCTGCTGTTCTACACACCATGGAGTCACTCAAGGCAGGCTCAGCCTGCGAGCTGCTGTTCTACACCATGGAGTCACTCAGGGCAGGCGCAGTCTGATAACTGCTGTTCTACACACCATGGAGTCACTCAGGGCAGGCACAGCCTGAGAGCTGCTGTTCTACACCATGGAGTCACTCAGGACAGGCTCATCCTGAGAGCTGCTGTTCTACACCATGGAGTCACTCAGGGCATTCGAAGCCTGAGAGCTGCTGTTCTACACCATGGAGTCACTCAGGACAGGCACAGCCTGAGAGCTGCTGTTCTACACCATGGAGTCACTCAGGGCATTCGAAGCCTGAGAGCTGCTGTTCTATACCATGGAGTCACTCAGGGCAGGCGCAGTCTGATAACTGCTGTTCTACACACCATGGAGTCACTCAGGGCAGGCTCAGCCTGAGAGCTGCTGTTCTACACCATGGAGTCACTCAGGGCATTCGAAGCCTGAGAGCTGCTGTTCTACACCATGGAGTCACTCAGGGCAGGCGCAACCTGTGAACTGCTGTTCTACATACCAGGGAGTCAATCAGGGCAGGCACAGCCTGAGAACTGCTGTTCTATATACCATGGAGTCAATCAGAGCAGGCACAACCTGAGACTTGCTCTTCTACACACCATGTAGTCACTCAGGGCAGGCGCAGCCTGAGAGCTGCTCTTCTACACACCATGGAGTCACTCAGGGCAGCACAGTCTGAGAGCTGCTGTTCTACACCATGGTGTCACTCAGGGCAGGCTCACCCTGACAGCTGCTGTTCTACACCATGGAGTCACTCAGGGCATGTTCACCCTGACAGCTGCTGTTCTACACCATGGAGTCACTCAGGGCAGGCGCAACCTGTGAACTGCTGTACTACACACCATGGAGTCACTCAAGGCAGGCGCAGCCTGAGAGCTGCTGTTCTACATACCATGGAGTCACTCAGTGCAGGCACAGCCTGAGAGCTGCTGTTCTACACCATGGAGTCACTCAGGGCAGGCACAGCCTGAGACCTGCTGTTCTACACCATGGAGTCACTCAGGGCAGGCACAGCCTGAGAACTGCTGTTCTACATACCATGGAGTCAATCAGAGCAGGCACAACATGAGACCTGCTGTTCTACACACCTTGGAGTCACTCAGGGCAGGCACAGCCTGAGAGCTGCTGTTCTACACCATGGAGTCACTCAGGGCAGGTGCAGCCTGAGAGCTGCTGTTCTACACACCATGGAGTCACTCAGGACAGGCACAGCCTGAGAGCTGCTGTTCTACACCATGGAGTCACTCAGGGCAGGTGCAGCCTGAGAGCTGCTGTTCTACACACCATGGAGTCACTCAGGGCAGGCGCAGCCTGAGAGCTGCTGTTCTACATACCATGGAGTCACTCAGGGCAGGCACAGCCTGAGAGCTGCTGTTCTACACCATGGAGTCACTCAGGGCAGGCACAACCTGAGACCTGCTGTTCTACACACCATGGAGTCACTCAGGGCAGGCGCAGCCTGAGAGCTGCTGTTCTGCACCATGGAGTCACTCAGGGCAGGCACAGCCTGAGAGCTGCTGTTCTACATACCATGGAGTCAATCAGAGCAGGCACAACCTGAGACCTGTTGTTCTACACACCATGGAGTCACTCAAGGCAGGCACAGCCTGAGAGCTGCTGTTCTACACCATGGAGTCACTCAGGGCAGGCACAACCTGAGACCTGCTGTTCTACACACCATGGAGTCACTCAGGGCAGGCGCAGCCTGAGAGCTGCTGTTCTGCACCATGGAGTCACTCAGGGCAGGCACAGCCTGAGAGCTGCTGTTCTACATACCATGGAGTCAATCAGAGCAGGCACAACCTGAGACCTGTTGTTCTACACACCATGGAGTCACTCAAGGCAGGCACAGCCTGAGAGCTGCTGTTCTGCACCATGGAGTCACTCAGGGCCGGCGCAACCTGAGACCTGCTCTTCTACACACCATGTAGTCACTCAGGGCAGGTGCAGCCTGAGAGCTGCTCTTCTACACCATGGAGTCTCTCAGGGCAGGCACAGCCTGAGAGCTGCTGTTCTACATACCATGGAGTCACTCAGGGCAGGCACAGCCTGAGAGATGCTGTTCTACACCATGGAGTCACTCAGGGCAGGCGCAGTCTGATAACTGCTGTTCTACACACCATGGAGTCACTCAGGGCAGGCACATCCTGAGAGCTGCTGTTCTATACCATGGAGTCACTCAGGGCAGGCACAACCTGAGAGCTGCTGTTCTACACCATGGAGTCACTCAGGGCAGGCTCAGCCTGAGAACTGCTGTTCTGCACCATGGAGTCACTCAGGGCAGGCACAGCCTGAGAACTGCTGTTCTACACACCATGGAGTCACTCAGGGCAGGCACTGCCTGAGAGCTGCTGTGCCATAGAGTCACTCAGGGCAGGCACAGTCTACTCTCCACCCCTACTCCAGGTGGTCATCCGCCCCACTCTTGCCCTGACAAAAGGGTCTCCCAATGTGTGTAACAACAGTGGACACCAAGGGACCACCCCAGATACCCTCTCACTGGTGGTCTCAGCCCTGCTCTACTGAGCCGTATTTCTTAGTTCTCCACTCGAGGAAAGAGAGCTCCTTGGCAGACCCAGTGTTACCTACGTCCTCTGACAGCGGCTTTCAGCTCTGTCTTGCCACATAGACCCCAAAGCCCCTGTGCCCCATGGAGGGAGCACATGCACCTTCGCAGCCAACAGGCTGGGGCTGCGCCATGGCCCACTCTTCAAGGGAATCTCTGCCCTCCCCAGGGTTTTGGAGGAGTCCAGATGCCAGGCTATTCCCCTGGATGCTTTGGCCAATCCTCAGTCACCTTGAACAGACAAGGACCCTGCCCACAAGTGAGGAAGCTGGGCCCTCCGTGGCAGGATCCAAACCCCAGGCCCACCGGCAAGTCCCATGCTAGACGCCATGACACCTGCCTGGAAGAGCAGGGCCAGGCACCAGGCCATTCCTCAGCGTGAGCTCTGGAGAGCAGAGGACGCAGCCATGCCCCTGTGCCAGGTGCCCAGTGATTCCGAACCCAGGAGAGAGCAGAGCAGGGCGAGGAGGGCAGCACGGGAGCCGGGAGGTGGGGGTGGTAATGTGTCTCAGAGGATGGCCAAGCTCCGAGCTGCCAGCCGCCCTGGCCTGGACCTCACTCAGCCTGAGGAGCGGGAAGCATCGTCCCTCCATCGGCACTTCCGGACGCTCTGTTCCTGCCTCCGTCCCCCACACCCCCATCAACCCCCAGCGGGACGCCGGGCAGCTCCCCCAGAGCAGGCGCAGGTCCCTCCCGGTGTTTGGCCCTCCCTGCACAGGAGGCTGGTGGAGCAGCCCTTCTGTGGCTCGGAGAGGCCCAGCTTCCCTGGGCTGCCTGCGTGCAGCAGAGGCCTCTACACCCGCCAGAGCTGGTTCCATGTGGGGTCTGCTGGACCCTCAGAAGCCCACCCCAGGGTCTCTACGCCTGTGTCCTGCCTGCCAGGCTCAGGGGCTGGATGCTGGACTCCCGCCTCCCACTGCCTGTTGCCCAGGGCAGTGAGAGAAGGATCAGACCAGAGGTTGGGGCAGGAGCCTGGGCTAGGTCCAGGGAGACAGCACCACAGTGCAGAGGGTCCTTGGCTTACAGCCAAGAGGTCAGCAGGGCGCAGAGAGTGGACACCGTCAACAGGCATGCACACGTGTACACAAAACACACCTGTGCTCACGTAAAGCACTCATGCACCCAGGTGCAACGTGCACAGACATGAGTGCTCACACAGGGTCCAGCAAGGCACAGGGCAGACACCACTGCCCGTGGGCAGCTGGCCTTGGCCAGCCTCTATTGCTGTCCCACTGTGGCTGCTGGAGCCGCAGCAGCCCTGGGGAACCCTGTGTCACCCATCGCCCCCTCCTGCCCTCCTGACCCCGTGGACTGTGGCTTGCAGCCGCGGCTATGAAAGACAAGCAGGACCTGTGTCCTCAAGGAGGGTGCTGCTGGTGAGGCCGAGCCGGAGCCGCAGCGAGGCAGGTTCCTGCCGCAGCTTTAGCAGGAAGACGGCATTGCCCCACACTTCCTGATCTGCCCTCCTCGTTCAACAGGGTTCTGAAGCCTGTGTCCACGGCATGTCCCCTCCCGGCCGAGGGGGCAGTGGCACCTCTGCCTGTGTTGAGCCCCTGCAGACGCCATGGGGCGCCTCCCTGAGACCTGGTGCCCTTCCTCCCGTCAGGGACTCACAGGTGGGGCTGGCAGGCCAGAGGGCGTTGGCCAGCGGGGGCCACCAGGACAGCACGGCAGCGGCCCCGCAGTGCCCTCTTCCCGCAGCCCTGGAGGCTGGGGTCCAGCTCTAGGTGTTGCCCATCCTTGACTGGCGAGGGCGCTAAGTCGGCTTTTCCTGGCTGTGACCAGAGACCCGACTGCAAGGAGGTGGAGGAGGAGTTTGTTTGCCACTCCTGGTCTCAGAGGTTGCGTCCACAGACGGCCGCGTCTGTAGCTCTGGGCCGAGTGAGGCAGCACATCAGGGTGGAGGGCAGGGAGGAGGAGAGCCAGGAGGCAGAGAGAGCTCTGCTCACCAGGGACAAGATGCAAGCCCCAGAGGCTCCCGGGACCCCTCGTCCGACCACACCCTTCCTGCCCACGGCCCCCACCCAGCTAATCCGTTCAGTGCTTAATGCGCTGAGTAGGTTAAGCTCTCACACCCAATCGCTTCACCTCTGAATCCTCTTGCGTGGTCCCAACACAAGCCTTTGGGGACGCCACAGATCCAGACCACACCGGCCTCCTGGGTCAGAGGCCCTTGTGTGTGGGGTGGGGATCCTGCAGGCCTCCCTCATGAGGACACTGGCCCCCGCACGACCTCCCTCCAGCCCTGGATGGCTCCAACGGCGTCCCCTGGTGAGGCGTGGACACGTGGACCTGGACACGTGGACCTGGGCACGCATTCGAGGGCATTTGGTCCTGTGTGGGTTTGTGCCGTGGAGGAGCCCAGGGCTCACGCGTGTGAGGCAAGCTCTCTTCTGCGTGTGTGTCAGGCAGGATCTGGAGTCGAGAGTGGAGAGGAAGCAGGCCTTGCCCAGACAGGCTGCCCCTCCCAGCGGCCCCCCAAGGTCTTCAGGATCGACCTGTGTCACCCACTCTTCCGGGGTGGCGACGAGTCACCAGTGTTCTTTTGTGGCTGGTATCAGTTTCTCTGCTCTGTCCTGACGCCCCAGTCGGAAGGTGCTGGGATCTGCACTCCTGGAGAGGGGCCGTGAGGAGTGCGGGGTTCAGGGGTTCCCAGAGCAGGACGCTCCTGCACCCAGCTCGACCAGGGCGAAAGGGAGGAGCACGAGGTGAGGCCGTGGGGAGGCCTGACGGGACTCAGTGCTTGGTGACCAGACCAGCTCCTGGCAGCCCTGGAGGCCACCTCGAAAGGGCCAGCGTGAGGGCACCCAAGTGCATCACTCTGTGTGCAGAAACAGGTGTGTCACGCACGTGTGTGCACAGGCGTGTGTGCATTCACCACCCTGTGTGAGGACAGGTGTGTCACGCACGTGTGTGCACAGGCGTGTGTGCATTCACCACCCTGTGTGAGGACAGGTGTGTCACCCACGTGTGTGCACAGGAGTGTGTGCATTCACCACCCTGTGTGAGGACAGGTGTGTCACCCACGTGTGTGCACAGGCGTGTGTGCATTCACCACCCTGTGTGAGGACAGGTGTGTCACCCACGTGTGTGCACAGGCGTGTGTGCATTCACCACCCTGTGTGAGGACAGGTGTGTCACCCACGTGTGTGCACAGGCGTGTGTGCATTCACCACCCTGTGTGAGGACAGGTGTGTCACCCACGTGTGTGCACAGGAGTGTGTGCATTCACCACCCTGTGTGAGGACAGGTGTGTCCATCCACGTGTGTGCACAGGCGTGTGTGCATTCACCACCCTGTGTGAGGACAGGTGTGTTACCCACGTGTGTGCACAGGCGTGTGTGCATTCACCACCCTGTGTGAGGACAGGTGTGTCACCCACGTGTGTGCACAGGAGTGTGTGCATTCACCACCCTGTGTGAGGACAGGTGTGTCCATCCACGTGTGTGCACAGGCGTGTGTGCATTCACCACCCTGTGTGAGGACAGGTGTGTCCACCTACGTGTGTGCACAGGCGTGTATGTATGCATTCACCACCCTGTGTGCAGACACAGGTGTGTCCACCCACGTGTGTGCACAGGCGTGTGTGCATTCACCACCCTGTGTGAGGACAGGTGTGTCACCCACGTGTTTACACAGGTGTGTGTGCATTCACCACCCTGTGTGCAGACACAGGTGTGTCCACCCACGTGTGTGCACAGGTGCACCCAGAGATCCATCCGCCCTGTGCAAGTGGCACATCTGCCCATCCGGGAGCGTTTCCATATGTAGGAATGTCTGCCGTGTGTCTGTAACTAGGGGCACATCTGCATCAGTCAGGAACAGGGACAGAGGCATGGAAGTGCTTTCCTCAGCAAACTTTGCATACACTAAGTGATTAAAAGTAGTGATTTTATATTTGCTCACGCCGTTGAAATGCCTGGTAGGTTTATATGAGGGGAATCTGGGAGATTAAAATAGAATTACTTTATGTAATATTTTTCCCAGTGAAAACTCTTTCAGAATTCCTAGGAAAACTAGTTTATTTGTCAGATTTCTCATTTTCTCTTTATTTTTCATCTCTAAGTTTCCAAAACTTAAAACACTCTTACGAGTGGGGAACTTACAAGGTTGTCAAAACTTTGAGTCTCGCACCCGGTTTGGCCCACTTTTCTCCTCCCAGCTTCCACCACCGGAAGCCCTGCTGAGGGGAACGGCTGCTCTGTGTGGCCCCTCTTCCTCCTTTTCCTGCGCTCTGCCTCCATTCAGACGTGGGACCAGGGCCTGAACTTCAGGGTCCTCCCCTTCCTCCTCCTCCTCCATGTCGCCTTCCTCCCCTCCTCCTTCTACCCCCTCCTCCTCCATCTCCCCTTCCTCCTCCTCCTCCATCTCTCCTTCCCCTCCCCCTCCTCCTCCCTCTCTTCCTCTTCCTCTTCCTCCTCCTCCTCCTCCCTCTCTTCCTCCTCCATCTCCCCTTCCTCCTCCTCCTCCTCCTCCATCTCTCCTTCCCCTCCCCCTCCTCCTCCCTCTCTTTCTCTTCCTCCTCCTCCTCCTCCCTCTCTTCCTCCTCCTCCATCTCCCCTTACTCCTCCTCCTCCTCCTCCATCTCTCCTTCCCCTCCCCCTCCTCCTCCCTCTCTTCCTCTTCCTCCTCCTCCCTCTCTTCCTCCTCCACCTCCCCTTCCTCCTCTCCATCTCCCCTTCCCCCTCGCTCTCCTCCTCCTCCTCCCTGTCCTGCTCCACCTGTGGACCTCCCAGGAGTGTGAGTCAAGTCCACAGTGGAGAACCAGAGGAGCCCTGTGGCCAGAGGGAAGGTGGAGCAAAGTGGGCAGCGCACGCTGAGTCTAAGGGCCGCCCGCCCAGCCAGTACCACCTCCCGGAGGCTGTTCTCCTTCACCTCTGCCCGTGTTTCTCCCGGGGAATTCAGAGGCTCCGTGCAGAGCGACCGGCGAAGGCCTCGCTCCAACATTACACACATTCTTGGTCAGCACCACACCCTGCGTTAATCACACCCTCCCACGCAGCACCCCAGCCAGTCCTTACACAAACAGAGCAGCACTGCCCAGCACAGCTATTTCTGTCCGGGGCACATTCTCCTGCCGTCTGCTGTTCCAGGTCGGCTGCAAGCTCAGCCTGGTCTTCTTCCAGTACTGCATCATGGCGAACTTCTACTGGCTGCTGGTGGAGGGGCTCTACCTGCACACCCTGCTGGTGGCCGTCCTCCCCCGCGGCAGCTGCTTCCTGGTCTACCTCCTGATCGGATGGGGTAAGGGCCCGTGCAA
This sequence comes from Sciurus carolinensis, assembly GCF_902686445.1. Lineage (NCBI taxonomy): Eukaryota > Metazoa > Chordata > Mammalia > Rodentia > Sciuridae > Sciurus > Sciurus carolinensis. The sequence goes on from NC_062220.1 coordinate 156,431, forward strand.
ACCCTCCCCGAGCCTCCCGCCTGACCCGTGCACGTGACTCTGCAGCACAGAAAAGCACCTCCTGCCCAGAGGGTGCACTGCAGGGTCGGGTTATCAGACCACAGGTTCCCGCGGGCCGCGCTTGATGTTTCTGGTAGCCAGGAGCCTGGCTTAAAGGGCGTTGAGTCCCACGCCTGGCCCCTCTCACCCCGATTCAAACTGAGCTGCAAATAGGCAGCAAAACGGCCTTAGCCTTTCCTCCTCCCTGCCAGGGCAACAGGACGGTGGGCACCAGGCAGAGGGCCTGAGGAGGGCAGGGCCACAGGCAGCAGCTGGAGGGAGGCCTCCAGGCCGTCCCCTCCGGGTCTGTGGGGAGAGCCAAACCGCAGGCTTAGGGGGCAGCCTGACCTTGGGGACCCAGGCGTCTGCCTGGTTCCCGGCTTTCAGACGGGCTCCCTCGCCCCAGCTCCCACCAGGGCTCGTGTGAATGCCGATGCAGACCCCAAGGTCCAGCCCTGCCGGGTCCTCGGGCTGGGAAGCGGCCGAGCCCAGGAGCTGGTGTGTGCAGCTCCCACCGGAGCACTGACCAGGCGTCTCTCCACAGGCATCCCTACCATCTGCGTAGGCGCGTGGACCGCCACCCGGCTCTCTCTGGAAGACACAGGGTGAGTGCACCGGCTCCTGCCCACAGAGCCAGGCCCAGCAGTGTGGCCAAGTGTCTGGACCGGACAGGCGCACACCTGGGCGGGAGGATAGGAGGCACCTTCACGTGGGCGGGGGTCGCCAGGGTGTCTGAGCAGATGGCTGGTGGTGCAGCTAAGACTGGGACAGAGCAGGCGTAGACCGGCAGCCTCCCGGCCACCCAGCACAGTCCACCAAAGCACACTGCCCAGAGGCAGCTGAACACTGAGATCAGGGCAGGGCTGGCCGCTGTCTCCTGAAAACTCTCAAGCTCCAAGATGGCTATGTCGGGTCAGAGCGTCTGCTCTGTCCATGGAAAGCTGGACCCTGGCCCAAACACAAGGGCAGGGCACTCCCAGCAGGTGAGCCTCCTGCACAGCCTTGGCGTCCCTTCTCCCCTGGATGACAGATGGCCGGACGATGGGAGGCCTGAACAGGACTGCCTCCGCACATGGAGGGCTGGGGCCTCCCTGGTGGGTCTTCCAACAGTCCACTCAGGGACCTGTGGTCTGTGGGCAGGCTCCACCTGCCCCGGGGTCTGGGAGTGGTCCCTAGAGCTCGGGCCCAGCCCCCAGCGCCTCACATGGGGTTGCCGGACCAGGGAGGCTGGGGAGGACCCGGGCCTCTGCCTTGGCAGGAAGGCTGGAGCCAGCCACAGGTGCTAGAGGGAAGTGGCCATGATGAGCTCCCTGCTGGAAGCAGCCCTGGAGCTGAAAATCAGAAACGGGATGATGCGGGCAGAACTTCCTAGCCAGACCTGCTGCACTGTGCTGAGGATAAACCCCAGAGGGTGAGAGGAAATGATTTTCAGGGGAAACGGTCCCCTCTCGCCATGTCATCTGGGGAGAGTGAGCAGAGCCCACACACTCCGGGGAGGGCCCAGGCCTCCTGGGCTCACCTTGGCATCAGCTGGTGGTCACACTGCGAGGAAAAGCCCCAACAGCCGCCCCTGGGGACCACGCCTCAGCTCTTGTCTGCAGAGCCAGGTGCCTGGGGTGGGTGAGCGGCCGGCTAGGGCCATGGGCCCAGCACAAGGCTTTGCAGGGCCGTGGATCCATGCACGTCCAGACTGGTCCAGAGCTGCGGCCAGGGTGGCAGGATTTTCCTTCCCTCCACAGTTGCTGGGACACCAATGAGCACAGCGTCCCCTGGTGGGTGATCCGGATGCCCATCCTGATTTCCATCCTGGTGAGTCACTCCTCATTTGCAAGCTGCTCGAAGGTCCCAGGACCCTCACCAAGTGAGGGTGGCCCAGCTCCACGTGGCCTCCCTACATGAGGGGCCAGTGGCCAGGACAGAGGGTGACCTCAGGGCCGTCACGTCCACTGCACGTCAGGCCAGGCTGGATTTGCTCTGTCCAGTTCACACCCCTGAGTCTGCAGCCAGACCAGGTCCAGCCGGGTGCAGTGGGCATTCAGAGGGAAGCCTGGCAGTCGCAGTGCCCAGGCTGGGTGGCGAGCCCAGCAGGGGCCCGTCAGGCTCAGCAGCCCTCCTTTCTGCAGCTCAACTTCATCCTCTTCATCAGCATCATCAGGATTCTACTGCAGAAGCTGATGTCCCCGGATGTTGCCGGCAATGACCAGTCTCAGTACAAGTGAGTAGTCCCAGAGCTGGCAGGGCCCCGCCGCGGCTGGACAGTCCCGAGGTGCCCGTTCCCACAGGTGCAGTCTGGCTAACCTGGGTCTGCTTGTGTCTGGTGCTGGGAGAAGGGGGCTTTCTGTGGCCACAGGTGACCCCTGTAGTGAGAGTGCCCTGGGGTTTGCCAGGCCCTGTCCAGGCGGCCGTCGCCCTCGGCAGCATGTCCCCTGGTTTTACACTAGTTCTCCCCATTAGCCTGTGGTCCACGGCCGCGGGGGGGGTCACACAGCATCTGATGCCAGGCCCCATCTTGCCGACTGTCCCGGCAGCAGGGGGAGAGGTCAGGGGAGTCACAGCCACACAGTGGTGACCGAGGAATCCGTAAGACGCCATAAACTTCTATCCATGGTTCACACAGGAAACGAAACCCCCAGCCCAGGTATAAAGAAACCAGTTCAGTGTGAAGAGTTTGGCCGGCTGGGAGGAGCTCAGGCCCAAGCGGCTGAGGGACTGGGCAGCGTCCCCTGCAGTCACCCAACTGCCCAGTCCAGACCCTGCTCCCCTGGTGTCTTGCCTCCCCATCCCTCCCTGGGGAAGTGTGGGCATCAGGAGCAGGCCAGGACCACGATGCTGGGCACATGCCAGCTGGGGCCTGAGGGGAGCCACCTGCTGTCCTCAGTGTCCTCGTCTGCGAGATGAAACATTCATCAGTAAGTTGTGGACCCATCTTAGATCTCGGAAGAGACTTGGTGCCAGCACCAGGGTGCTGTGAAGGGGTCGGGCCTCCTGTGTCCAGCGTGTCACGGGGGGCTTGGATCAAGAAGAAATGCCTCTGTGCGGCCCATGCTGGAGCCGGACGCCCCCAGGCTGAGTGCTCGGGCCGGGCTGGCCCACCCGGCCTCTGCGGGGGAGAAGTGCCGCTCCTGGCCTAAGGCTGCACAGGCAGCAAGTGGGGACGAGGTCACTCCTGGTCACCATTACTTGGATTTGGGTTTTCTGCAAACCTCGTTTCGCGTCTGAGCTGACCTTTCACTTGGGCCCCTGGGAGTGGTGTCAAGTCAGTCTGGAGATGGATGTCTTTATTTCGGAGTCATGAAACCTGTGCTTCCAGCATGACAGCAAGGCTGGCGCTGAGCTCTGCCCTCTGAGTCTCCACGGAGAAGAGCCCAGAGGTCTGCCGCACCCCACGGCCTCCTGAGACCCTGTTGGGGAACGAAAGCAGGTCCCCGCCCAACATCATGCTGCCCACTAACCCTGGGCAGGCGTGGGTGCTGCAGGGCCTGGGCTCAGAGTTGAAGGTGCACACTGGCAGGACGTGGGAGTTAGGCACGGCCAGCTGGTGAAGGCTCCTGCCCCTCACACCCAGGCCCGCTGCAGAAGCGACCAGCTCTGGGTCTGAGCAGGTCATCCGTTAGGGGACGTCCTGCTCATGATAAACCCGCAGCACACACCGTGTGTCGGGACGTGCAGCCTTCCAGAACCTGCATTCCCTAGAGGAGTCAGGTTTGGGGCAGGTATTTTCCCTAAGTGGTGGGAGGTAACAGAGGGAGGAGGGGCAGAGCAGCCGGTGGCCTGTTTCCAGGAGGGACGGAGCCGTCTGAGGACTCAGCTGCTGACAGTCCTTCCAGGAGGCCCTTGCTGCTGTGTGGCAGAGTCACCTGGATGTTTAGTCCATGCTCCCAGCCTTCCCCCGGCAGCTGACCGAGGACTTGAGTTTCAAACCCGCCCCCGGCGGCAGCAGAGCATAGGCAGCATGCGCCTGGCATGTGGCCTCACTGGGCTGGCAGTCCTCAGCCCAGCCCAGAGGTTCCCGAAACCAAGGGCAGGGCTGGGCATCTGCTGCCTCAGGGCTTCCAGGTGAGCTCAGGCTGCGACAGCATGGGGGCAGGAGGTGAAGTCCATGCCCGCTGCCCGGCAGGCCGGAGCGGCTGGCGTTTGTGGAGTTGAGGAAAGCGGATTGGATGCACAGTGCTGTTTCCAACCTGAAGCGCAAAGAGCGGGAACTCGGTCCTTTGCCCAGGCAGGGTGACCACTCGTTGGCCTGTGTTCAGCAGAGGTCCCCTCCAACCAGGTCACTCGACTCCATGGGCTGCAACATGCCTGGAGCAGCCAGGGAAGCCTCTGGACTTCCAGCCGCCATCACAGCCTGTCCAGGCCCCTGTGTGCCGGTCCACCAGACTTCCTGTCTAGGGCCTGTGGTCCACTGTTGACAGCAGCACAAGGACCCTGAGCCCCACGGCCACACCGAGCTGGCCATCCCGCAGTCTCCCTGCGAGGACTCTGGTCCTCGTGAGCAGGCATTCCGGCACGTTAGCGGGGAGAGAACCGGGGTCCAGGGCTTGCTGGGCACGGGTCTGGGGAGGCGGGAGAGCGGGTCCAGCACCCTGACCCCTGCGGCCTGGGAAACGACCCCGGCTGGCGGGCAGGGGCGGGGACCGACGCATCCCTCCCTCTCCCAGGAGGCTGGCCAAGTCCACGTTGCTGCTCATCCCACTGTTCGGCGTCCATTACGTCGTGTTCGCCGCCTTCCCGATCGGCATCTCTGCCAAGTACCAGATCCTGTTCGAGCTGTGCGTCGGGTCCTTCCAGGTGGGTGTGGCCGGCAGGCGGGGGGCGGGGCTCGCCGGGCGGCGCTGACGCCCTCTCTCCCGCAGGGCCTGGTGGTGGCGGTTCTCTACTGCTTCCTCAACAGCGAGGTGAGGCTGCGTCCCGGGGCAGGGCGGCTTGGGGGGCTCCCGGGGCGCCCAGGAGGCCCAGGCTCCTGCCAACACGGAGCGGGTTATGGGGTGGCGCCCACGACCCCTCCTGCCGGGGGCCTCACCCGGTGGAGGCCATACCTGCCTCTACACCATCCTGGTGCTGCCTCAGGGCCCCTTCCAGCAAAAGCACGCCCCCTTCCTACATGTGGGGCAATACCAGAACCTACTGTCCCTCTTCATGGTCAGCGTCTTGCTCCTTGACCCACAACCAGGAGTCCAGAAGGTCAGGGCCTTGGTGGGGAAGCGGGAGGACTGACCAAGAGTGTGTCAATCTCCAGCTGAACTCGGGAGCTGGCACCCATCCCTGCGGCCTCTGTGCGGGGCTTGCTCAGCCCAGGCAGTGTCCACTGTCCCCTCCTGCTCTGGACCTGCACCCGGCTCCTCCCTGGGAGCCAGGGCAGCTCTCACTGCCACATCAGCGTGGGGCCAGCAGCTCCTTAATGCCTGCTCCCCAGAGCCTGCAGCTGCACCTTCACCAGCGTCCGCAAAGGTCCCAACAGGGCCAGGAGACTGTGCCTGGGGTGGACACGGCTGGCCCTGCGCCTGCCGTCACCCCGTCCCCATGCCGCCGTCACTGGCGTCTGCAGAGGTGGCTCCGTCCTTCCTCCTCTGCCTCTCCTCACTGCCCCCAGCACCTCCTTAGGGCAGAATTCCCGCCCAGGAACAGAGAGGAGAGAAGCCAGCCCCACCCACTGCTGGGGAGGGTCTCCCAGGAGCCCTAGCACCCGAGGCCCTGGCAGCCTCTCTCCACCAACCCCAGCTTGGGGAGCGATGGGGGGCCTGGGGGAGGGCACAGGCCTTGCATGTCCAGAAACGGAGGGAGGAGGTGGTGCCTGCCAGGCGGACCCGCAGGCGCCTGGGGAGCACCCACATCCGAGCTGAATGCCCCCAGGTGCAGTGTGAGCTGAGGAGGAGGTGGCCAGGCCTGCGCCCGCCCCAGCCCAGCAGCCGGGACTACCGGCTGCACAGCTGGTCCATCTCCCGGAACGGCTCCGAGAGCGCGCTGCAGACCCACCGCGACTCCCGCACCCAGTCCTTCCTGCAGACGGAGACGTCGGTCCTCTAGCCGCAGGATTGCTGCGGAGCAGGCCGAGCCTGGGGTCTCCAGGGGCCTGCCGCTTCCTCCTGCCCCTGCGAGGCCCTGATCCCGCTGCGGGCGGTGGTCATGTGTTGGCTGGCGGTCGCTGGGCAGCAGCACCTGGACCACTTTGTCCAGAATGTGCAGTTGCACAGGCGGATCCATGTTCAAGGGGGCCAGGTGGCCCGACCCCAAGACCAGGTGGTGGCCAGCCCGGCCGCTCTGCAGGGAGGAGTTTCTTTCCCCGCTGCCTCCTGCAGTCACCAGGCCCCAGCCACTCTGGGCACTACCACCCCAGCATCTGACCCCTTCCGCAGCCTCCTGCCTCTCCTGGCCCCACAGGACACTCACCCAGCAGCCGGGTCAGAGCTCCTGTGAAATTACTGGCCAGCCAGGGCAGACCGGGGGCAGCCACCCTCCCCAGTGCTCTCCTGGTCCCAGCCTGGCCACCCCCCAGGGGACCTGGGAAGTGGCAGCATTCTCCAGGGAGGGCTTTTGCATTTCGGTGGCCTGGGCAGCTCAAGCACAGCACCTCCCACGGGGGCTGAGGGACATTCTTGGGGGCAACAGGAACCCTGTTCTCTGCTGAAGCAAAATGATCTTCAGATGACTTCTGTTTAAATGGAGGTTCCTTTACTGACATCTGAAGTGGTGTCCAGCACTCCCAGCCGATTCCTGTAAACGGTTCTCTTTCTGCTCCTTTGACACTTGCAGAGTGGACAGGTAGGGCTGGGGTTCCCTGACCTGGCCACAGAGCACACGGGTGGAGCAGGTCCCCGCCAGTCCCCTTGCCAAGCGCTGGTCCCCAGCACCCCGGACCCACGGACGCCCAGCCCAGGGAGGGCACCACTGCAGCCATCCGCTCCCTTAAGAGAGGGCTGTGCGATCTCTGCTGTGGCCTCCGGTCCTACGGCTCCCAGCTGGCCCAGAGGCCCACACTGTCACCGCCATGCCAGGGCCAGGAGGCAGGATGGAGGCCCACTCCCGCATCCCAGGAGAAATGACAGGGGGAAGGGACAGCAGGGCAGTGAGCACCCAGAGGCCCGCCCAGGCCCAGTGTCCGGCTCCCGTCCTTCACGCCCATCCCTGGACACTTGCCCCAGCCTGCTGTAGACAAGCCCTAGTGTGCAGTGGTGGGTGCCCGAGGACAGGGGGCATCCACTGTCCAGGAGCTGGAGGGGCAGGGGTATGGGGAGCCATGGCCTCAGCCAGGGACTGCTCAGAGTCGCGGACAGTGGCTGTGGGGCATCGAGAGGAAGCAGTGGACACTGGAGACCCTGGGATCAGTCCTGCTGTGTGAGGCGCGGCCAGCCTGGGTCCCTGTTCCAGCAGTTTTGAGGAGCCCAGCTTTGCTGTGACTGCAGACGTCCTGTGGGCAGAGGTGGACCCCACGCTGTGACCCGAGCAGACCCGGAGGACTGCGGGCAGGCAGCAGTGGCTCGCCGGCAGTCACTGGCCGTGCGCAGGGCACGTAGATGTGCCCGGGGACAGGTCCCCTCAGCCAGGCATCTGCCAAGGCTGAGCAGAGCACAGCGGCCTCTCTTGCCGGGAAGGCAGAGGGGAGGCTGGGAACTGAGTCTTGACGGAACCAAGGAGCCAGGTGCAGCCGCGGGTGCACGCATGTGCTTGAGTGTCTTGAGTGTGCAGGAACCTCCACAGACCACCATGTTGAGGGACGAGCTGTGTAGATTCTGCAATAAACCTGTATCTGAACCGTGTGCGAATCTGCCTGACTCAGCAGAGAGGTTGGGCAGAGTCCTCTGGCCACAGGGCACCTGTGAGGACCCAGGAGCAGCCCACCTCTCCGACCTGCCAGCACATCTGCACAGGAGGGAGGCTGAGCGGCTGGGAAGAGCCCAGCAGCCCTGGGAGGGGCCACACCGGGCCTCCCTCTGCCTGAGCTCCAGCTCACCCTCCCGCAGCTAGAGGCAAGAACCTGCCACCCAGACAGGACGGCACGTGTGTGTGCACAGACGGCGTGCAGGTGTGAGTGTGGTGTGTGCTGGGTGAGGGTGTGCACCCGGAAGTGCAAGCGTGTGCACGTCTGAATGTGTTCATTTTACCACAGCTGCACTACAGGAAGCTGGACTCTACTGCCCCTCCACACTGAAGCACACTGCTGCGCCCGAGGGGCCCAGGCCCCTGGCTAAAAACAGCCCAAGGGAGCAGAGGTGGTAAGAAGCAGGCACCCAAGACTGGGAGGAGAGAGGGCCAGCCCAGGACCCCAGGGAGGACCAGAGAGGAGAGGAGAGGAGAGAGGACTGACCCAGGACCCCAGGGAGGACCAGAGAGGAGAGAAGAGAGGATTGACCCAGGACCCCAGGGAGGACTGGAGAGGAGAGGAGAGGAGAGAGGACTGACCCAGGACCCCAGGGAGGACCAGAGAGGAGAGGAGAGGAGAGAGGACCAGCCCAGGACCCCAGGGAGGACCGGAAAGGAGAGGAGAGGAGAGAGGACTGACCCAGGACCCCAGGGAGGACCGGAGAGGAGAGGAGAGAGGACCAGCCCAGGACCCCAGGGAGGACTGGAGAGGAGAGAGGACCAGCCCAGGACCCCAGGGAGGACTGGAGAGGGGAGAGGACCAGGACCAGGGATCTCTGCCACACTGCAGTCTGACTGGGAGCAGCCCCCTCTCACTTAGGGTGGTCGTTGTAAGGGTTGAGAGGGTCCACCTGGGGACTCCGTGGCGAGAACTAGTGTGCCCTTTCTCAGCAGAAACTCAGCAGCTTTCAAACTCAAAGTCACGATTCGTGTCCTCTCATGTGGAAGCGAGTGGAAGAAGGGAAAGGAAGTTGGGTTCTCCTGGGGTCAGAAGGAAGGTCAGCCGCGGAAGAGGGGACGGGGACACAGGGAGGACAGGGTGCAGGCAGTGTGGCAACGCCCCTCCGCTGGAACGATGGGTCTCTCCGACGGAGGCTGTGGAGGAACGAGGTTCTGTGTGGCTTTCCCACATTTACGTGTCACGGGTCATGCAGGAGGCCCGCTGGACTCCTGGTGTGTGCGCGGGCCGTGGCAGGACGTGGAAGGCGCGTCGCCCTCCTCGGCCAGGAAGGGCTGGCGTGGGCCCCTGTGCTGTGCGGTCCACACAGACCCCAGACCCGTCTTCCCCTCCCTCCAGCGGGGCATCCTGGAAACCAGGTCACGTGGAAGACATTCTGCCTCCTGCTCTTCCCGAGAGACAGAGTGAGGAGCTGCCATCTGAGCACACAGCTCTGCGTTACTTTATCTCTCTTTAAATTTTTTGTGAGGGCCTTGCGAAGTCGCCCAGGCTGGTCTCCAAACCAAGACCCTCCGGCCTCAGCCTCCTGTAGCGGGGAGGACAGGCCGGCCACACTGCACCTGGCTCAGAGCTGCAAGGTGCCCTGTGCGTGGGCACAGCTGGTGTGCTTGGCAGGCTGCTGAGGGTGGGGTGCTTTCTGCCCTTGGGGGATGCCCAGGACACTGCCCCTTTGATCTGCAAGATGGTGAGCAGCTGGCCTTCAGGAGCTTCCGACTGACTGGAGGCCAGGCCTCAGCCTACCCACTGACACCTGCCGCGGCTGCCTCCTGTGTTCGGGCAGCAAGGCCCCTGCCGTTCACAGATTTGCTCTTCTATTCTTGGGAAACGGGGACAGCTCAGGAATCTGCCGCTCGCAGAGACAGGAGTGCTGGGCAGTGCCAAGCGACAGGGGTGTGGGCACAAGGAGGCACAAAGGATTTAGGGCGTCCTTTATTCAGATGGAGAGAAAAGGGACTGGCTTCCTTTGTGCTCTCTAAGCGATTAACAAGGAAAGTGGAGCAGGTGGCCACGGTTGGCAGGGGGTCTCCCGGCTCAGGGAAAACAGGCCCTCCTCCACCCACCCAGGATGTCACGTGGACCCTGCTGCTGCTCCTCCGCGGGACACTCACCCCCAGGGCCGTGGCTGGGACCTTTGCTAAAGCTGCTTCTATTCACCTGGAACTGAAGCACCAAAGGGAAAGATGACCACCCCCCACCCCAGGATGCAAGCGCGAGGCAGTAAGGCCACGTAGGAGGAGCACCCTTTCTGAGACCCTCTCAGAGGTGGGGTCTGCCCTCCCGGGCCCCGCTCCCCTCTGCAGTGTCCACCAGGTGCTCTGAGAAGAATCCTGGGGGGAGAAAGACCTCAGGAGAGGAGAGGCTGGACCTGCAGTGTGTGTCCCTGGGAGCTGGCCAAGCAGGTGGAGCTGAGCAGCCCAGGATATGCAAAGCAGCTGTCCCTGCAGGCACAGGGGCAAGAGGCCAGTCGCCCAACCCTGGGGCTGTGCTGGCCTCCCAGCACTGCGACAAAATGCCTGAGAAAGATGGTGTAGAGGAAAAAAGGTTTATTTTGGCTCCTAGCTACAGGCTCAGTGCTGGTACGGGTCGGCCGCTGCACCACTCCGGGCCTGAGCGAGGCAGTGCATCATGCCGAGGGCTGGTGGAGGCCAGCCCTCAGCAGCAGGGACGGGGGGGACGTGAGGGAGGGCCGGGGAAGGGGCCATTCGAGGACTCCCACCACCTGCTCCTCAGCCAGGCCAAGGGCCCCACCACCGCACCAAAACGCCGTTGAACGACGAATCCATCAGCAGACTGTCCAGTGGGAAGGTGAGGCCCTCGAGGCGAGTCACTGCCCTAAGGACCGGGGTCAGGGCCCTCCTGTGCTGGGTGATGTGGTGTGAACCGAGGTCAAGACCCTCCTATGTAGTGTGATGTGGTGTGAACCGAGGTCAGGGCCCTCCTGTGCTGTGGTACGTGGTGTGAACCGAGGTCAGGGGCCTCCTGTGCTGGGTGATGTGGTGTGAACCGAGGTCAGGGCCCTCCTGTGCTGTGGTACGTGGTGTGAACCGAGGTCAGGGCCCTCCTGTGCTATGTGATGTGGTGTGAACCGAGGTCAGGGCCCTCCTGTGCTGGGTGATGTGGTGTGAGCCGAGGTCAAGACCCTCCTGTGCTGTGTGATGTGGTGTGAACCGAGGTCAGCGCCCTCCTGTGCTGTGTGACGTGGTGTGAACCGAGGTCAGGACCCTCCTGTGCTGTGTGATGTGGTGTGAACCGAGGTCAGGGGCGTCCTGTGCTGGGTAATGTGGTGTGAACCCAGGTCAGGGCCCTCCTGTGCTGGGTGACGTGGTGTGAACCGAGGTCAGCGCCCTCCTGTGCTGGGTGATGTGGTGTGAACCGAGGTCAGGACCCTCCTGTGCTGTGTGATGTGGTGTGAACCAAGGTCAGGACACTCCTGTGCTGGGTGACGTGGTGTGAACGGAGGTCAGCGCCCTCCTGTGCTGTGTGATGTGGTGTGAACCGAGGTCAGCGCCCTCCTTTGCTGGTGATGTGGTGTGAACCGAGGTCAGGACCCTCCTGTGCTGTGTGATGTGGTGTGAACCAAGGTCAGGACCCTCCTGTGCTGTGTGATGTGGTGTGAACCGAGGTCAAGACCCTCCTGTACTGGGTGATGTGGTGTGAACCAAGGTCAAGACCCTCCTATGTAGTGTGATGTGGTGTGAACCGAGGTCAGGGCCCTCCTGTGCTGTGTGACGTGGTGTCAACCGAGGTCAGGGGCCTCCTGTGCTGGGTGATGTGGTGTGAACCGAGGTCAGGGCCCTCCTGTGCTGTGTGACGTGGTGTGAACCGAGGTCAGGGCCCTCCTGTGCTGGGTGACGTGGTGTGAACCGAGGTCAGGGCCCTCCTGTGCTGGGTGACGTGGTGTGAACCGAGGTCAGCGCCCTCCTGTGCTGTGTGACATGGTGTGAACCGAGGTCCGGGCCCTCCTGTGCTGGGTGACGTGGTGTGAACCGAGGTCAGGGCCCTCCTGTGCTGGGTGATGTTGTGTGAACCGAGGTCAGGGCCCTCCTGTGCTGGGTGATGTGGTGTGAACCGAGGTCAAGGCCCTCCTGTGCTGTGTGATGTGGTGTGAACCGAGGTCAAGGCCCTCCTGTGCTGGGTGACGTGGTGTTAACCGAGGTCAAGACCCTCCTGTGCTGGGTGACGTGGTGTGAACCGAGGTCAGGGCCCTCCTGTGCTGGTGATGTGGTGTGAACCGAGGTCAGGGCCCTCCTGTGCTGGGTGACGTGGTGTGTAACGAGGTCAGCGCCCTCCTGTGCTGGGTGACGTGGTGTGAACCGAGGTCAGGGTCCTCCTGTGCTGGGTGACGTGGTGTGAACCGAGGTCAGGGCCCTCCAGTGCTGGGTGACGTGGTGTGAACCGAGGTCAAGGCCCTCCTGTGCTGGGTGACGTGGTGTGAACCGAGGACAGGGCCCTCCTGTGCTGGTGATGTGGTGTGAACCGAGGTCAAGACCCTCCTGTGCTGGGTGACGTGGCGTGAACCGAGGACAGGGCCCTCCTGTGCTGGGAGACGTGGTGTGAGCCGAGGTCAAGGCCCTCCTGTGCTGGGTGACGTGGTGTGAACCGAGGAGAGGACCCTCCTGTGCTGGGAGACGTGGTGTGAGCCGAGGTCAGGGCCCTCCTGTGCTGGGTGATGTGGTGTGAACCGAGGTCAGCGCCCTCCTGTGCTGGGTGACGTGGTGTGAGCCGAGGTCAGGGCCCTCCTGTGCTGTGTGACGTGGTGTGAACCGAGGTCAGGGCCCTCCTGTGCTGGGTGACGTGGTGTGAACCGAGGTCAGGGCCCTCCTGTGATGGGTGATGTGGTGTGAACCGAGGTCAGGGCCCTCCTGTGCTGGGTGACGTGGTGTGAGCCGAGGTCAGGGCCCTCCTGTGCTGGGTGACGTGGTGTGAACCGAGGTCAGGGCCCTCCTGTGCTGGGTGACGTGGTGTGGACCGAGGTCAGCGCCCTCCTGTGCTGGGTGACGTGGTGTGGACCGAGGTCAGGGCCCTCCTGTGCTGGGTGACGTGGTGTGAACCGAGGTCAGGGCCCTCCTGTGCTGTGTGATGTGGTGTGAACCGAGGTCAGGACCCTCCTGTGCTGGGTGACGTGGTGTGAACCGAGGTCAGGACCCTCCTGTGCTGGGTGACGTGGTGTGAACCGAGGTCAGGGCCCTCCTGTGATGGGTGATGTGGTGTGAACCGAGGTCAGGGCCCTCCTGTGCTGTGTGATGTGGTGTGAACCGAGGTCAGGGCCCTCCTGTGCTGGGTGACGTGGTGTGAACCGAGGTCAGGGCCCTCCTGTGCTGGGTGACGTGGTGTGAACCGAGGTCAGGGCCCTCCTGTGCTGTGTGACGTGGTGTGAACCGAGGTCAGGGACCTCCTGTGCTGTGTGACGTGGTGTGAACCGAGGTCAAGGCCCTCCTGTGCTGTGTGATGTGGTGTGAGCCGAGGTCATGGCCCTCCTGTGCTGTGTGATGTGGTGTGAACTGAGGTCAAGGCCCTCCTGTGCTGGATGACGTGGTGTGAACCGAGGTCAGGGCCCCCCTGTGCTGTGTGATGTGGTGTGAACCGAGGTCAGGGCCCTCCTGTGCTGTGTGACGTGGTGTGAACCGAGGTCAGGGCCCTCCTGTGCTGTGTGACGTGGTGTGAACCGGGGTCAGGGCCCTCCTGTGCTGGGTGACGTGGTGTGAACCGAGGTCAGGGCCCTCCTGTGCTGGGTGACGTGGTGTGGACCGAGGTCAGCGCCCTCCTGTGCTGTGTGACGTGGTGTCAACCGAGGTCATGGCCCTCCTGTGCTGTGTGACGTGGTGTCAACCGAGGTCAGGGACCTCCTGTGCTGGGTGACGTGGTGTGAGCCGAGGTCAGGGCCCTCCTGTGCTGGATGACGTGGTGTGAACCCAGGTCAGCGCCCTCCTGTGCTGGGTGACGTGGTGTGAACCGGGGTCAGGGCCCTCCTGTGCTGGGTGACGTGGTGTGAACCGAGGTCAGGGCCCTCCTGTGCTGTGTGACGTGGTGTGTACCGAGGTCAGCGCCCTCCTGTGCTGGGTGACGTGGTGTGATCCGAGGTCAGTGCCCTCCTGTGCTGGGTGACGTGGTGTGAACCGAGGTCAGGCCCCCTTCTGTGCTGTGTGATGTGGTGTGAACCGAGGTCAAGGCCCTCCTGTGCTGGGTGACGTGGTGTGAACCGAGGTCAGGGCCCTCCTGTGCTGGGTGACGTGGTATGAACCGAGGTCAGGGCCCTCCTGTGCTGGGTGACGTGGTGTGAGCCGAGGTCAGGGCCCTCCTGTGCTGTGTGATGTGGTGTGAGCCGAGGTCATGGCCCTCCTGTGCTGTGTGATGTGGTGTGAACTGAGGTCAGGGCCCTCCTGTGCTGGATGACGTGGTGTGAACCGAGGTCAGGGCCCCCCTGTGCTGGGTGACGTGGTGTGAACCGAGGTCAGGGCCCTCCTGTGCTGTGTGATGTGGTGTGAACCGAGGTCAGGGCCCTCCTGTGCTGTGTGACGTGGTGTGAACCGAGGTCAGCGCCCTCCTGTGCTGTGTGATGTGGTGTGAACCGAGGTCAGGGCCCTCCTGTGCTGTGTGACGTGGGGTGAACCGAGGTCAGCGCCCTCCTGTGCTGTGTGACGTGGTGTGAACCGAGGTCAGGGCCCTCCTGTGCTGGGTGACGTGGTGTGGACCGAGGTCAGCGCCCTCCTGTGCTGGGTGACGTGGTGTGAACCGAGGTCAGGGCCCTCCTGTGCTGTGTGACATGGTGTCAACCGAGGTCATGGCCCTCCTGTGCTGTGTGACGTGGTGTCAACCGAGGTCAGGGACCTCCTGTGCTGGGTGACGTGGTGTGAGCCGAGGTCAGGGCCCTCCTGTGCTGGATGACGTGGTGTGAACCCAGGTCAGCGCACTCCTGTGCTGGGTGACGTGGTGTGAACCGGGGTCAGGGCCCTCCTGTGCTGGGTGACGTGGTGTGAACTGAGGTCAGGGCCCTCCTGTGCTGTGTGACGTGGTGTGTACCGAGGTCAGCGCCCTCCTGTGCTGGGTGACGTGGTGTGAACCGAGGTCAGGGCCCTCCTATGCTGGTGATGTGGTGTGAACCGAGGTCAAGGCCCTCCTGTGCTGGGTGACGTGGTGTGAACCGAGGTCAGGGCCCTCCTGTGCTGGGTGACGTGGTGTGAACCGAGGTCAGGGCCCTCCTGTGCTGTGTGATGTGGTGTGAACCGAGGTCAGGGCCCTCCTGTGCTGGGTGACGTGGTGTGAACCGAGGTCAGGGCCCTCCTGTGCTGGGTGATGTGGTGTGAACCGAGGTCAGGGCCCTCCTGTGCTGGGTGATGTGGTGTGAACCGAGGTCGGCGCCCTCCTGTGCTGGTGACATGGTGTGAACCCAGGTCAGCGCCCTCCTGTGCTGTGTGATGTGGTGTGAACCCAGGTCAGCGCCCTCCTGTGCTGGGTGACGTGGTGTGAACCGAGGTCAGCGCCCTCCTGTGCTGGGTGACGTGGTGTGAGCCGAGGTCAGCGCCCTCCTGTGCTGGGTGACGTGGTGTGAACCGAGGTCAGCGCCCTCCTGTGCTGGGTGACGTGGTGTGAGCCGAGGTCAGGGCCCTCCTGTGCTGGGTGACGTGGTGTGAACCGAGGTCAGGGCCCTCCTGTGCTGGGTGACGTGGTGTGAACCGAGGTCAGGGCCCTCCTGTGCTGGGTGACGTGGTGTGAACCGAGGTCAGGGCCCTCCTGTGCTGGGTGACGTGGTGTGAACCGAGGTCAGGGCCCTCCTGTGCTGGGTGACGTGGTGTGGACCGAGGTCAGCGCCCTCCTGTGCTGTGTGACGTGGTGTCGACCGAGGTCATGGCCCTCCTGTGCTGTGTGACGTGGTGTCAACCGAGGTCAGGGACCTCCTGTGCTGGGTGACGTGGTGTGAGCCGAGGTCAGGGCCCTCCTGTGCTGGATGACGTGGTGTGAACCCAGGTCAGCGCCCTCCTGTGCTGGGTGACGTGGTGTGAACCGGGGTCAGGGCCCTCCTGTGCTGGGTGACGTGGTGTGAACCGAGGTCAGGGCCCTCCTGTGCTGTGTGACGTGGTGTGTACCGAGGTCAGCGCCCTCCTGTGCTGGGTGACGTGGTGTGAACCGAGGTCAGGGCCCTCCTGTGCTGGGTGACGTGGTGTGAACCGAGGTCAGGGCCCTCCTGTGCTGTGTGATGTGGTGTGAACCGAGGTCAGGGCCCTCCTGTGCTGGGTGACGTGGTGTGAACCGAGGTCAGGGCCCTCCTGTGCTGGGTGACGTGGTGTGAACCGAGGTCAGGGCCCTCCTGTGCTGGGTGACGTGGTGTGAGCCGAGGTCAGGGCCCTCCTGTGCTGTGTGATGTGGTGTGAGCCGAGGTCATGGCCCTCCTGTGCTGGGTGACGTGGTGTGAACCGAGGTCAGGGCCCTCCTGTGCTGTGTGACGTGGTGTCAACCGAGGTCATGGCCCTCCTGTGCTGTGTGACGTGGTGTCAACCGAGGTCAGGGACCTCCTGTGCTGGGTGACGTGGTGTGAGCCGAGGTCAGGGCCCTCCTGTGCTGGATGACGTGGTGTGAACCCAGGTCAGCACACTCCTGTGCTGGGTGACGTGGTGTGAACCGGGGTCAGGGCCCTCCTGTGCTGGGTGACGTGGTGTGAACTGAGGTCAGGGCCCTCCTGTGCTGTGTGACGTGTTGTGTACCGAGGTCAGCGCCCTCCTGTGCTGGGTGACGTGGTGTGAACCGAGGTCAGGGCCCTCCTGTGCTGGTGATGTGGTGTGAACCGAGGTCAAGGCCCTCCTGTGCTGGGTGACGTGGTGTGAACCGAGGTCAGGGCCCTCCTGTGCTGGGTGACGTGGTGTGAACCGAGGTCAGGGCCCTCCTGTGCTGTGTGACGTGGTGTGAACCGAGGTCAGGGCCCTCCTGTGCTGGGTGACGTGGTGTGAACCGAGGTCAAGGCCCTCCTGTGCTGTGTGACGTGGTGTGAACCGAGGTCAGGGCCCTCCTGTGCTGTGTGATGTGGTGTGAACCGAGCTCAGCGCCCTCCTGTGCTGTGTGAAGTGGTGTGAACCGAGGTCAAGGCCCTCCTGTGCTGGTGACATGGTGTGATCCTTGGTCAGGGCCCTCCTGTGCTGTGTGACGTGGTGTGAACCCAGGTCAGCGCCCTCCTGTGCTGGGTGACATGGTGTGAATCGAGGTCAGGGCCCTCCTGTGCTGTGTGATGTGGTGTGAACCGAGGTCAGGGCCCTCCTGTGCTGTGTGACGTGGTGTGAACCGAGGTCAGGGCCCTCCTGTGCTGTGTGATGTGGTGTGAACCGAGGTCAGGGCCCTCCTGTGCTGGGTGACGTGGTGTGAGCCGAGGTCAGCGCCCTCCTGTGCTGTGTGATGTGGTGTGAACCGAGGTCAGGGCCCTCCTGTGCTGGGTGACGTGGTGTGAACCGAGGTCAGGGCCCTCCTGTGCTGGGTGACGTGGTGTGAACCCAGGTCAGCGCCCTCATGTGCTGTGTGACGTGGTGTGAACCGAGGTCAGGGCCCTCCTGTGCTGGGTGACCTGGTGTGAACCGAGGTCAGGGCCCTTCTGTGCTGGTGACGTGGTGCGAGCCGAGGTCAGCGCCCTCCTGTGCTGTGTGACGTGGTGTGAACCGAGGTCAAGGCCCTCCTGTGCTGGGTGACGTGGTGTGAGCCAAGGTCAAGACCCTCCTGTGCTGTGTGATGTGGTGTGAACCGAGGTCAGGGCCCTCCTGTGCTGTGTGATGTGGTGTGAACCGAGGTCAGGGCCCTCCTGTGCTGTGTGACGTGGTGTGAACCGAGGTCAAGGCCCTCCTGTGCTGGGTGACGTGGTGTGATCCGAGGTCAGGGCCCTCCTGTGCTGGGTGACGTGGTGTGAGCCGAGGTCAGGGCCCTCCTGTGCTGGATGACGTGGTGTGAACCCAGGTCAGCGCACTCCTGTGCTGGGTGACGTGGTGTGAACCGGGGTCAGGGCCCTCCTGTGCTGGGTGACGTGGTGTGAACTGAGGTCAGGGCCCTCCTGTGCTGTGTGACGTGGTGTGTACCGAGGTCAGCGCCCTCCTGTGCTGGGTGACGTGGTGTGAACCGAGGTCAGGGCCCTCCTGTGCTGGTGATGTGGTGTGAACCGAGGTCAAGGCCCTCCTGTGCTGGGTGACGTGGTGTGAACCGAGGTCAGGGCCCTCCTGTGCTGGGTGACGTGGTGTGAACCGAGGTCAGGGCCCTCCTGTGCTGTGTGATGTGGTGTGAACCGAGGTCAAGGCCCTCCTGTGCTGGGTGACGTGGTGTGAACCGAGGTCAGGGCCCTCCTGTGCTGGGTGATGTGGTGTGAACCGAGGTCAGGGCCCTCCTGTGCTGGGTGATGTGGTGTGAACCGAGGTCGGCGCCCTCCTGTGCTGGTGACATGGTGTGAACCCAGGTCCGCGCCCTCCTGTGCTGTGTGATGTGGTGTGAACCCAGGTCAGCGCCCTCCTGTGCTGGGTGACGTGGTGTGAACCGAGGTCAGCGCCCTCCTGTGCTGGGTGACGTGGTGTGAGCCGAGGTCAGGGCCCTCCTGTGCTGGGTGACGTGGTGTGAACCGAGGTCAGGGCCCTCCTGTGCTGGGTGACGTGGTGTGAACCGAGGTCAGGGCCCTCCTGTGCTGGGTGACGTGGTGTGAACCGAGGTCAGGGCCCTCCTGTGCTG
The DNA here is from genome assembly GCF_902686445.1 of Sciurus carolinensis. Classification (NCBI taxonomy): domain Eukaryota; kingdom Metazoa; phylum Chordata; class Mammalia; order Rodentia; family Sciuridae; genus Sciurus; species Sciurus carolinensis. The sequence goes on from NC_062220.1 coordinate 174,972, forward strand.
GGTGACGTGGTGTGAACCGAGGTCAGGGCCCTCCTGTGCTGGGTGACGTGGTGTGGACCGAGGTCAGCGCCCTCCTGTGCTGTGTGACGTGGTGTCGACCGAGGTCATGGCCCTCCTGTGCTGTGTGACGTGGTGTCAACCGAGGTCAGGGACCTCCTGTGCTGGGTGACGTGGTGTGAGCCGAGGTCAGGGCCCTCCTGTGCTGGGTGACGTGGTGTGAACCGAGGTCAGGGCCCTCCTGTGCTGGGTGACGTGGTGTGAACCGAGGTCAGGGCCCTCCTGTGCTGTGTGATGTGGTGTGAACCGAGGTCAGGGCCCTCCTGTGCTGGGTGACGTGGTGTGAACCGAGGTCAGGGCCCTCCTGTGCTGGGTGACGTGGTGTGAACCGAGGTCAGGGCCCTCCTGTGCTGGGTGACGTGGTGTGAACCGAGGTCAGGGCCCTCCTGTGCTGGGTGACGTGGTGTGAGCCGAGGTCAGGGCCCTCCTGTGCTGTGTGATGTGGTGTGAGCCGAGGTCATGGCCCTCCTGTGCTGGGTGACGTGGTGTGAACCGAGGTCAGGGCCCTCCTGTGCTGTGTGACGTGGTGTCAACCGAGGTCATGGCCCTCCTGTGCTGTGTGACGTGGTGTCAACCGAGGTCAGGGACCTCCTGTGCTGGGTGACGTGGTGTGAGCCGAGGTCAGGGCCCTCCTGTGCTGGATGACGTGGTGTGAACCCAGGTCAGCGCACTCCTGTGCTGGGTGACGTGGTGTGAACCGGGGTCAGGGCCCTCCTGTGCTGGGTGACGTGGTGTGAACTGAGGTCAGGGCCCTCCTGTGCTGTGTGACGTGTTGTGTACCGAGGTCAGCGCCCTCCTGTGCTGGGTGACGTGGTGTGAACCGAGGTCAGGGCCCTCCTGTGCTGGTGATGTGGTGTGAACCGAGGTCAAGGCCCTCCTGTGCTGGGTGACGTGGTGTGAACCGAGGTCAGGGCCCTCCTGTGCTGGGTGACGTGGTGTGAACCGAGGTCAGGGCCCTCCTGTGCTGTGTGACGTGGTGTGAACCGAGGTCAGGGCCCTCCTGTGCTGGGTGACGTGGTGTGAACCGAGGTCAAGGCCCTCCTGTGCTGTGTGACGTGGTGTGAACCGAGGTCAGGGCCCTCCTGTGCTGTGTGATGTGGTGTGAACCGAGCTCAGCGCCCTCCTGTGCTGTGTGAAGTGGTGTGAACCGAGGTCAAGGCCCTCCTGTGCTGGTGACATGGTGTGATCCTTGGTCAGGGCCCTCCTGTGCTGTGTGACGTGGTGTGAACCCAGGTCAGCGCCCTCCTGTGCTGGGTGACATGGTGTGAATCGAGGTCAGGGCCCTCCTGTGCTGTGTGATGTGGTGTGAACCGAGGTCAGGGCCCTCCTGTGCTGTGTGACGTGGTGTGAACCGAGGTCAGGGCCCTCCTGTGCTGTGTGATGTGGTGTGAACCGAGGTCAGGGCCCTCCTGTGCTGGGTGACGTGGTGTGAGCCGAGGTCAGCGCCCTCCTGTGCTGTGTGATGTGGTGTGAACCGAGGTCAGGGCCCTCCTGTGCTGGGTGACGTGGTGTGAACCGAGGTCAGGGCCCTCCTGTGCTGGGTGACGTGGTGTGAACCCAGGTCAGCGCCCTCATGTGCTGTGTGACGTGGTGTGAACCCAGGTCAGCGCCCTCATGTGCTGTGTGACGTGGTGTGAACCGAGGTCAGGGCCCTCCTGTGCTGGGTGACCTGGTGTGAACCGAGGTCAGGGCCCTTCTGTGCTGGTGACGTGGTGCGAGCCGAGGTCAGCGCCCTCCTGTGCTGTGTGACGTGGTGTGAACCGAGGTCAAGGCCCTCCTGTGCTGGGTGACGTAGTGTGAGCCAAGGTCAAGACCCTCCTGTGCTGTGTGATGTGGTGTGAACCGAGGTCAGGGCCCTCCTGTGCTGTGTGATGTGGTGTGAACCGAGGTCAGGGCCCTCCTGTGCTGTGTGACGTGGTGTGAACCGAGGTCAAGGCCCTCCTGTGCTGGGTGACGTGGTGTGAACCGAGGTCAAGGCCCTCCTGTGCTGTGTGACGTGGTGTGAACCGAGTTCAGGGCCCTCCTGTGCTGTGTGATGTGGTGTGAACCGAGGTCAGCGCCCTCTTGTGCTGTGTGACGTGGTGTGAACCGAGGTCAAGGCCCTCCTGTGCTGGTGACATGGTGTGAACCGAGGTCAGGGCCCTCCTGTGCTGTGTGACGTGGTGTGAACCCAGGTCAGCGCCCTCCTGTGCTGGGTGACATGGTGTGAACCGAGGTCAGGGCCCTCCTGTGCTGGGTGACGTGGTGTTAACCGAGGTCAAGACCCTCCTGTGCTGGGTGACATGGTGTGAACCGAGGTCAGGGCCCTCCTGTGCTGGGTGACATGGTGTGAACCGAGGTCAGGGCCCTCCTGTGCTGGGTGACGTGGTGTGAACCCAGGTCAGCGCCCTCCTGTGCTGGGTGACGTGGTGTGAACCGAGGTCAGGGCCCTCCTGTGCTGGGTGACGTGGTGTGAACCCAGGTCAGCGCCCTCATGTGCTGTGTGACGTGGTGTGAACCCAGGTCAGCGCCCTCATGTGCTGTGTGACGTGGTGTGAACCGAGGTCAGGGCCCTCCTGTGCTGGGTGACCTGGTGTGAACCGAGGTCAGGGCCCTCCTGTGCTGGTGACGTGGTGCGAGCCGAGGTCAGCGCCCTCCTGTGCTGTGTGACGTGGTGTGAACCGAGGTCAAGGCCCTCCTGTGCTGGGTGACGTGGTGTGAGCCGAGGTCAAGACCCTCCTGTGCTGTGTGATGTGGTGTGAACCGAGGTCAGGGCCCTCCTGTGCTGTGTGATGTGGTGTGAACCGAGGTCAGGGCCCTCCTGTGCTGTGTGACGTGGTGTGAACCGAGGTCAAGGCCCTCCTGTGCTGGGTGACGTGGTGTGAACCGAGGTCAAGGCCCTCCTGTGCTGTGTGACGTGGTGTGAACCGAGGTCAGGGCCCTCCTGTGCTGTGTGATGTGGTGTGAACCGAGCTCAGCGCCCTCCTGTGCTGTGTGAAGTGGTGTGAACCGAGGTCAAGGCCCTCCTGTGCTGGTGACATGGTGTGAACCTTGGTCAGGGCCCTCCTGTGCTGTGTGACGTGGTGTGAACCCAGGTCAGCGCCCTCCTGTGCTGGGTGACATGGTGTGAATCGAGGTCAGGGCCCTCCTGTGCTGTGTGATGTGGTGTGAACCGAGGTCAGGGCCCTCCTGTGCTGGGTGACGTGGTGTGAACCGAGGTCAGGGCCCTCCTGTGCTGGGTGACGTGGTGTGAACCGAGGTCAGGGCCCTCCTGTGCTGGGTGACGTGGTGTGGACCGAGGTCAGCGCCCTCCTGTGCTGTGTGACGTGGTGTCAACCGAGGTCATGGCCCTCCTGTGCTGTGTGACGTGGTGTCAACCGAGGTCAGGGACCTCCTGTGCTGGGTGACGTGGTGTGAGCCGAGGTCAGGGCCCTCCTGTGCTGGATGACGTGGTGTGAACCCAGGTCAGCGCCCTCCTGTGCTGGGTGACGTGGTGTGAACCGGGGTCAGGGCCCTCCTGTGCTGGGTGACGTGGTGTGAACCGAGGTCAGGGCCCTCCTGTGCTGTGTGACGTGGTGTGTACCGAGGTCAGCGCCCTCCTGTGCTGGGTGACGTGGTGTGATCCGAGGTCAGTGCCCTCCTGTGCTGGGTGACGTGGTGTGAACCGAGGTCAGGGCCCTCCTGTGCTGTGTGATGTGGTGTGAACCGAGGTCAAGGCCCTCCTGTGCTGGGTGACGTGGTGTGAACCGAGGTCAGGGCCCTCCTGTGCTGGGTGACGTGGTATGAACCGAGGTCAGGGCCCTCCTGTGCTGGGTGACGTGGTGTGAGCCGAGGTCAGGGCCCTCCTGTGCTGTGTGATGTGGTGTGAGCCGAGGTCATGGCCCTCCTGTGCTGTGTGATGTGGTGTGAACTGAGGTCAGGGCCCTCCTGTGCTGGATGACGTGGTGTGAACCGAGGTCAGGGCCCCCCTGTGCTGGGTGACGTGGTGTGAACCGAGGTCAGGGCCCTCCTGTGCTGTGTGATGTGGTGTGAACCGAGGTCAGGGCCCTCCTGTGCTGTGTGACGTGGTGTGAACCGAGGTCAGCGCCCTCCTGTGCTGTGTGATGTGGTGTGAACCGAGGTCAGGGCCCTCCTGTGCTGTGTGACGTGGTGTGAACCGAGGTCAGGGCCCTCCTGTGCTGTGTGATGTGGTGTGAACCGAGGTCAGGGCCCTCCTGTGCTGTGTGAGGTGGGGTGAACCGAGGTCAGCGCCCTCCTGTGCTGTGTGACGTGGTGTGAACCGAGGTCAGGGCCCTCCTGTGCTGGGTGACGTGGTGTGGACCGAGGTCAGCGCCCTCCTGTGCTGGGTGACGTGGTGTGAACCGAGGTCAGGGCCCTCCTGTGCTGTGTGACGTGGTGTCGACCGAGGTCATGGCCCTCCTGTGCTGTGTGACGTGGTGTCAACCGAGGTCAGGGACCTCCTGTGCTGGGTGACGTGGTGTGAGCCGAGGTCAGGGCCCTCCTGTGCTGGATGACGTGGTGTGAACCCAGGTCAGCGCACTCCTGTGCTGGGTGACGTGGTGTGAACCGGGGTCAGGGCCCTCCTGTGCTGGGTGACGTGGTGTGAACTGAGGTCAGGGCCCTCCTGTGCTGTGTGACGTGGTGTGTACCGAGGTCAGCGCCCTCCTGTGCTGGGTGACGTGGTGTGAACCGAGGTCAGGGCCCTCCTGTGCTGGTGATGTGGTGTGAACCGAGGTCAAGGCCCTCCTGTGCTGGGTGACGTGGTGTGAACCGAGGTCAGGGCCCTCCTGTGCTGGGTGACGTGGTGTGAACCGAGGTCAGGGCCCTCCTGTGCTGTGTGATGTGGTGTGAACCGAGGTCAGGGCCCTCCTGTGCTGGGTGACGTGGTGTGAACCGAGGTCAGGGCCCTCCTGTGCTGGGTGATGTGGTGTGAACCGAGGTCAGGGCCCTCCTGTGCTGGGTGATGTGGTGTGAACCGAGGTCGGCGCCCTCCTGTGCTGGTGACATGGTGTGAACCCAGGTCAGCGCCCTCCTGTGCTGTGTGATGTGGTGTGAACCCAGGTCAGCGCCCTCCTGTGCTGGGTGACGTGGTGTGAACCGAGGTCAGCGCCCTCCTGTGCTGGGTGACGTGGTGTGAGCCGAGGTCAGGGCCCTCCTGTGCTGGGTGACGTGGTGTGAACCGAGGTCAGGGCCCTCCTGTGCTGGGTGACGTGGTGTGATCCGAGGTCAGGGCCCTCCTGTGCTGGGTGACGTGGTGTGAGCCGAGGTCAGGGCCCTCCTGTGCTGGATGACGTGGTGTGAACCCAGGTCAGCGCACTCCTGTGCTGGGTGACGTGGTGTGAACCGGGGTCAGGGCCCTCCTGTGCTGGGTGACGTGGTGTGAACCGAGGTCAGGGCCCTCCTGTGCTGGGTGACGTGGTGTGAACCGAGGTCAGGGCCCTCCTGTGCTGTGTGATGTGGTGTGAACCGAGGTCAGGGCCCTCCTGTGCTGGGTGACGTGGTGTGAACCGAGGTCAGGGCCCTCCTGTGCTGGGTGACGTGGTGTGAACCGAGGTCAGCGCCCTCCTGTGCTGTGTGACGTGGTGTGAACCGAGGTCAGGGCCCTCCTGTGCTGGGTGTCGTGGTGTGAACCGAGGTCAGCGCCCTCCTGTCCTGTGTCTCTGGGCGTGTGTGTGTGTGTCTGTGTGTGTCTCTGTGTCTCTGTGTGTGTGTCTCTCTCTCTCTGTGTCTCTGTGTGTCTGTGTGTGTGTCTCTCTGTGTCTCTGGGCGTGTGTGTGTGTATCTCTCTGTGTCTCTGGGCGTGTGTGTGTGTGTCTGTGTGTGTCTCTGTGTCTCTGTGTGTGTGTGTCTCTCTCTCTGTGTCTCTGTGTGTCTGTGTGTGTGTCTCTCTGTGTCTCTGGGCGTGTGTGTGTGTGTCTCTCTGTGTCTCTGTGTCACTGTGTGTGTGTCTCTCTCTGTGTCTCTGTGTCTGTGTGTGTGTCTCTCTCTGTGTCTCTGTGTGTCTGTGTGTGTCTCTCTCTGTGTCTCTGGGCATGTGTGTATCTCTGTGTCACTGTGTGTATGTGTGTCTCTCTCTCTGTGTCTCTGTGTCTCTCTCTATGTCTCTGGTGTGTGTGTGTCTCTGTGTGTGTGTCTCTCTGTGTCTCTGGGCATGTGTGTATCTCTTTGTCACTGTGTGTGTGTCTCTCTCTCTGTGTCTCTGTGTGTGTGTGTGTCTCTCTGTGTCTCTGGGCATGTGTGTATCTCTGTGTCACTGTGTGTCTGTGTGTGTCTCTGTGTCTGTGTGTGTGTGTGTCTCTCTGTGTCTCTGGGCATGTGTGTATCTCTGTGTCACTGTGTGTGTCTCTCTCTGTGTGTCTGTGTGTCTCTCTGTGTCTCTGGGCATGTGTGTGTGTCTCTCTCTCTGTGTCTCTGTGTCACTGTGTGTGTGTGTCTCTCTCTGTGTCTCTCTGTGTGTTGTGTCTCTCTGTTTCTCTGGGCATGTGTGTATCTCTGTGTCACTGTGTGTCTGTGTGTGTCTCTGTGTCTCTGTGTGTCTGTGTGTGTCTCTGTGTCTCTGGGCGTGTGTGTGTGTGTCTCTGTGTCTCTGTGTGTGTGTGTCTCTCTTTGTCTCTGGGCATGTGTGTATCTCTGTGTCACTGTGTGTGTGTGTGTCTCTCTCTCTGTGTGTCTGTGTGTCTCTCTGTATCTCTGGGCATGTGTGTGTCTCTGTGTCTGTGTGTGTGTGTGTGTCTCTGTGTCTCTGTGTGTCTGTGTGTATCTCTGTCACTGTGTGTGTGTGTCTCTCTCTCTGTGTGTCTGTGTGTCTCTCTGTGTCTCTGGGCATGTGTGTATCTCTGTGTCACTGTGTGTGTCTCTCTCTGTGTGTCTGTGTGTCTCTCTGTGTCTCTGGGCATGTGTGTGTGTCTCTCTCTCTGTGTCTCTGTGTCACTGTGTGTGTGTGTCTCTCTCTGTGTCTCTGTGTGTGTGTGTGTCTCTCTGTTTCTCTGGGCATGTGTGTATCTCTGTCACTGTGTGTCTGTGTGTCTCTGTGTCTCTGTGTGTCTGTGTGTGTCTCTGTGTCTCTGGGCGTGTGTGTGTGTGTCTCTGTGTCTCTGTGTGTGTGTGTCTCTCTTTGTCTCTGGGCATGTGTGTATCTCTGTGTCACTGTGTGTGTGTGTCTCTCTCTCTGTGTGTCTGTGTGTCTCTCTGTGTCTCTTGGCATGTGTGTGTCTCTGTGTCTGTGTGTGTGTGTGTGTGTCTCTGTGTCTCTGTGTGTCTGTGTGTATCTCTGTCACTGTGTGTGTGTGTCTCTCTCTCTGTGTGTCTGTGTGTCTCTCTGTGTCTCTGGGCATGTGTGTGTCTCTGTGTCTGTGTGTGTGTGTGTGTCTCTGTGTCTCTGTGTGTCTGTGTGTATCTCTGTCACTGTGTGTGTGTCTCTCTCTGTGTCTCTGTGTGTCTGTGTGTGTCTCTGTGTCTCTGTGTGAGTCTGCGTGTGTCTCTCTCTGTGTCACTGTGTGTGTGTGTCTCTCTGTGTCTCTGTGTCTCTCTGTGTGTCTCTGTGTCTCTGTGTGTGTCTCTGTGTCTCTGTGTGTCTCTGTGTGTCTCTGTGTCTCTGTGTGTGTGTGTGTCTCTGTGTCTCTGTGTGTCTGTGTGTGTCTGTGTCTCTCTCTGTGTCTCTGTGTGTCTCTGTGTCTCTGTGTGTGTGTGTCTCTGTGTCTCTGTGTGTGTGTGTCTCTCTCTGTGTCTCTGTGTGTCTGTGTGTGTCTCTGTGTCTCTGTGTCTCTGTGTGTGTCTCTGTGTCTCTGTGTGTCTGTGTGTGTCTCTGTGTGTCTGTGTGTGTGTCTCTCTCTCTGTGTCTCTGTGTGTCTGTGTGTCTCTCTGTGTCTGTGTGTGTGTGTATCTCTGTGTCTCTGTGTGTCTGTGTGTGTCTCTGTGTCTCTGTGTCTCTCTCTGTGTCTCTGTGTCTCTGTGTCTCTCTCTGTGTCTCTGTGCATGTCTCTGTGTCTGTGTGTGTCTCTCTCTCTCTGTGTCTCTGTGTGTCTGTGTGTGTGTCTCTCTCTCTGTGTCTCTGTGTGTCTGTGTGTCTGTGTGTCTCTCTGTGTCTGTGTGTGTCTCTGTGTCTCTGTGTGTCTGTGTGTGTGTCTCTCTCTCTGTGTCTCTGTGTCTCTGTGTCTCTCTCTGTGTCTCTGTGTCTCTCTCTGTGTCTCTGTGTCTCTGTGTCTCTGTGTCTCTCTCTGTGTCTCTGTGCATGTCTCTGTGTCTGTGTGTGTCTCTCTCTCTGTGTCTCTGTGTGTCTGTGTGTGTGTCTCTCTCTCTGTGTCTCTGTGTGTCTGTGTGTCTGTGTGTCTCTCTGTGTCTGTGTGTGTCTCTGTGTGTCTGTGTGTCTGTGTGTGTGTCTCTCTCTCTGTGTCTCTGTGTGTCTGTGTGTCTGTGTGTCTCTCTGTGTCTGTGTGTGTCTCTGTGTCTCTGTGTGTCTGTGTGTGTGTCTCTCTGTGTCTCTGTGTGTCTGTGTGTCTGTGTGTCTCTCTGTGTCTGTGTGTGTGTGTGTATCTCTGTGTCTCTGTGTGTCTCTGTGTGTCTGTGTGTCTGTGTGTCTCTCTGTGTCTGTGTGTGTGTGTGTATCTCTGTGTCTCTGTGTGTCTGTGTGTGTCTCTGTGTCTCTGTGTCTCTCTCTGTGTCTCTGTGTCTCTGTGCATGTCTCTGTGTCTGTGTGTGTGCGTGCGTGGGTGGGTGTGCAGTGCTGTGTGGGTAACAAGGGCCTCAGGTGACCCGGCAAGCTCCCCTGACCTGCACCCTGCCCTCTGACCCTCTCACCTGGGTCCTGAGGGCACAGGGACGGAGGCTCAGGTGCTGGAGGAGTTCATCCACGCTGAGGTCGGAAACCGGGGTGGAAGGATCGGTCAGCCAAAGGAGGCAGGCACACCAGGAGGCCAGAGTCCGCTGGCCCTGGCCTCTTGCTCCTTCTCTGTGGCTCTAATGGGAGGCGCTCTGGGTGACCAGCAGGGACGGAGGCTCACTGAGCTCTCAGCCCTGGAGGCCGGGAAATCCAGAGCCTGGCGCTGGCGTCCACTCTGCGTCTGGGGCTGGGCTGCAGGGGCCCCAGTGCAGGGCACCCCAGAGCAAGCCGGCGCTGGGTCTCTGCCTCTTCCCGTGGGCCAGCATTTGGCCTGGGGCCAGCCTCCGGGCCATCAGCTCCACGGCCCCCACGGGCCCACCCCAAGGCGGGTCGCCACCTGGGGCTGGGCGCGTTCCCCAGGGGAGCCCCAGGGGCGCTGCCTGGCCAGGCGGCGTCCGGTGCTGGCCGGGGCCCAGGGCTCCTGGCTGCGGCCTCCGGGGCGCTGGGCTCCCCCGGGCAGCAGTAGTGGCCCCTCCCAGGGCTCCGGCTCCGCAGCCCCAGCCTGACCCACCGCAGGCACAGGCTCAGCTGCCGCCACGCAGGTGCAGGTGCTGCGTCGCCAGGGTTCAGACCGGTACCTGCGAGGCTCGCGGACGAGTCCGCCCGCACCCCTGCCCAGCACCACGCTGGCTCCCTCTCCCCTGGACCTCGAGCTTTGCCTCTTCTAAGACGAGGGTCAGCTGGGAGCCTATGGAGCCGGCGGCCAGGCCCCGGCTGCTCCGTGACTGCAGAGCGGAGCTGCCCCAGCGGTGACCCTGCCGCACGGGCCTGCTTCCCGGGCTGCAGTGCAGGCCACAGGGGTTCCTCGCCCACCGCCTGGGCGGGCAGGGGGCCCGCCGAGCAGGGGCGCTTTCCAGAACGCACCAGGGTCATTGCTCTTCATCGGAAAAACACGAATTCCGACTTCTCAGACGCCGGCTCTCAGAGCAGCACCAGGAGGAGGCGCGGAGGCTCCCAGGCCCCAGAGAGGTGAACCGCGCGTCCTCTGAGGTGTCACCCAGGAAAGGCAGCGGCAGGCCCAGGCCCAGTGTCTGAGCCGGCGGTCAGCCCCTGGCCCCAGCCCTCCCCTCGGGGACAGTGACCTGTCCAGCAGGTCACTGGGAGCCACGGGGAGGCCTGGAGGGAGGCTGCAGACAAACATGGCCCCCGAGCAGAGCCTCAAGGGACAGCTGCCAGGACAGGTGAGGGCATGCTCAGACTCTGCTGCCAGCTTCACCGTCATCGGTGGGCGCGCAGGTCACGAGCGGTCACCTTACGCCCTCGATTCCACTGCACCCAGCAGGGCACACTGGGGTCATAGCAAGAACCCACCTTCCCAGAGCCGAGAGCGGGAAGGGATCGTCTCTGCGAGTGGAGCGCGGGCCTCGGGCTGCACCACCGGAGACAAAGTCCTGGCCGGCCCAGGGCTGAGGGCAGAGCCAGGCAGGGCCCAACCTGCCGCCCTCTGCCCGCGTCAGAGGGGCCCCGACCAGGCCGGGAATCCCGCGTCCCGCCACACTCGCTGCTCCGCAGGACAGTCAGCCCTCTGGCCTGCAGGCAGCCCCAGCCCCTCACAGGAAACTCCACCGGCCGGTGGGAACGAGGCGAGCTGACGGCCACCAAGCTCTGCCCGGTGGGGCCGGTCCCGGCAGCCACGTCTGCTCTGTTCAAACGTGATTTTAAAGCTTTCCTAGAACCTGCTGTTGACCTTTGGATCAGTGTCCTGTCCTGAGGATTATGTCAGTTTTGATCAAACAAACTATTCACAGGATGATTTGCTGAAGCAGAATTTGCAGACTACAGAACCTCTTCTGGAACAATCCACATCATAAAGTGGACGGCAGAGCTACAGGGTGCCAGCCCTGGTCTCCAGAGGCACTTGAACAGGGCCAGGGACAGCTGGCCTCTGCAGAGCAGGCGTCCACTCACAGGCAGGTCTGCGCGCCCTCGTGCCCGACGCTCGCTCTGGAAGGCCTGGAGATGGCCAGGCACGGCGTCCAGGTTCCCCGGGCAGCACCACCCCGCTGGGCACTGTGTCACTGCGGAGGTGCCAGCAGAGCTGGACCAAGGCAAAGCCGGGAAACAGCGAGTTCAAGCCAGCGGCCAACGCGACCTCCCGCCTCGGGCTCCGTGCCGAATCCGCCCACTTCCTTCGTCTTCGTGGTTGGTGTGTAACTTACCATCCTCCTGGGAAGGAGAGGCAGCACGGGGTGAGGATCAGGACGGGGCGAGGCCCAGTGCAAGGCGCTGGCTCGTGTACTTGCTGGGCAAGCTGGGGCCCGGCTGGGCCGGGCAGGGCACCTGGCCTGCGGACGCAGCAGCATTCCTTCCTCTCCCTCTCTGGATCTTTGGGCCGACGGGATGAGGGCCCGGCGTGTCTCAGGAACGTCTGCTACTTAAAACCAGCTGGCGGGAGGCGCCAGTCACGAGCTCGAACACCTTCGCAGCCACGCTGGGGAGCCTGTGTGAGGCTGTTATGGGCACAACTGAAGAACAGACCGACCACCACTGAGAAGCCCAAATCTGAGAGCCTTTATTAAGCCGGCCGCTGACTGTCTCACACGATGCCCCAAAAATGGCTATTGGGAGAACAGCCCCGACCATAGGTTGTAGGGGTTCTTATACCAAAAATCACATCAATCATAAGTGTCTGTTGCTATGATTCCAAATTACACATGAACATCATGAGATCATCGACAGAGGGGGAAGTGGGTCAGAATGACACTTACCTAGATACAAACTAAAGAATGGTTGCTAACATCCACACAATCACCATTCACATGGTACATTGTTTAGGAGCAACAGGAATCAAAAGAGAGCAGTTCTTCACTACATAGGAGTTGCCGTTGTACATTATTAAACATGTCACACCAAGTAACTGATGATGGGCACAGAGGTGGGGTGTTCCCATGGGAGAAGCTTATTTCCTACATAACATGGAGTGTCAGAGCAAAATGGAGTCTGTTCGGTCATTTCCCTTAGAGTCTGGCCTAGAACATTCTCATGGAGCCAGATCTGTCAGTCCATCACATTCCGCACTGGTTTTTTGTACATAATCAAATCACTGATTCATTAGTAGTGCATAGGTGATTGTAGTGAGTGTGCAACACCATTAGCTTAACAGACTGGATTCTATCTCTAACATATTTCGTATTCCTGACAGTCCAAGCAAGAGAAAAAACATGATTAACATTTTTCAGTCTTATCTTTAGGTGGTGGTTGGGGTCTCTGAGGGCTGTCCATTTTTCTGTTGTCTTAACTCAGATGTGATGAGCCCATGTTGTGAGTAAGGTCCCTTCCATTTCAGCCAGGTGTTAGTCCTTTCTGGAACAATTTGATGTAGACATAGTCTTCTGACTGAAATGGGTGTTGGAAATCAGGGGTCTCTTGGGGCTGGTTTTCTCATAAGTTGAGTCTGTTGAGAGGCTTAACAACAGGTTAGAACGGGAGCAGGTTCTTGGTAAGGGTGGAGGAAGGGCTGGAAACATTAACATTTTAATCTCTCAGAGGTCATTGCCTCCAACTTTCTGGTCCCAAACTGGCTCTTATTTTTGTGATTTAACCCAACTGACCTATCTATATTGACTGTCTTTTAAAATTTTTATTATTACCCCTCTAATTTTAGGGGCTTTTTACTGCTGTAAGGAAAAAGGGTGATGACTGCTCTTGCTGCTTCGAGCTGAGAGGGAGTGATGTAAAAAGTTCCTTTCTAGGGGTAAAAGTCTTGTCCTATGAAAGAAACAAAAAACCATGAGTGCAAAATAAATAGCATCTGGAACATGTCAATGAATATCATGAAGCTGATAGAAATCAATAATCTCTTACCAGGAGGTGGAAGAGCTGAGAGGTTGTTCCCATAAAAAGGCCTAACAAAGCCTAACAAGGCTGGAAAGGATAAGCCTTAATTGTAAATCTTACACTGTCTGAGTTATCAGGAATGGATGCACGACATTTAGTTAAGTTATTTACTGTCATCTGATTTTTGTAAAATATCTTTTTATTGGCATGATCTCTTTGTTTAGGAGAGATCCCTTTATTTTTGTTACTTAGGGTTAGAGAATCATATTAGCAAACATTGATTAAGTCTACCTGTACTAGAGGTTAAGATGATCTGCAGGTCTTAAACTGACTAAAAACTTATAACTCTGGCGGTTTCTCTAGATAGTTATCAGGCATTTTTGTCTAAGAATCTTTTTTGTTACCTCTAGTTTTATTTATTTTCAGAGCTAACACAAGTGTACATCTTAAGTTACATGAAAATAACTATTGTTTTGTTTTTAAAATGTGCAGGAATGACTGTGTTTTGGTTTTAACTGTTTTGCTAGGTGTTTAAGACCAAGCTGGTCAAATTGACCTTGTTCCTACCTGCTGTTAAGAGTCAGCTGAGTTCCCACAGGGGTCACTCTTGGGGAACTTGAGAGCAGCTTCTCAGCTCCTTTAGTGCCGTTCACCTGGTAGGGTCTCCTTGAGGAGGTGGCTTCCTTTGGAAGCATTAGGGATGTCTCCCTTTCCCAAGGACCCTCCTCTGCAGCAGGTGCACTGATTGGCTTCTCATCCTTAGTGGTCTCATCAGTCTCCCTGATCGGAAGGTTGTGTGGCCCAGGGTTGCAAAGCTCCTTAGAGAAGTTCTCTTGTTCCCTGGGTTTAGGCTGATTCTGAGGGCAAGAGCCAAATATTGATTCTCTTGACCCCTTTATTTTAATCTCCATCTTTAAGTTTTTATCTTAAACATTTTGCAAGTCAGTTTCACCAGTCATTCAGTAAGAGTACTGGGTTTTAACTTTAATGTCTATGACTTTATAGTTATTTACCAACTTTTATTAAACTGGGGTCTACATTATCTGTCCTATAGGTGATGGCTTATTAGCTCAAATTAATTTAGATAGTTCTTGAAGCAGTACCTCTGTAAAACATTAATCAGTCACCAGTTACAGAGTTTATAAGGAAAAGGCAAAATGGAATTCAAAGAAAGCTGAGAGAGTTTTAACTTTCCTTTTGTGTAGTAAAGTGGCAAAATGTTTTCCTGTTTCATGATATTAACCTTTAAACAGATCAGGCTCTCATTATCTTTTAGAAATACACTTACATTTTTATCCCAGTGCAGAAGGTAACATAAGGTTCAGGTCCAGTTACAGAACACTAAATGATAGAAATAAATTCCCAATAAAATTTCTTATTCTGATAAGTTTAAAATTACCATTACAACTTTAGGTTGGAGAACACCAGCTTGATAAAATGTTCTTTAAAACTTTTAAAGACTCGTATACCTGGAAGATATGAACACATTTAGTATATAAAAAAGAGTAATAGAATCATAATTGCATTGATGTTTTTATATTAACCATGTTTAACTTTCTAAAGAAAATTGAGACTTTGTAATGTAGTACAACACTCTAACAGTTGCTGTTTGACCAGAGTTGTACAAACCCCCAATTTTTAAGACTAGTTGTTCTAGAGAATAAAACTTAACAGATACAATGTTAAGAGTAAATTAATGCTTTCAGAATTACTGGTCATTTTAGCATATAGACTGAAATTTGGTTTATATCAGTACATTAATATTTGACCTTAGGAAAAATCTTGAATAGTTTTAACTGTTGTGTTACTTATATATACATGTAAACCTTTTAAAATTTACTCTTAATTAACATTTTTTAATCACTTAGACACTCTTGTTGTTTACTTAGATGCATTATAGCCTTATTTTATCACATAAAGATTTTTATCCAGAAACATTTTTATTAAATATATTTTATATCTAAAACCTTGTAATGTTTTAATCTGTTGATCCCCTTTTAAAAATTTATATTCTGAAACAACCTTTATTAATTTCTGAATTCAGATAAATTACTCCATTTTAATCTGATGAAATACTTTGTTACTTACAGAACTCTATTTAAATACAGTTGAAACTTTTGGACCCTTTATATAGAATAATACCTGTTAAGACTTTTAGTAATCATGTTTCTGGTGATAACATAAAGTAAATTTAAACCCTTTTTTTATTTACCAATGTATGAAAACACCAAAAATGTTTTAAGTATGTTACCTTGTGGAATTTAAGGAGTTAAGAGTACTTGATGTTATATTTAACAGTTAGCATTTTAACCTTTTAAACCAATCAGATGTCTCTAACAAACACATCCACGATCAATCCCATATATGTTAAGTCTAATTAAGTTATTTTTTAAAAGCCCAGATATCAGAGAATTGTATTGAGCCATATCAGTCATTTCTTTCCTGTTGAAGAAAAATCTAGAAACAATGGATATTACACATTTTATAAAACTAACATTTTATTTATTTTTTGACTACCTAGAAACAAAACTGTGTTAGTAACTTGAAAGTCATATTTTTGTTTACCCAATTTAAAAACCTTTTAAATCATGTAAATCAAAGCATTTGGATCCTTTTTTTAAAATTTTAATTTATGAGCTCATATGTCAATTTTGGTACCAAATATATGTAGACATGACGATACACCAGAGTACATATACATAAAATAAACAGATGAACAAAGACTTTATAGCTTATTTTTTAAAACCCATTAGACTGAGAGTTAACCCTTGTAAACTGACCTCTGAAGGAAACAGAGCATTAAGAAAACTTTATATTTGGATAAAATAGGTCTGATCAAAAATTAACCTATGCACACCAGATCAAAATTATGAACTCAAAAAAATAGAGTTATTAAAAGTCTTTGGCCTCCATGCTGATGTGGTCCCTCTCATCAGAGATGAAAAGGATTAAGAGAATATAGACAAGGTTATGCCCTATCCCTCCCTGAAGGAGTTTCCCAAAGAGACAGCAAGGGAGCTGCTTCCATTGGTCTCCTGGGAGAGCCCCCTCAGGTTGGGGTCTTGTTCTAAACCGGTTTTCCTGGTCTCCTGGACAGCAGCCATCAGAATGTTAGCCTGGCATTTTGGTGAACCAGCTCCAATAGTTGGAAGTTCCTATTGGCAGCAGTTTACATTTTAATGTAAGTTTTAGTGAACATGGTCAAAAACCTTTTTAACCATTTTTTCTCCAAATTTGACTATAAAACATTTGATCAGATTGTTCGGGCTGCCCAAAGACATTTTGGTGGTCCCCTGAGGGGCCATCTGACCTCGAAAGTTGGTCATTCTCTCTCACAGAATTTAGAGAGAGAAAAGACATCGCAGCGGGTTCCGTAGTCACTGGCTCTCTTCTGGAATTCCTGGAAATCAGTTAACATGCTCTGGAGGGGAGCACATGAGTGACGTGAGGGAGACTGACCCAGGCTTACACTTAAGGGCAACAGAAAACAGAAAAGGACAAACAAACACAGAACGGATAAAACACCAAAGACACAGACGAGTGGCCACTCCAGATTCCAGACCAGAGGGACTGAGCAACGTCCTGCCAGCCCCGGACTCGGGAAGTAATGCTGCGTCCAGCCTTCCTCAGAGTCCCCAGATGTGGATCCGCCAGAAACAGACTTACCTGTCCCCAGGGGTGAGAAACAGGTGACTCTCTCGGGGAATTCAGTTCAGTCCTGGGTGGGGCTCCACAGACCTGCAGAAGGTCTCTCAGAGGCCTTCCCCCAGGAGCAACAGGAATCAAAAGAGAGCAGTTCTTCACTACACAGGAGCTGCTGTTGTACATTATTAAACATGTCACACCAAGTCACTGATGATGGGCACAGAGGTGGGGTGTTCCCATGGGAGAAGCTTATTTCCTACATAACATGGAGTCTCAGAGCAAAATGGAGTCTGTTCAGTCATTTCCCTTAGAGTCTGGCCTGTGACATTCTCATGGAGTCAGATCTGTCAGCCCATCACAACACAACTGGCTGGGCCGCCTCGCCACACAGATCCAGCCTCCCATGCCAAGTCGCAGGCAGGACCAGAGCCGGCCTCACGCCACGGCTCTGAGGAACGAGGGCCTCAGGGTGCCTGCGGTGGACTCTGCCTCACAGGTGGAATCTGAGGCTGCGAGGTCCGTGCCTCTGCACAGGGCACCGCGTTGAGTGCAGAGCCTAAGACGGGGGTCTGGGGTGCATGACGCGCACTCTGCCCGCGACCCCAGGCTGGACTTCCCCAAGTCGGCGTTTCTCGTTAGGGAAAGCAGAACGCAGCAGAAGAGGCCCGCGGCCATGACAGAAGGCATGTCCAGTCAGACCCAGTGACCATGGGGCCATGTCAGCCTGCTCTCCACCAGAGGCCTCAGCCTGGCCAGGTCCCGGGAGCCGCTTCCACGTGGAGAGGGGCTGGCATCTCAGTGAGCACACACGTGGCCAAGGGTGCTGCTGGGGCGGCGGCACTGGCAGAGCGTGGCAGGGCCTGGGTCAGAGGGTCACCGTGGGGAGGGGTCAGGCGATGGACAGAGGAAGCCAAGGGAATGACTGCTAGGTCCACGGCACAGGAGCGGCTGCGGCCAACTGCCCTGAGACGCACCTGTCCACGGTGATGGAGGTGCCCGTCGCCAGGTGTGACCCTATGCAGGTGCTCGGAGGTCACACGGTACCCGGCGGCTCACCAGTGTTCCCTGCCGACCCAAAGGCTCAGACTTCTCACCACAGAAAACACGAAGAGGAAGGAGCAAACCTGCCATGGTGGTGGCAAGAGCATGGGGCACGAGGGCAGCCTGGGAGGGGCCGTTGTCCCCAGGCCCTTCATCCCCGGCCGTCCCCTGTCAGCACAGGGCAACCTGCTTCCCGACAGCGCAGCCCCGAGGCCCAGGCCCGGGGAGCAGGACCCGGGAGCAGGACCCGGGGGCAGGACCCGGGAGCAGGACGGGGGAGCAGGACGGGGGAGCAGGACGGGGGAGCAGGACCCGGGAGCAGGACGGGGGAGCAGGACGCGGGAGCAGGACGCAGGAGCAGGACCCGGGAGCAGGACGGGGGAGCAGGACCCGGGAGCAGGACCCGGGAGCAGGACGGGGGAGCAGGACGGGGGAGCAGGACCCGGGAGCAGGACGGGGGAGCAGGACCCGGGAGCAGGACCCGGGAGCAGGACCCGGGAGCAGGACCCGGGGGCAGGACCCGGGAGCAGGACGGGGGAGCAGGACGGGGGAGCAGGACGCGGGAGCAGGACCCGGGAGCAGGACGGGGGAGCAGGACCCGGGAGCAGGACATGGGGGCAGGACCCGGGAGCAGGACGGGGGAGCAGGACCCGGGAGCAGGACCCGGGGACAGGACGGGAGAGCAGGACCCGGGAGCAGGACCCGGGGGCAGGACGGGGGAGCAGGACGGGGGAGCAGGACCCGGGAGCAGGACGGGGGAGCAGGACCCGGGAGCAGGACCCGTGGGCAGGACGGGGGGGCAGGACGGGGGAGCAGGACCCGGGAGCAGGACCCGGGAGCAGGACGGGGGAGCAGGACGGGGGAGCAGGACGGGGGAGCAGGACGCGGGAACAGGACCCGGGAGCAGGACGCGGGAACAGGACCCGGGAGCAGGACGGGGGAGCAGGACCCGGGAGCAGGACCCGGGAGCAGGACGCGGGAACAGGACCCGGGAGCAGGACGGGGGAGCAGGACGGGGGAGCAGGACGGGGGAGCAGGACGGGGGAGCAGGACCCGGGAGCAGGACCCGTGGGCAGGACGGGGGGGCAGGACGGGGGAGCAGGACCCGGGAGCAGGACGGGGGAGCAGGACGCGGGAACAGGACCCGGGAGCAGGACGCGGGAACAGGACCCGGGAGCAGGACGCGGGAACAGGACCCGGGAGCAGGACGGGGGAGCAGGACCCGGGAGCAGGACCCGGGAGCAGGACGCGGGAACAGGACCCGGGAGCAGGACGGGGGAGCAGGACGGGGGAGCAGGACGGGGGAGCAGGACGGGGGAGCAGGACCCGGGAGCAGGACCCGTGGGCAGGACGGGGGGGCAGGACGGGGGAGCAGGACCCGGGAGCAGGACCCGGGAGCAGGACCCGGGAGCAGGACGGGGGAGCAGGACGCGGGAACAGGACCCGGGAGCAGGACGCGGGAACAGGACCCGGGAGCAGGACGGGGGAGCAGGACGGGGGAGCAGGACGGGGGAGCAGGACCCGGGAGCAGGACCCGGGAGCAGGACGCGGGAACAGGACCCGGGAGCAGGATGGGGGAGCAGGACGGGGGAGCAGGACGCGGGAGCAGGACCCGGGAGCAGGACCCGGGAGCAGGACCCGGGGGCAGGACCCGGGAGCAGGACGGGGGAGCAGGACGGGGGAGCAGGACGCGGGAGCAGGACCCGGGAGCAGGACCCGGGAGCAGGACATGGGGGCAGGACCCGGGAGCAGGACGGGGGAGCAGGACCCGGGAGCAGGACCCGGGGACAGGACGGGAGAGCAGGACCCGGGAGCAGGACCCGGGGGCAGGACGGGGGAGCAGGACGGGGGAGCAGGACCCGGGAGCAGGACGGGGGAGCAGGACCCGGGAGCAGGACCCGTGGGCAGGACGGGGGGGCAGGACGGGGGAGCAGGACCCGGGAGCAGGACCCGGGAGCAGGACGGGGGAGCAGGACGGGGGAGCAGGACGCGGGAACAGGACCCGGGAGCAGGACGCGGGAACAGGACCCGGGAGCAGGACGGGGGAGCAGGACCCGGGAGCAGGACCCGGGAGCAGGACGCGGGAACAGGACCCGGGAGCAGGACGGGGGAGCAGGACGGGGGAGCAGGACGGGGGAGCAGGACGGGGGAGCAGGACCCGGGAGCAGGACCCGGGAGCAGGACCCGGGAGCAGGACGGGGGAGCAGGACGCGGGAACAGGACCCGGGAGCAGGACTTGGGAACAGGACCCGGGAGCAGGACGGGGGAGCAGGACGGGGGAGCAGGACGGGGGAGCAGGACGGGGGAGCAGGACCCGGGAGCAGGACCCGGGAGCAGGACGCGGGAACAGGACCCGGGAGCAGGATGGGGGAGCAGGACGGGGGAGCAGGACCCGGGGGCAGGACGGGGGAGCAGGACTCGGGAGCAGGACCCGGGAACAGGACCCGGGAGCAGGACCCGGGAGCAGGACGGGGGAGCAGGACCCGGGAGCAGGACGTGGGAGCAGGACCCGGCGCGGCCTCCCACCCCCCGCAGACCTGCATCTGCCGGCTGAGCCCCGCCCTCTGTGCTTGGGGCCCACTGGCGTTTAAGCCCCACAGAGCCGGAGGGCTACTTGGGTGAGTGGGCACCGGCTGTGCGTCCTCTGACCTCGCCTGACCCCTGCCTCGGGTAAGCCTTCTGACCCAGGCCCTGCCACGTTCCTCAGGGCTGCCAGGGCCCAGGCTGCAGGCGAGGGCTCGAGTACTGAGGAGAAGGACGTGAATCCGGAAGCTTCCTCTCCCGAAGTTCCTGCCCAGGCCAGAGCAGAGCTGGGCCCCTGCTGACACCCCTGCGTCCTCTGCTGGCTCAGACGCACCTGTCCCGGGCTCTGAGCCGAGATGAACCTCGACGCACCCAGCGCTCCCTCTGACGAGGACAGGCCCTGCGTGGAAGGGCAGCCAGCGCCTGCCCCAGGCCTCGTCCACCCCGGTCTTTCCCGCCAGGCCCTGCAACCCCGGCTCCTGGCTGGCGCTCAGGGCCTCCTGGGAGCCTCCTGGGAGCCTGGCCAAGGGAGGCCCTCGCCATCTTGCAGAGCAGATGCGTGCAGACCACGTGACTGTTCTCGGCCAGCCCAGGCAGAGTCCCACGTCCCCAGCGGGCTGAGCCCTCCGTGGGGACAAGGTCACCTTCCATGCGTCTCTGAACAGACACATCTGAGGACATTAGCAGGACACCAGCAATGGCAGGGGGGTCATCGAGGACGCAGGGACGACAGCAGCGTCCTCGGGTCCAGACCCAGAGGTCAGGAAACCTGCCGGCACCCCCGCCGCAGGGCGCGGGGTCCAGGCAGGCTCTGTGGAGGGGCCGGGAGGGCACAGGCAGAAGAGGTGCCTGGAGCCCCGCGGACCCCGCCCCGAGCCCAGCCCAGCCCACCCGCCGGGGCGTCCAGGAGCAGGCAGGACCCTGCTCCGCCAGGACTCTGCTGGCAGGCCAGACGCGGCTGACCCTCTCGCCGGGCGCGGGGTGGGGACCAGCCCATCTCCAGTGTCACCGCGGTTTCTCCTTCTGGCGGCGCTTCTGGACCCAGAGCAGCTGCAGCGCCTCCAGAGCGGCTGGCGGGAGCCTGTCTGGGAGCCCTGGGCCTGTAGCGGGATGAAAAGGCCGTGGGAACCACAAGCAGCGGCGCCAGCAGCACCCAAGTCCGCCTCGCACTGCAGCGCTCATCCCTGGAGGGCCACCGGCCGTCCCAACGCTGGGCCCCGCTCAGGCGGCCTCCCGCTGCCTGGAACCGGCCCCCACAGCCCCACGTTCCCTGTGGCCCCAGAAGCTGCTTCCTGACTAGTCCCCTGCGTGTTTGTGCCGACTTCCTGTCGGGTGAACCGTGTCACCTACACTCCCTCCATGCCCAGCGACAGAGTGCTGTCCACTGAGGGTGCTGTCCACTGAGGAGGCCGTCACCATGGGCAGAGCTGACTGTGCGCTCCGTGCTGTGGTGGCCTCCTCCCAGCTTCCAGATGGCCCTCCCCTGCCTCCCTGCCCCAGGCTGAGGTGGCCGGGCCCGGCTGGCCTTCTGCACCTCTCTTCAGGCCCGGCCCCCAGCCCTGCACCTTCTCTCCTTGACTCCCGCTGGCTCCCAGTGCCTCCTCCAGCGGCTCCCCAGACGGGGGCACATGGGAGACCCCCTGAGGACAGGCAGACACCATGTGCCACTCCAGGCACGGTGGACAGGGCAGCCCGTCCACCTGCAGAAATGTCCTTCCGCTCTGGACATCACTTTGTACGTCTTCAAGAATCCCACAATACCCATTTTCCCCAAGATTCCAGCTTGCCAGATGCAGGAACCGTGGCTCATTCTCCTGGCTTTTTGCCCGCCGCTCCCTCCTTGCTCTGCTTCCTGGGGCCTGTCCCAAGGCTTCCAGGCCTGTCACTGCCGTTCCCTCTGGCCGCAGGCTGATTGCTCCATTCTGGCCTCTACTCTGCCAAGGGCCTTCTCCACGGGCTTCCAGCAGTGTCCAGTGTGTGGACATCCTCTGGGGCTTTGTTCTCCCTGGGCAGAGTCTCTCTGGCCCTCCCAGGAGGCCGAGGGGCCAGCGTCTACTCTGCACAAGGCCACAGCAAGTCCTGAGCGTGCAGGGCTGGCTCTGGAGGTGGGGTACAGAGAGAAGACACCTGTCCTTCAGCCTTCGGGGGTGACAGATTTATTGTCAGCCCTTCAGTTTGCATTTTGATCCCAAGGCAGCTTGGCTGGCCCAGCTCCTGGCCAGCCCGGCAGGAGGCGGCACTTCCCATGGCCACCCGAGCAGCCTCCACCCCTCCCCGTGCAGGGTCTGTGCTGGGTCTCGACATCTCTCCTGGAAAGGGTCTGCTCCATCCGGCCCACCTCTCCTCATCCCTCGGTGTGCTGCCCTTTCACGGGACCCCTCGCCGCCAAGCAGGCTCTGCTGACCCCTGCACCCTCCACACCTGGCTCATCCTCCCCAAGCTCTCCCCTCAGTCCAACGCCCACCATTCAGCTGACTGTGGACACGACACTTAGGGTGGCCAAGCATGCTTCCACTACAGGGCTTGCTGCCGAGGCAGGAGGCCATACTGCAGGAGAGGCTGCAGGACTGTTTCCAGCAGGAGGATGAAGCCGGTCGCTCGGCCCAGAGCCGGGTTCCCGTGGCACCCGCCGCGGCCATCCACCTCAGGCCTGGGTCTAAGGCCCCACCTGGCTGGGCCCCTCCCTGCGCGTGCTCACATGCCTCCCGGCCTGGAGGCCCAGCAAACTTCAGCTGGGCACAGCCCTGCAGGACTCAGGATAGGCCAGAGGTGGCCAAAGCCACCATGAGGAGCCTGGAGGATGGGCCTGGGACAGGGTGGGGCCACTTAGCCCTGCGGCTTCCTGGAGCTTGACCACAGCCAGCCATCCTCCATGTATCCAGCCCCACCGGCTTTCCCAGGACTGGGCTGCCCATCCTTCTTGCTGGGCCTGAGCCCAGCTTCTCATGCGTGGACACCGTAGGCAGTGCCTCCCAACAGGCTGGGCGAGATCTCACGGGCTGGATCGGGGAAGCCCCACGTGGGATTTAATGCGACTGACTGCCACTGGGCTTCTATCGCAGCCTCTGTCACTTGGATCTTGACCTGGTTGGCCCAGGAGCGAAGGTCCTCTTGGCTGGCCATGGGACAGCCACCCATCCTTGTGATGGAAACCTGGTGGGAGGCCACTAAGAAGCCCGCCCTGCACAGTCCACCCAGCCTCTGCAGAGACACCCACAGCGAGGCAGCAGTGCCGCTGGAGGTGGCCAGTCTGCAGCTGCCATTCATGGCCTGGACAGGTCACCAGGGCCAGTGTCTAGCTCCCTGTGGAGCTTTGCTGGGACCTCAGGTCACAGGACACCCTCAGACCAAGTCAGGAGCTGTGGCTCCCAGGCCTGCGGTGGTCAGGCTTCTCGGAGCCCCTGGTCTGGGCTGGGGCTGGGAGGATGCTCGGGCAGCTGTGCCCAGGTCCCTCCTGGCTGCTCCAGCTCTTGCTCCACCCCTTCCTCCCCCTCCACACTCGCCCCGCCACCCCCGGGATGAGCCCCGGAGTGCTGCAGGCGCCCCACACTCGGCCCAGCGGCAGCCCGGCCTGGGGCGTGGCGAGGAAGCGGAGGGCGCGGAGTGGAGGCCGCAGTGCACGCCTGCCCCTTGCCCTCAGGCAACCCAGCGGGCCTCTCTCCCCTACAGTTCTTGTCCTTTCTCAGCCACTGTTTCTCAATCAAAGAAGAAACACAGCAGAGCCATCAGAATGTGCATGATAAAGGCCCAGGCGGCCACTGCCCGGCTCTGTGGCTGACCCGACCCAGTCTCTGTCCTGAAGTTCTCGGCGAGGAGACGGCCCCGTGGCCAGCAGCCCAGGCGGAAGTCGCCCACTCGTTCATGGAGAAACCTGCCCAGAACAGGTCTCACTTCTGGGCAAGAACAGGGCTTAGAAGGCCCCTGCTGGGGCGGGTGAGGCCCGGGCCCAGGCGCTGCGGCTGGGCAGGAGGCTGGAGGACTGCTCTGGAGGAAGGGAGCCCGGCCTTCTGAGGAGCAGCATCCGCACAACTCCAACCACAGAGGACGCAGGCTCCCCACCCCCAGACCAGCCGGGGAGGCCAGCATCCCCTCAGCCGGGAGGACGGCTGGGAGGGTGCCCAGACCCACTGTCCTGGCCAGCAGAGCAACAGCACCACGGACCCGGCACGTGGCCTCCTCCCCACGCCTGGCTGCCCCGATGGTCCCTGCCCCAGGCCGACCTCCAGCCCACCGCCAGCCCATCCCAGACCCAGACAGACACCCAGCCATGGAGGGCTGGCTGGCGGAAAGGGCCCCAGACGAGAAGCCAGAGAAGGACGTCTCCTCACTAGGCTGGGACGAGTCGAGGGCACACAGCCCATCTCCAGGAGCTGGCGTCCCCGGCAGCCTCGCAGGGCCCTTGGTGCCTGAAGGCATTGGGTCAACAACCCCTTATTTTCAAAGATGGCTGGCGTCTGTGGTCACATCAGAGGCAGGTCGCCTCAGCAGGAGGGTGGGGAATTCCCTGCAAGTCCACCCTGATCTGCAGAGATGCCTTGAGAAGACCCTGCCAGCACCCGGGTGCACCTGGCCACACGCCCGAGAACCCCCTGAGAGAACCACTGCCCAGCTCGCCCTCACTGCCATCCGGGATCCTGAGACCACCCCACCAGCAATGCCACTGACCAAGGTCTACCGCCAAGCTCTGGTTTGTCACAGCGACTCTCGGACCAGGTCGGCTGAGCAGAGGTACGAGGAAGACACGGGGGGAGACCAGCAGCTACAGATTGGGCTGGACAGAGCATGTCCCCTGGCTCCCCAGCTCTTGACAGCACACACTGAGCCATAGTCAATGACTGCCCAGTCCTGAAAGGCCCAGCCAATGGACACACTCATCAGGGCATGAGGTCCCTGGATCTGTGTGGGTATGAGATCCCTGAGGTGCCTGTGGGTATGAGGAGCTGGGGTTCCTGTGGGTGTGAGGACCTGGGGTTCCTGTGGGTATGAGGAGCTGGGGTTCTTCTGGGTGGAAGGACCTGGGGTTCCTCTGGGTATGAGGTCCCTGATGTTCTCTGAGGGAGGTCACTCTGCTCTCTGAGACAGGTCACTGTGCTCTCTGAGGCAGGTCACTGTGCTCTCTGAGACAGGTCACTGTGCTCTCTGAGGCAGGTCACTGTGCTCTCTGAGGCAGGTCACTGTGCTCTCTGAGACAGGTCACTGTGCTCTCTGAGGCAGGTCACTGTGCTCTCTGAGGCAGGTCACTGTGCTCTCTGAGGCAGGTCACTGTGCTCTCTGAGGCAGGTCACTGTGCTCTCTGAGGCAGGTCACTGTGCTCTATGAGGCAGGTCACTGTGCTCTCTGAGGCAGGTCCCTGTGCTCTCTGAGGTAGGTCACTGTGCTCTCTGAGGCAGGTCACTGTGTTCTCTGAGTCAGGTCACTGTGCTCTCTGAGGCAGGTCACTGTGCTCTCTAAGACAGGTCACTGTGCTCTCTGAGGCAGGTACCTGGTGCTCTCTGAGGTAGGTCACTGTGCTCTCTGAGGCAGGTCAATGTGCTCTCTGAGGCAGGTCACTGTTCTCTGAGGCAGGTCACTGTGCTCTCTGAGGCAGGTCACTGTTCTCTGAGGCAGGTCACTGTGCTCTCTGAGGCAGGTCACTGTGCTCTCTGAGGCAGGTCACTGTGCTCTCTGAGGTAGGTCACTGTGCTCTCTGAGGCAGGTCACTGTGCTCTCTGAGACAGGTCACAGTGCTCTCTGAGGCAGGTCACTGGGCTCTCTGAGGCAGGTCACTGTACTCTCTGAGGCAGGTCACTGTTCTCTGAGGCAGGTCACTGTGCTCTCTGAGGCAGGTCACTGTGCTCTCTGAGGCAGGTACCTGGTGCTCTCTGAGGTAGGTCACTGTGCTCTCTGAGGCAGGTCACTGTGCTCTCTGAGGCAGGTACCTGGTGCTCTCTGAGGTAGGTCACTGGGCTCTCTGAGGCAGGTCACTGGGCTCTCTGAGGCAGGTCACTGTGCTCTCTGAGGCAGGTCACTGTTCTCTGAGGCAGGTCACTGTGCTCTCTGAGGCAGGTCACTGTGCTCTCTGAGGCAGGTACCTGGTGCTCTCTGAGGTAGGTCACTGTGCTCTCTGAGACAGGTCACTGTGCTCTCTGAGGCAGGTCACTGTGCTCTCTGAGGCAGGTCACTGTGCTCTCTGAGGCAGGTCACTGTGCTCTCTGAGGCAGGTCACTGTGCTCTCTGAGACAGGTCACTGTGCTCTCTGAGGCAGGTCACTGTGCTCTCTGAGGCAGGTCACTGTGCTCTCTGAGGCAGGTCACTGTGCTCTCTGAGACAGGTCACTGTGCTCTCTGAGGCAGGTCACTGTGCTCTCTGAGGCAGGTCCCTGTGCTCTCTGAGGCAGGTCACTGTGCTCTCTGAGGCAGGTCACTGTGCTCTCTGAGGCAGGTCACTGTGCTCTCTGAGGCAGGTCACTGTGCTCTCTGAGGCAGGTCACTGTGCTCTCTGAGGCAGGTCACTGTACTCACTGAGGCAGGTCACTGGTTGTCTCTGAGGCAGGTCATTGTGCTCTCTGAGGCAGGTCACTGTGCTCTCTAGGGCAGGTCCCTGTGCTCTCTGAGGCAGGTCACTGTGCTCTCTGAGGTAGGTCACTGTGCTCTCTGAGGCAGGTCACTGGTTGTCTCTGAGGCAGGTCATTGTGCTCTCTGAGGCAGGTCACTGTGCTCTCTGAGGCAGGTCACTGTGCTCTCTGAGGCAGGTCACTGTGCTCTCTGAGCCAGGTAACTGTGCTCTCTGAGGCAGGTCACTGTGCTCTCTGAGGCAGGTCACTGTGCTCTCTGAGGCAGGTCACTGGTTGTCTCTGAGGCAGGTCATTGTGCTCTCTGAGGCAGGTCACTGTGCTCTCTGAGGCAGGTCACTGTGCTCTCTGAGGCAGGTCACTGGTTGTCTCTGAGGCAGGTCATTGTGCTCTCTGAGGCAGGTCACTGTGCTCACTGAGGCAGGTCACTGTGCTCTCTGAGGCAGGTCACTGGTTGTCTCTGAGGCAGGTCATTGTGCTCTCTGAGGCAGGTCACTGTGCTCTCTGAGGCAGGTCACTGTGCTCTCTGAGGCAGGTCACTGTGCTCTCTGAGCCAGGTAACTGTGCTCTCTGAGGCAGGTCACTGTGCTCTCTGAGGCAGGTCACTGGTTGTCTCTGAGGCAGGTCATTGTGCTCTCTGAGGCAGGTACCTGGTGCTCTCTGAGGCAGGTCACTGTGCTCTCTGAGGCAGGTCACTGTGCTCTCTGAGGCAGGTCACTGTGCTCTCTGAGCCAGGTAACTGTGCTCTCTGAGGCAGGTCACTGTGCTCTCTGAGGCAGGTCACTGGTTGTCTCTGAGGCAGGTCATTGTGCTCTCTGAGGCAGGTACCTGGTGCTCTCTGAGGCAGGTCACTGTGCTCTCTGAGGCAGGTCACTGTGCTCTCTGAGCCAGGTAACTGTGCTCTCTGAGGCAGGTCACTGTGCTCTCTGAGGCAGGTCACTGTGCTCTCTGAGGCAGGTCACTGGTTGTCTCTGAGGCAGGTCACTGTGCTCTCTGAGGCAGGTCACTGTGCTCTCTGAGGCAGGTCACTGTGCTCTCTTAGGCAGGTCACTGTGCTCTCTGAGGCAGGTCACTGTGCTCTCTGAGACAGGTCACTGTGCTCTCTGAGGCAGGTCACTGTGCTCTCTGAGGCAGGTCACTGTGCTCTCTGAGGCAGGTCACTGTTCTCTCTGAGGCAGGTCACTGTGCTCTCTGAGGCAGGTCACTGTGCTCTCTGAGACAGGTCACTGTGCTCTCTGAGGCAGGTCACTGTGCTCTCTGAGGCAGGTCACTGTGCTCTCTGAGGCAGGTCACTGAGCTCTCTGAGGCAGGTCACTGTGCTCTCTGAGGCAGGTCACTGGGCTCACTGAGGCAGGTCACTGTGCTCTCTGGTGCAGGTCACTGTGCTCACTGAGGCAGGTCACTGGGCTCACTGAGGCAGGTCACTGTGCTCTCTGAGGCAGGTCACTGTGCTCTCTGAGGCAGGTCACTGTGCTCTCTGAGGCAGGTCACTGTGCTCTCTGAGGCAGGTCACTGGGCTCACTGAGGCAGGTCACTGTGCTCTCTGAGGCACGTCACTGGG
The DNA here is from genome assembly GCF_902686445.1 of Sciurus carolinensis. Lineage (NCBI taxonomy): Eukaryota > Metazoa > Chordata > Mammalia > Rodentia > Sciuridae > Sciurus > Sciurus carolinensis. The sequence continues at coordinate 202,983 of NC_062220.1, forward strand.
CTCACTGAGGCAGGTCACTGTGCTCTCTGGTGCAGGTCACTGTGCTCACTGAGGCAGGTCACTGTGCTCTCTGAGGCAGGTCACTGTGCTCACTGAGGCAGGTCACTGGGCTCTCTGAGGCAGGTCACTGTGCTCTCTGCGACAGGTCACTGTGCTCTCTGAATAAGGTCACTGTGCTCTCTGAGGCAGGTCACTGTGCTCTCTGAGGCACGTCACTGGGCTCACTGAGGCAGGTCACTGTGCTCTCTGGTGCAGGTCACTGTGCTCACTGAGGCAGGTCACTGTGCTCTCTGAGGCAGGTCACTGTGCTCACTGAGGCAGGTCACTGGGCTCTCTGAGGCAGGTCACTGTGCTCTCTGCGACAGGTCACTGTGCTCTCTGAATAAGGTCACTGTGCTCTCTGAGGCAGGTCACTGTGCTCTCTGGTGCAGGTCACTGTGCTCTCTGAGGCAGGTCACTGTGCTCACTGAGGTAGGTCACTGTACTCTCTGAGGCAGGTCACTGTGCTCTCTGAGGCAGGTCACTGTGCTCTCTGAGGCAGGTCACTGTGGTCTCTGAGGCAGGTCACTGTACTCTCTGAGGCAGGTCACTGTGCTCTCTGAGGCAGGTCACTGTGCTCTCTGAGGCAGGTCACTGTGGTCTCTGAGGCAGGTCACTGTGCTCTCTGAGGCAGGTCACTGTGCTCTCTGAGGCAGGTCACTGTGCTCTCTGAGGCAGGTCACTGTGCTCTCTGAGGCAGGTCACTGTACTCTCTGAGGCAGGTCACTGTGCTCTCTGAGGCAGGTCACTGTGCTCTCTGAGGCAGGTCACTGTGCTCTCTGAGGCAGGTCACTGTACTCTCTGAGGCAGGTCACTGTGCTCTCTGAGGCAGGTCACTGTGCTCTCTGAGGCAGGTCACTGTGGTCTCTGAGGCAGGTCACTGTGCTCACTGAGGTAGGTCACTGTTCTCTCTGAGGCAGGTCACTGTGCTCACTGAGGCAGGTCACTGTGCTCTCTGAGGCAGGTCACTGTGCTCACTGAGGTAGGTCACTGTTCTCTCTGAGGCAGGTCACTGTGCTCTCTGAGGCAGGTCACTGTGCTCACTGAGGTAGGTCACTGTTCTCTCTGAGGCAGGTCACTGTGCTCTCTGAGGCAGGTCACTGTTCTCTCTGAGGCAGGTCACTGTGCTCACTGAGGTAGGTCACTGTTCTCTCTGAGGCAGGTCACTGTGCTCACTGAGGTAGGTCACTGTGCTCTCTGAGACAGGTCACTGTGCTCTCTGAGGCAGGTCACTGTGCTCTCTGAGGCAGGTCACTGTGCTCTCTGAGGCAGGTCACTGTGCTCTCTGAGGCAGGTCACTGTGCTCTCTGAGGCAGGTCACTGTGCTCTCTGAGGCAGGTCACTGTGCTCTCTGAGGCAGGTCACTGTGCTCACTGAGGCAGGTCACTGTTCTCTCTGAGGCAGGTCACTGTGCTCTCTGGGGCAGGTCACTGTGCTCTCTGAGGCAGGTCACTGTGCTCTCTGAGGCAGGTCACTGTGGTCTCTGAGGCAGGTCACTGTGCTCACTGAGGCAGGTCACTGTGCTCTCTGAGGCAGGTCACTATGCACTCTGGGGCAGGTCACTGTGCTCTATGAGGCAGGTCACTGTGGTCTCTGAGGCAGGTCACTGTGCTCTCTGAGGCAGTTCACTGTGCTCTCTGAGGAAGGTCACTGTGGTCTCTCTCTGAGGCAGGTCACTCTGCTCTCTGGGACAGGTCAGTGGTGCTCTCTGAGGCAGGTCACTGTGCACTTGGGACAGGTCACTGTGCTCTCTGAGACAGGTCACTGTGCTCCATGAGGCAGGTCATTGTGCTCTCTGAGGAAGGTCACTGTGCTCTCTGAGACACGTCACTGGTGGTCTCTGAGGCAGGTCACTGTGCTCTCTGAGGCTGGTCACTGTGCTCTCTGAGCCAGGTAACTGTGCTCTCTGAGGCAGGTCACTGTGCTCTCTGAGGCAGGTCACTGGTTGTCTCTGAGGCAGGTCATTGTGCTCTCTGAGGCAGGTACCTGGTGCTCTCTGAGGCAGGTCACTGTGCTCCATGATGCAGGTCACTGTACTCTCTGAGGCAGGTCACTGTGCTCTCTGAGGCAGGTCACTGTGCTCTCTGAGGCAGGTCACTGTGCTCTCTGAGGCAGGTCACTGGGCTCACTGAGGCAGGTCACTGGGCTCACTGAGGCAGGTCACTGTGCTCTCTGAGGCAGGTCACTGTGCTCTCTGAGGCAGGTCACTGTGCTCTCTGACGCAGGTCACTGTGCTCTCTGAGGCAGGTCACTGTGCTTCCTGAGGCAGGTCACTGTGCTCTCTGACGCAGGTCACTGTGCTCTCTGAGGCAGGTCACTGTGCTTCCTGAGGCAGGTCACTGTGCTCTCTGAGGCAGGTCACTGTGCTCTCTGAGGCAGGTCACTGTGCTCTCTGAGGCAGGTCACTGTGCTTCCTGAGGCAGGTCACTGTGCTTCCTGAGGCTGGTCACTGTGCTCTCTGAGGCAGGTCACTGTGCTTCCTGAGGCAGGTCACTGTGCTCCATGATGCAGGTCACTGTGCTCTCAGAGGCAGTTCACTGTGCTCTCTGAATAAGGTCACTGTGCTCTCTGAATAAGGTCACTGTGCTCTCTGAGGCAGGTCACGGTCACTCTGTGGAAGGGCCTGGCATGGCCTGGCAGTCTCTGACCCAGCCAGGGCCCCTGCCTTCTAGCCGTCTCTGGCTCTGGGGTCTCGAGCGAGGCTGCACACGGTTTCCTCCAGTGTCCCTGGGTACCAGTGATTGCCGCCATCATTAGGGATCCATGCCAGGCCCCCGGGGCACATCGTGAACATGGGGCAGCTCCTCTGAGAGCGATGCCAGCTCAGGCCTCCCCTTGTTGTGTCAGGCTGGGATTCCACCCGGCAGCACGATCCCCTGCGGGGTCTTTTGTGGCGAATTAGCTCCCGCGCCCAGCGCAGCCAGCGGGCTGTCAGCCCTGCCCCAGCAGGACGGACATGCACCTGAGTCAGGCACAACCCTGGCTTCCATCTCCTCAGTGGAAATAGCCCCAGTTGACATGAAGACCGAGTCCACCTCTGAAACACACTCTGTGGCCGGCTGCGCAGCGCGTCCCGAACGCCCTCACCAACTCTGCGTGATGGTCACGAGAGCGTCTCGGCGAAAGGCCTACATTCGGCTGCGGATCTGCCGGAACTCCCAGAGCTTCCTGGCAAAACCCCTCAAGAGCATTTCCTGGGGCTCAGACGGTGGCTCAGACCCCAGAGTTGGGAGGACGCGGTCGCCATAGCCATCGGGAAGGCCATGCTGTGCCCCGCCGCGCCTCCCACGCCCTCCCCACACTGGCCGTGTGCTGGCTCCGCCTGTGCCCTCCATGGTTGTGTCCCAGGCAGACATCGCCCCCTGCGTGGGGACCGGAGTGCAGACGAGCATCAGGATCTCGCGGCCATAGTGCGAGAGACGGCGTTGGTGTGAGGACGCTGGGCGGAGGGCGAGGAGCGCCAGGCTGGGTCCCGGTGTCCTCGTGGTCCCCGTTCTGGCTCCTGTCTTGGTCAGCCGCTGCACTGAGGGACACCGTGTCGGGGTCTCCCGCTGGCCAGTCCCACCGGCGTCCTGCAGACCGTCGCGTCTTCGATGAATGAACAATGCTGCCGCCAGCAGGCCCCACGTTGCCGAGAGGTCACGGGGTGAGAGGCTGCGTGGCCTGGGGACCTCGGACATGCATCACCAGCCCCCGGCCCACCAAGAGCTGGATGTGGGGCGACAAGCAGCCTCTCCCCGCCACAGGGCCTCAGCCTCCCCCAAGGGCAGGCCTCCCCTGTGGCTCCTGTTTCCCCCTCATGTCTGCATTCTCAGCTTCCTCCTTTCCCTTGGGATTGGGATGAGGATTCTGGAAAAAGGGGACTTGTCAAAACACTGAGTTATAGAGGCTGGACGGTGGCTCGGGGGTAGAGCGCTTGCCTAGCATGTGTGAGGCACTGGGTTCGATTCTCAGCACCACGTATAAATAAATGAATAAAATAAAATAAAGGCCTATCAACATCTAAAAAATATTTTTAAAAAATACTGAGTTATGGTTTCATTTTAATTTACATAAGCCTTTCTAGAATCATCCCAGGGAAATTTTCAAATAAAAACACTAAGATTATTGGACTGACTAAAAATGTTCTTTCTGTTTGTCCTTCAGCAGCCATTTTGGAAAAGAAATGTGAATTCTGGACTAAGGAACCACGGAGCTTGTAACAGGGTGCAGGCAGGCAGACTCGCCACCTGGACTCACTGCCTCCACCAGGCAGGGTCTGGGCTCCAGGCTGGGCCTCCTGCTGCACTAGGGACTCACATCTGCTTCTGGTTTGCAACAGAGAAATAGGGTGAGCCTGGGTCATTCAGGGCAGCCAGAGGACAGTCGGCAGGGGCCCCCACAGTGCCAGCCATCCCTCCCAACCTCCCAGCCTCAGAGGCTGGGTCTGCAGAACCCATCTGAGGCTGTGGGCATCTTTTCTGCCCCACCGCGAGGGGTAGTGGAGGCAGGAGATGAAAGGGTTCAAAATGAGGCTCAGACACTCGGCCCTCCACCCCCAAGTGCAAGCACCCTGCGTGGAGGGTGTGGAGGGAGCTCGGGGCTCGCTGTCCCTGTGGCAGGAGGGCCAGCCTGCCAGCTGGCCAGTCCCTGACTCCGGCCGTCTCCCGGAGCATCCGTGGCAAGCCATCCCGGGCAGCTGTGAAGCAGCAGGAAGCCCGGGCGGGCAGCAGAGTGCCGCTCCGACGGGCGCTGCCTCCCAGGAACCCTCCGTGGAGGTCCAGGCCCCGGGCCTCTCCGCCCGCTCTTCCTGCCACGCGGGCGCTTGACCTCTCGGTTCTCCTCTGCACTCTGGCTCCTCTGCCAGTCCATTGCCCAGAGAGCCCGGCCATACGCCAACCCCTCTGCCTCACTGGTCCTTGTCTCTGGCTTCTAGCGAACGTCACCTGGGTGCTAGACGACCTTGCCCTTTGGGGCTCTCCACCATCGGAGGCCCGGCCTCTAAGGGCCACCTCCCTGTCCAGGGATGGCTCCCTGAGTCCTGCCTGGCTGTGCTCCAGAGAACTCCTGCCCTGGACACCACAGCCAGAGGCTGGCTCAGTGCCTCTAACCTCCCTTCTAGAGAGCAAAGCAAGTCTCCGGTCATTTTGAAAGAGGAATTCAGATTAATGGACCTGGGAATGTTGATTAAACCTCCCACGGAGCTGCCGCAGCTCAGGGGCCATGAGGGAGGGGAACCGCAGCGTCCGGCTGGGGCCGCCCCAGGCAGACCCCGAAACAAGACTCCAGTAGGAAAAACACAAAGCCCAGTTCAAAGAGGGACAGAGGGGTAGAGGCCTCTGCACAGGACTTGACGAAGAGGCGCTCGACTTCCAGATCATCAGGCAAAGGCAAACTGAGCCAGTGAGGCACCACCCCACCCCGGGAGGGTCAGGAAAGTGGCCAGTCGGGGAGGACGTGGGGAGCGAGCCTCGCCCTCTGCAGGCTGTGACCTGAACGGAGCAGCCCCTGTGGACACAGCTTGGCCGCTCCTCTGACCCTTGAAAACAAGGCAACCATAGGTTGTGACTCGCATGGTCCCTGAAGCTCCGTGTTGGAGCCAGAGCTCCGCAGCGGCCATGCCAGGAAGGATCCGGCAGAGGTGCTGGGCCCCGTGGAGCCTCCCAGAACCACGAGCACCTCCCCAGGACGGGCGGGCCCCACGGGGTGGACCAGGTGGCTCTCTGGGGAGACAAGCCCCCTTCCTCTCACAGGTATGCACCGGCCCCTCCAAACCCTGTCGGCCTGCCGACCTCGTGGGAGAACCTCACAGAGGAAGCTGCCTGGTGGGCTCCCCGCCCTCCAGCACTGAGCCGAAACACGCTCTGCCCTCGGTTCTTCATAAAGAGGGCAGAGTAAGACCCTGGGATCCCGCAACTCCTCCCCTGGGTCTACGCCCAAGAAGGAGGCAGATACCCGCCCACCACCGCTCACGACCTCGGTGCTGCAGGCAGCCCTGGCCAGCACCAGGGAGTGCAGGTCAGCTGCGAGGAGCGGGGTCCTGCCACGGGCCACAAGCAGGGGCCGCAGCACAGGCCCCAGGGCAGAGATCCCACCTGTGAACGCTGGAGAGGGGTCGGCTCCGAGGGCCGGGGGCCAGGCCGAGGGCTGGGCGGAGCACCAGCGTGGGGAGCACGTCCTCCAGGCGCCCAGAGCCCTGGGCTCCACAGCCAGGGGTCCTTTCTGCGCCACGGGTCCTGCACCTCAGCAGGAGTCTTGGCGCGAAGTGCTGCTGAGTCAGAGACGCGGCCACCCGCCGTTGCTCACCTCGGGAGAAGCTGCCCGCACATGGCTCGTGGGGGCCCAAGAGCAGAAACTGGGTGCTGCCCCAGAAAAGTGAACAGCAGACTCTCCCCCTCACGGTTCCCACCGCCACCTCCGTCGGCACTGCTGACCTTGGAGCCGGGCGGGTGCAGGGCATGTGGTTCTCCTGGGGAGCCGCCCTGCTGGGCACAGGGCCCCCCAGGGAGGACCTGCCCACTGCCCCACAGGCTGGGGAGGAAGGGGTCTGAGCTTGCCGCTGGGATCCGGCCCCCTGGCTGCCTGTCTCACCTTCTTTTGACTCTTCCTTTCCTTTCTTTCTTTCTTTTTTAAAGATTTTCCCTTTTTAAATCAGTCTTAATTTCAGGGTAGAATTGAGAGGAAGGTCCAAATTTACTGTGCACTCCCTGCCCACATGTATGGTACCCCATTATCAAGACCCCCACCAGAGCATGCTCTGTAACAAACGATGAACCTACCTGGACACATCGTGAGCACCAATGTCCACTGTCACATGAGGGTCACTCTTGGCATTGGTCCTCCTGTGTGCTTGGGCAAAAGCATGATGCCCTATGTCCATGTCCAAGATGGTTCATGTCCACCCTCCAGGAGCACCCTGTCCACCCTCCCAGATGACCCAATCCCCCACCAGGAGGACTCTGTCCACCCTCCTGGATGACCCGGTCCACCCTCTAGGACAACCCATGTCCACCCTCCAGGAGGACCCATGTCCACCCTCCAGGATGACCCTGTCCACCCTCCTGGATGACCCTGTCCACCCTCCAGGATGACCCTGTCCACCCTCTAGGACAACCCATGTCCACCCTCCAGGAGGACCCATGTCCACCCTCCAGGATGACCCTGTCCACCCTCCTGGATGACCCTGTCCACCCTCCAGGATGACCCTGTCCACCCTCTAGGACAACCCATGTCCACCCTCCAGGAGGACCTGTCCACCCTCCTGGATGACCCTGTCCACCCTCCAGGAGGACCCTGTCCACCCTCCAGGGTCACACAGAGCAGTCTTTTGCCCTGACCCGTGTGCACTGCTGGTCTCTCCCTCCTCAACCCCGGCAACACTGGTCTTTGTTCCGGGTCCTTTGTTTTGTAACAGGAGCGGCTTCGAGATGAGAGGTTTGAAGAAGCATGTGAGACACTGTCCTTCGATTGTTCCTTCCTTCCCAGCTCCACCTCATGCTGGGCAGAAACTGCCCCAGAGCCCAGACTCACAACCAGGACTGGCAACCTGCTGTGCACATAGCCTGGCAGAGTCCCGCCGTCTGCCGGGAAGCTGTGAAATAGACTCCTCGCTCGGCTGCCTTTCCCTAACTAGACCCCTGATGCAGCGGGCAGAGTCTCGTCTGCTGGGACCAGGTCAGCCTGTGGCCAGGGCCCTGTTGACGGCCTCACCCTTTTCGGAACACCATACAGCTGGAGACACGCAGAGCGTGGCATTTCCAGGTGGTTCTTTCCCTAGCAGGGCACTCGTTTTCTGTTTCTTGGCTTGACGGCACCTTCTGTTAGCACTGAATACCGTCCCATCACTGGTGCTCCCAGGTGCTGCCCATCCACTGTCGAAGGGCATCTGGGTGCTTCCAGGCTTGACTCATGGTGAACGGGTTGCTACAGACAGCATGCACAGGCTCTGAGGAGTCCGGGGAGGCCGAGAGAGCTGCTCAGAGAAGAAAATGAGCTGAGAGTCACTGAGGAAAGGGAGCTGGCACTGCACACAAGGTGTGTGCCCTGGGTGCACGTGTGTGCATGTGCATGTATGTACTTGTGTGTGCATGTGTATCCTGTGTGTACATGCATGTGCACATATGAGTTCCATTGTGTGCATGTATGTATATGCACGTGCGTGTGTGCATGCATGTGCTTGTGTGTGCATGTGTGTACATGTGTGCATGTAAATGTATGTGTGCATGTGTGTTGTGTGCATGTGTGTGTACTCATGCATGTGGGCTGTGCATGTGAACTTATGATTTGTGTGTCTGCATGTGTGCATGTGTATGACCTCATGTGGGCTGTGTGAGCATGAACAGATATGTGTGTAATGCATGTGTGCCTGTGTGTGTGCAAATGCATGTGAGGGGTCTGCAAACTAATCGAGGAGGGGGATGTAGGCCAGTGACTCAGGAATAGAGCTTCCTTAGGACAACGACCTGGTCAGGGCAAGGGAGCCTCAAGATCAGATCTGAGGGGCTGGGCTGTGACTCAGTGGCAGAGCACTTGCCTGGCATGTGTGAGGCCATGGGTTCAACCCTCAGCACCACATATAAATAAATCAATAAAATAAAGGTCCATCAACAACTAAAAAATATATTTTTAAAAAAAACTTTATAAAAAAATCAAACCTGAAGCTGGGTGCAGTGGTACACCCTTAAAATCCCAGCAGCTCCAGAGGCTGAGGCAGGATTGAAAGTTCAAAGTCAGCCTCAGCAACTTAGCAAGGCCCTAAGTGATTCAGTGAGACGCTGTCTCTAAATAAAATACAATTTTTTTAAAAAAGTCAGGGTGTGGCTCGTGGTTGAGGACCACAGGGTTCAATCCCCAGTACCAAGAAAAAAGATCAAGCCTGAGGCCTAAGGGGGTCCAGCACACTACACCAAAACAGCAGCCTCTGCTGTTCCCCAGGGAGGGTTCTAATTCTCAGTGGCACTCCAGAGGGGCCAGGCGCTGAGCTTCTGGAGAGCTTCTGGAGAGGTTCTCAGCAGCACACCGAGGGCCAGGCGCTGAGCTTCTGGAGAGCTTCTAGACAGGTTCTCAGCAGCACACCAGAGGGGCCAGGCGCTGAGCTTCTGGAGAGCTTCTAGACAGGTTCTCAGCAGCACACCAGAGGGGCCAGGCGCTGAGCTTCTGGAGAGGCCACTGTCATCCACCATGCGCTCCACACAAGCCACCCTGCGTCCTGAGAGCGGGTCCCCAAGATCATGAGGGGCTGGGGCTGGAGAAGTGCAGAGAGGGGAGGTCCCTGCTGAGCAGGATTCAGCCTCCGCACCCAGGCTCAGCGCCTGGTCAGACCTAACCCGGGGCCTGCTCCTCACCATGCGCCTGCCCTGACACTGGCCGGGCCTCACTGACTGCTGGTGCCACGCCACAGCCACTCCTCTCAGTGGGGGACAGGGTTCTCCTGTGGCATGAGGAGGGCTGAGTTGGGCGAGCTGCCAACTGGCCTATAGCCGGGGGAGCAGGGGAGCAGTGCTAAGAGCCCCAGTGCCCCAAAACCCCAGCCGGAGCACGTGCATGGCGCCAAGTGTCGGACGCCATAAGCCTTCGGGAAAGCTGGGTGGGAGACGGAGGCTGCCCAACTGTGGGACTCATGCTGTTGCCAACCCCCTGCCCACGACACTGGGCTGCATCGCTGCAACAGGCAGCAAGTCAGGAGTCCACTGCTCCACGGTGGCACAGCTGGCCTCATCTTTGAGGCGGACATTAACACTGTCCCGGGTTGCCCTCTCCCTTCAAAACACAGTGCAGGAAATATCAGGCAGAGCCAAAGACTGAGTTGTGGCAGGCACCCCCCAGAGGAGCCTGAAAGAAAGCCCACCCCCCAGGGCCAGGTGGGCACAGGCCTGGGTAGAACCCTCTACAGCCACTGGCCCAGGGCACTTGATGTGACTTGGGCTCTGTGGGGACAGTCCACAAGGTGGGAAGGGGTTAGTAAGCTTCAGCAGATGCAGTTGGTATCCAGATTCCAGTGGCAAGGCAGGGCCCAGAGTCCAGAGGTGGACACAGATATTTAGAAAAGGTGCTGGCTGCAAGGCCCTGGTCAGATCATCCCTGCCACCAGGCCCGTGGCGGCTGCCTGTGTTTGTCTGGGTCTCTCCAGACTCCCGCTGGCGCTGTAAGGTGCCAGTTCCTCATGATGACTCCCTTGGGGTTTACCTTAGCCCTGGTGTTATTCAGAACCAGGGGAAAGCTTGCCTCAGTGAGTGCTTGACATTCGGATGTAGTACTTCTGAGGCCAACAACATGCGGAAACAACCTAAAAGCAAGCTCCAAAATAACTTTCTTACAAATAAGCCACTACTCTAGAATGTACAAGGCCGAGGCGTGGTAAGGGTCAGTACGCAGGACGGCGCAGGACAAGCTCAAGCCAGGGAGATACAGACTTTAGGTTCTTCGGCATGAAAACATCTTTATAAAAGTTGGGCTAAATCACAGAGAGGTATTCCTCTTCTGTGTAAGAACTGAAGGAATCTTACTAGAAAAGCAAGCAGACCAGAAAAGGGAGGTCTCCAAGTCACAGGAATGTGGTCAAAGACACATTTCCGAGTATCATCATTTGAAGCCAAAGGGTACGGAAGACAGAAGCATGGCTGCGGGCTCCGAGGGAGCCAAGGCCAGGCCATGAGGCGTCTGCGTCAGAAGCCAAGCTGGCTGAGTCTAGTGGAAGAACACATCGCAGATCTCAAGCTCCAGCCGGGGTGAAAGGCCAAGGCAGTGGGAGAAGAGAGCCAGCTGCTCGGGACCAGGACGGAGGAGACGCTGTGAAGGTGCAGATCTCCGTGAGGTCTCTGGCGTGCGGACTCCACCTAGCCTCCTGAGGGACACACAGGACTTGAGTGAGGACTCCAGGCTGCCCGAGGGGTCTGTAGCCCAACACTTCCTCAGAGCAAAACGCAAGTGCACAGAGGGAAAGCTGTGCAGAGTGGCCATGCGCAGATGGCTGTGGAGAGCTGGCCTTGAGAGAGGACCACTCCAGACTGGACGCTGGCCTAAGGGCATCCAGGGAAGTTCTGGAAGACAGAGAACCAAGACCTGACTCTAACTCCTTCCAGTCCTAGTGGATCCCCAAATGACTCTTATGATTAGCAGGAGCTGGGAGATGGGAAGGGCAGCAGCACAGCCTCCTGCAGGCTCAGGAAGAGTCTGGAGTTCAGACTCACCAAGTTTAACAAGCTGATAAGCACCTGCCCTTGACTCCCTGGAGGAGTCGGTCCTGGAAGTCAGGGTCACAACCCAGTGCTGAACCAGGGAGACTTTAATAGGTTTGTCCTAACAAACCACAAAACCAAGCCTCCAAAGTTCAAGGTGATCCCAATAATGTAAATGCCTCCTAGAGCACACTCAACACTCTTCAGAGGAAGTTAACCAGATCCAGAGTCCCTCCATGTTCACCACAATTTCCAGCACACAATAAAAACGTTCCTGAAGAAACAGGGAAGTGTGACTTATAACTAAGAGAATAATCAGCCAATAGATGGAGACCCACCAGTGAGCAAGTTTCCTAACAGGCAGGAAGGACTTCAAAGTAACTGCAATTGGTGTGTTGCAGATTCTGAAGGCAAAGGATATATTCAGACACTATTTTAAAGTCTTCAAATGAATGAAAAGTTCAAAAATTGAAATTAAAAATTTGAATGAGATTGTAAAATAATGTGAAATTCGTTAAAATCAACATGGAGTCAATTGTGCCAACCCTAATAAAAGAAAAGTAAATGAATCCTGGAGGCTGTGAAAAAAGGGGTCTCACACATGACTGCCTGTAGCAACTGACCCAGAAGACTGCCAGATCCCAGCTGTAAGAGACCCTGGCAAACGCTTGTGGAAAGCCCTCCACGAAACACCTGCCCAGTAACTGTCTGCTCAACCTCAAGTGATGCCACCCTAGTTATTTATCAACATAGCCAGAGATGATTGTTTAAAATTTTTGATGGAATCCTATCATTTCTGTCTTTAAAAATGTCCCTTTGGAGATCCAAGATGGCGGACTAGAGGGAGGCTGCGTTCCTTGTCGCTCTGTAACTCCGGTTTCAAGCAGAGGATATTTATTTCTTGGTGAGGCAGTTTTTGCTGCTTATCGACCCCTGCTGTTTACCCTGCTGTGATGACCTGCAGTCTGCCAGCATATCAACGCTTTTTTTGAGGGCAGATTGCTCACTGTCAGGCGCCTATCATCCGCCATTTGCCTGCCTCTCAACTGTCCATCGCCTGCCTTTCACCTATCCATCACCCAACGCACGAGGTTCACCTCCCGATCGTCCGACAACAGTCAGCAAACTGATCACCGACCGCCAATGGAGCACCAGCTGCCTGCTGTTGCCTGGAAGTTCGCTGTGACAGTACCTGCAGGTTTGATTACACATGGCTGCCGCCATTTTGAGACAACAGCCAGGCCCTGTAGCACCCCTGGCTGGACTGACTAAGCCCCATCTCCAGGATCCCTCAGCCCAACGGATCACTCCCTGCCTCTGGGGCCTCACATCGACTGACTGCTCCCTGCCGCCAGGACCCCCAGACCAACTGACTGTGCCCTATCAAAGTGACCCCAGACTGACTGATTGTACCCAGCCTCCAGGATCCCGCAACCACACCAAACACACCCGACTTCCAGGACCCCTGCCTGACCAACCACATCCTGCCTCCAGGACCTCGAGCCGACCACGTCCACACCCTGAGCTGCAGCTCCCCATTTGCAACACATTTCAAAGCCAGAGCAACCATCTTGGATAACCCTGGAAGCCCTACCTTCGATCTTTAGGTGGGGCAAATCCCATCCTGAGACGCCTGCTGGAGGCTTGAAGCTCATTGTCAGGTACCTCTCATGCATCAGGCTACTGAACACTGAGAGGTTTCATTACTATATGACTGTTATACTGTAGATTTTCTTTTTTCTCCTTATTGAAAAAATTTAAGCTTTTATTTCTTTACTTTTCTTGCTCTCTTTTCCTTTTGTTTACCTGTTCCCTCAGAGTCTCTTTCTCCCTTTTTTGCATGCTAACATCCAATTTCTTTTGATTACACTCTCACCCTTTCTATTATCTAGAATTTTTGTATAGTCTTTTCTTATCCCATTAACAGCCACATTCTACATCCCTCTGCATCCTCTTTGTCCTCCATTAGAAACTGCAGACCTTATTGCAAATCTGTTTGTTTTACTGAAGATAATATTTGAACTCATTCTGTTTATTATGACAATTTTGTTATTGTCCTCATGGGGGCTATTTGGTCTAGGATTGCATAGTGTCTGAATTGGGCACTGCTAATATTGATCTCCCCTTAAAGAAAGGGTTTTGGAAACCTATAGGGCCACTATAAGCCTATAGGGGGAAATCTGCAATACCCCAGATCTGCACTGCTAGAGGGGAAGATATGTGAACAACATGAAAAAACAAGGGAAGAAAATGATCTAAACAAATATAGATTCTATATTGAGTAGAATCCAATGACAGTATGTTAGAAGAAATGTCAGAAAAGGACTTCAGATTATACATGATTAAGATGATTCACGAAGCAAAGGATGAGATAAGAGAGCAAATGCAGGCAATGAATGATAATACCAATAAGCTGAAAGAGCACCTGCAGGAAGCAAAAGATCATTTCAACAAAGAGATAGAGATTCTCAAAAAAAAAAAAAAACAAATGGAAATCCTTGAAATGAAGGAAACAATAAACCAAATAAAAAACTCAATGGAAAGCATCACCAAAAGACTAGACCACTTGGAAGACAGAACCTCAGACAATGAAGACAAAATATTAATCTTGAAAATAAAGTTGCCCAAACAGAGAAGATGGTAAGAAATCATGAACAGAATCTCCAAGAACTATGGGACATCATGAAAAGACCAAATTTAAGAATTATTGGGGCTGAGGAAGGCACAGAGATACAAACCAAAGGAATGAACAACCTATTCAATGAAATAATATCAGAAAATTTCCCAAACCTGAAGAATGAAATGGAAAATCAAATACAAGAGGCTTACAGAACACCAAATGCACAAAATCACAACAGATCCACACCAAGGCACATTATAATGAAAATGCCTAACATTCAAAATAAAGATAGGATTTTGAAGACTGTGAGAGAAAAGCACCAGATTACATATAGGGGGAGACCAATATGGATAGCAGCCAACTTCTCAACCCAGACTCTAAAAGCTAGAAGGGCCTGGAACAACATATTTCAAGCTCTGAAAGAACATGGTTGCCAACCAAGAATCCTATACCCAGCAAAACTAACCTTCAGATTTGAAGATGAAATAAAATCCTTCCATGATAAACAAAAGTTAAAAGAATTTACAAATAGAAAGCCTGCACTACAGAATGTTCTCAACAAACTATTCCATGAGGAGGAGATGAAAAACAACAATGTAGGTCAGCAAAGGGAGGAACTACCTTAGAGAAAAACCACTCAAAGGAGAAACCAAGCCAACCTAAAAACCAAAAATAAGCCCAAATGACTGGGAATACAAATCATATCTCAATAATAACCCTGAACATTAATGGCCTAAACTCATCAATCAAAAGACGTAGACTGGCAGAATGGATTAAAAAGAAAGACCCAACAATATGCTGCCTGCAAGAGACTCATCTCACAGACTAAAGGTGAAAGGATGGGAAAAAACCTACCATGCACAAGGACTCAGTAAAAGAGTGGGGGTTTCCATCCTTATATCAGATAAAGTGGACTTCCAGCCAAAGTTAGTCAGAAGGGATAAAGAAGGACATTTCATACTGCCTAAGGGAACCGTAAATCAGGAAGACATAACGATAGTAAATATTTATGCCCCAAACAACGGTGCATCTCTGTACATCAAACAAATCCTTCTCAATTTCAGGAATCACATAGACCACAACACAATAATTCTGGGTGACTTTAACACACCGCTGTCACCACTGGATAGATCTTCCAAACAAAAACCAACCAAAGAAACCATAGAACTCAATAACACAATCAATAACCTAGACTTAATAGACATATATAGAATATTCCATCCATCAATGAGTGGATTCACTTTTTCTTCTCAGCAGCACATGGAACCTTCTAGAAAAAAGACCATATGTTATGCCACAAAGCAGCCCTTAGGAAATGCAAAAAAAATAGAGATACTGCCTTGTGTTCTATCAGATCATAATGGACTGAGAGTAGAAATCAATGACAAAATGAAAAACAGAAATTACTCCAACACCTGGAGACTAAATAATATGCTATTGAATGAAACATGGATAACAGAAAACATCAGGGAGGAGATAAAAGAATTCTTAGAGGTCAATGAGAACAACGCTACAACATATCAAAATCTCTGGGACACTATGAAAGTGGTACTAAGAGGAAAATTGCATGGAGCGCATTCCAGAAAAGAATGAAAAGCCAACAACTAAATGACCTAACATTACAGCTCAAAGTCCTAGAAAAAGAAGAACAGAATAACAGCAAAAGTAGTAGAAGACAGGAAATAATTAAAATCAGAGCTGAAATCAATGAAATTGAAACAAAAGAAACAATTCAAAAAATTGACAAAACAAAAAGTTGGTTCTTTGAGAAAGTAAATAAAATAGACAAACCCTTAGCCACACTAACAAAGAGAAGGAGAGAGAAAACTCAAATTACTAAAATTTGTGATGATAAAGGAAATACCACAACAGACACCACTGAGATCATAACATAATGAGAAGCTACTTTGAAAATCTGTATTCCAACAAAATAGAAACTACTGAAGACATTGCCAAATTTCTAGAGACATATGCTCTTCCCAAACTGAACCAGGAGGACATACACAAGTTAAACAGATCAATATCAAGCAATGAAATAGAAGAAGCCATTAAAAATCTACCATCCAAGAAAAGCCCAGAACCAGACGCGCTCTCAGCCAAGTTCTACAAGACCTTCAAAGAAGAACTCACTCCAATACTGCTCAAAGTATTCCAGGAAATAGAAAAGGAGGGTACCCTGCCAAACTCATTCTATGAAGCTAATATCACCCTCATACCCAAACCAGGCAAAGACACATCAAGGAAAGACAATTTTAGACCGATATCTCTGATGAATATAGATGCAAAGATCCTTAACAAAATATTGGCAAACCGTATCCAAAAACATATTAAGAAAATCATGCACCACGATCAAGTGGGGTTCATCCCTGGAATGCAAGAATGGTTTAACATCTGTGAATCAATAAACATAATCCATCATGTCAATGGACTTAAGAGTAAGAATCATATGATTATTTCAATTGACGCAGAAAAAGCGTTCGACAAAATACAACACCACTTCATGCTCAAAATAGTAGAAAAAACAGGTATAGTAGGAACATACCTGAACATTGTAAAGGCTATTTATGCTAAGCCCATGGCCAACATCATTCTTAATGGAGCAAAACTGAAACCATTCCCTTTAAAAACGGGAACAAGACAGGGATGTCCTCTTTCACCACTTCTATTCAACAATGTCCTCGAAACTCTAGCCAGAGCAATTAGGTAGACTAAAGAAATTAAAGGGATACAAATAGGAAAAGAGGAACTTAAGCTGTCACTATTTGCTGATGACATGTTCTATATTTAGAGGATCCAAAAAAGTCCTCCAGAAAACTTCTAGACCTCATCAATGAATTCAGCAAAATAGCAGGCTATAAAATCAACACGCATAAATCTAAAGCATTTTTATATGCAAACGATGAAACAGCTGAAAGGGAAATGAGGAAAACAACTGCATTTGCAATAGCCTCAAAAAAAAAATAAAATACTTGGGAATCAATCTAACCAAAGAGGTAAAAGATCTCTACAATGAAAACTACAAAACATTGAAGAAAGAAATTGAGGAAGACCTTAGAAGATGGAAAGACCTCCCATGTTCTTGGATAGGCAGAATTAATATTGTCAAAATGGCCATACTACCAAAAGTGCTATACAGATTCAATGCAATTCCAATTAAAATCCCAATGACGAACCTTACAGAAATAGAGCAAGCAATCATGAAATTCATCTGGAAGAATAAGAAACCCAGAATAGCTAAAGCAATCCTTCACAGGAAGAATGAAACAGGGGGTATCGCAATACCAGAACTTCAACTATACTACAAAGCAATAGTAACAAAAACGGCATGGTATTGGCACCAAAATAGACAGGTAGATCAATGGTACAGAATAGAGGATACGGACACAAACCCAAATAAATACAATTTTCTCATATTAGACAAAGGTGCCAAAAACATGCAATGGAGAAAAGATAGCCTCTTCAACAAATGGTGCTGGGAAAACTGGAAATCCACAAGCAACAGAATGAAACTAAACTCCTATCTCTCACCCTGCACAAAAATCAACTCACAATGGATCAAGGACCTTGAAATCAGACCAGAGACCCTGCATCTTATAGAAGAAAAAGTAGGTCCAAATCTTCACCTTGTTGGCTTAGGATCAGACTTCCTTAACAGGACTCCCATAGCACAAGAAATAAAAGCAAGAATCAATAACTGGGATAGATTCAAACTAAATAGCTTTCTCTCAGCAAAGGAAACAATCAACAATGTGGAAAGAGAGCCTACAGAGTGGGAGAAAATCTTTGCCACTCATACTTCAGATAGAGCGCTAATTTCCAGAATATATAAAGAACTCAAAAAACTTTACACCAAGAATACAAATAACCCAATCAACAAATGGGCTAAGGATATGAACAGACACTTCACAGAAGAAGATCTACAAGCAATCAACAAACATATGAAAAAATGTTCACCATCTTTAGTAATAAGAGAAATGCAAATCAAAACTACCCTAAGATTCCATCTCACCCCAATTAGAATAGCAATTATCAAGAATACAAGCAACAATAGCTGGATGTGGGCAAAAAGGTACACTCATACATTGCTGGTGGGGATGCAAGTTAGTGCAGCCACTCTGGAAAGCAGTGTGGAGATTCCTTAGAAAACTTGGAATGGACCCACCATTTGACCCAGCTATCCTACTCCTCAGCCTATACCCAAAGGACTTAAAATCAGCATACTACAGAGATACAGCCACATCAATGTTTATAGCTGCTCAATTCACAATAGCCAGACTGTGGAACCAACCTAGATGTCCTTCAATTGATGAATGGATAAAGAAACCATGGTATATATATACAATGGAATATTACTCAGCTATAAAGAATAATAAAATTATGGCATTTGCAGGCAAATGGATGAAATTGGAGAATATCATGCTAAGTGAGATAAGCCAATCTCAAAAAACCAAAAAACAAATGATCTCGCTGATAAGCGGATGATGACACATAATGGGGGGTGGGAGGGGGGCAAGAATGGAGGAAGGAGGGACTGTATAGAGGGAAAAGAAGGGTGGGAGGAGTGGGGGGAAGGAAAAAATAACAGAATGAATCAAACACCATTTCCCTATGTAAATGTATGATTACACAAATGGTATGCTGTTACTCCATGTACAAACAGAAACATGTATCCCATTTGTTTACAATTAAAATAAATTAAAATTTAAAAAAAAGTCCCTTTGTCAGGTGTGGTGGTACATGCCTTTGTTACAACCTGGATCTGTGCTCATGGAACATTCAGAAGTGAGATGACTGTGTAGTGAGGACTGTGACCTAATCAATTCATCCTAGTTGGAATGGACTACTAGGTGGTAACTGCAGGCAATGGGGTGTGGCTGGAGGAGGTAGGTCACTGGGATGTGCCCTGGAAGGAAATTGCAGCCCCTTCCTCCCACCTCTCTCTCCTAGTCAGGAACAGAGCAGCTTTCCTCTGCTGCTGACCTTCCCCCATGATGTCCTGCCTCACCTTTGGCCCAAAGGAATAGATTTGGTCTATTATGGACTGAACCTCTGAAACTATGAGCCAAAATAAACTTTTACTCCTCTAATTTGGCCTTGTCAAGTGTTTTGGTTACAGCAATGCAAAGATGACTGACACTGAAATTGGTACCAAGAAGAGGGGTCATGGTTTTGACTAATCAGACCATGTGGTTCAGAAGCATTTGGAACTGGTTTGCAGGAGGAATTTTGGAAAAGTTTGAAGATGCAGGCTGGAGAATGCTTAGAATTTTGTTTTGTTTTGTTTTGTTTTTGCGGTGCTGGGGATTGAACCCAGGGCTTGTGCTTGTAAGCCAAGCACTTTACCAACTGAGCTCTCTCCCCAGCCCCTTAGAATGTTTTAAGTAGAGCTTAATGGGCAATTCTGGTGGGAGCTCAGAAGACTAGATTGCTGATGGGACTGAGGATACTGAAGACTGGGCTCATGAGGTTTCAGGGGAGAATGAGGACTCTACTAGGGACTGTGATAGAGGTCATGTGTGTTACTTTCTGTGAAAGAAGTCGTCTATATTTTGCCCTTGTCCTGAGACTTTCTGTGAGGCTGAATTTAAAGATGATACATTAATTCATCTGGAGAGGGAAATTTGAAGGCAGCACAGTCTTTGGGCAGTGGCATGAATATTGCTAGCAGCTTTTAGCTCAGTTTACTATGATAATCAGGAGCAGAAAGCAGATCATAAAGATTTGAAAATTTTTCAATTTGGCCAGAAAAGTGCATATAAAACAGTGGCTAGGGAAGTTGTGGTTGTTGAAGAGATTATAGCTACTAAAGAGATGCTAAGTAGTTTACACAGAGACAATAGGTAGGGTGGCTTGAGGGCGTCTCAGCAATTGGTGAGACCACACCCATCACAGTCTCAAGGGTGTAAAAGTAACAGTGCTTTGAGAAGATACCCTGGGCACCTAGAAAGTCGTTCCACATGCTCACTCACCCAGGTGCTCAGAGACTGTTGCCATCATGATCCCGGGAGATCAACTACTGCTGAAGATAGTGGCAGACCTTGTTGTTGCCCATGTGGTGCTGGTTCTGGAGGTAAGAGGTCACAGAGGCTTCCACCAAGATTTCAAAGGAAGGTCTTTGAGGCCAGGCAAAGTAACTGGGTTGGGGTCCCTGCAGGCTGCTCCTGAGAGGGGAATGCATGACGTTGTGAAGATGAAGACAAAGTTAGAATGGAGACCCCAGGAATTGGAAATGCCAGTAATATGAACCGTCTGCTAAGGAAAGTTGCTGGCTAGAGATCGTCAGGATATAAGAGATCATATGGGCTGCAATCAGCAAGATCAGAGGGGCAAGACTGCCCAAGTCCTTCGGAGACCATTTGTGCCCCAGATACCAAATGTGGAGCTATAGGACTTGTTTGCCCAGCTGGGCTTCAGTCTTTCTTTGGTCCCACCCCTTCTTTCTGTGCCCTTATTCATCCTTTTTGGAATGGAAACATTTATTCTGTGTCTTTTTTTTTTTTTTTTTTTTGCAGTGCTGGGGATTGAACCCAGGGCCTTGTGCTTGCGAGGCAAGCGCTCTACCCACTGAGCTACATCCCCAGCCCCTCTGTGTCATTTTTTAAATTGGAAATATGTAATTTGCTTTTGATCTTTACTGGGGTTCATAGCCAAGAGTTTGTCTTGAGCCTCAGATGAGACTTTGGGCTTGGATTTGGGGGCAGTCCTGGAACTGTTAAGACTGGGATTTTGGGAGAGAACTAAATGCATTTTGCACTGGGAGATGGGCTTGAGCTCTTTGGGGCCAGGGTCAGGCTGTTATGGTTTGAATCTGAGTCATCTCCCCAGAACTCCTGTGTTAAGGCAGGAATATTCAGAAACGAGGTGACTGGTCATGAGAGCTGTGACATGATCCGTCCATCCCAGTTTGTAGGGCTGGCTGGGTGGCTGCGGGTAGGTGGGGTGGGCTGGAGAGGTGGTCATGGTGGACACGCCTGGAAGGGCGCTGCTTCCCTGAAGTCCTCCTCCCGCTCTCTCCACTTCTCAACCCTGCCAAGAGGGCAGCAGTTCTCTTCCACTGGGCCGTCCTGCCTCACCTTGGGCCCAGAGCGATGGAGTTAAAGAAATGAGACCTCTGGAACTCTGAGCCCAAAATAAATGTTTCCTCCTCGAAATTGCTCTTGTCAGCTATTTTGATCACAGCAATAAAAGGCTGACTAACACACCTGTAATCCTGGCTGCTCAGAAGGCTGAGGAAGAAAGATCACAAGTTCAAGGCCAGCCTCGGCAACTTAGCAAAGCCCTGTCCCCAAATAAAATAAAAAGACTGAGGATGTGGCTGAGTGCGAGAGTGCCTCGGTTCAGCCTCCCGTGTCTAAAAACAAACAAGCAGGAAACCCCTTCCCCTGGACCACCTCCTTGAACACACCACACCCATCGTTTACTACAGAACACGTACTCCCAACGCAGTGCTGCTGTTCCCAAGCAAACATCAGTGCTATCTAAAGAGTCTCCACTTTTTTGACTGAAAAATTCAACATAGGATTAAACACATCAAAAAAAAAAAAAACAACAATATTTGTGAGCTTAAAAACAAGTCAGTGGAAGTTATGCCAATCAAAAATATTTCTAAAAATGAATAGATTGCAGGGACCCATGGACTGTACCAAGTGGTCTACAGCATGTGTGCACACAGAGTGCCAAAAAGAGAGGAGAGCACCATAATGCCCAAGATACATCCAGTTCTGACCAAACGGCACATTCCCAGTCCAGGGAGCTCCGCAAAGCCCAAGCAGGAAAAGTGACTGAAAACAGACCTGACCGTATCACCATCGGACTGCAGAAAGCCGGGCAAAAGCCCGGCCCACAGGGCAGAGCAGAGACCCCTGAGTGGAAGAGATGAGAGAAGGGCAAAGTCTCCTTCTCAGAGTCAGCAGAGGTGGGGGGCCATGGAGAGTCCGAGGGCTGGAGGTCAGCCCCACCTCAATTTGACACCTGGAGACAGCGTCTTCCAAAGCCAAGGAGATGCCACTTCAGGTGCAGTCTCCGCTCCTGGCCCCAAGTCAGTAGAGTAAGGAGGGCCACACCAGCACGCCAGCAGGGCAGCAGGGAGGAGCGTGCAGGAAGCCGTGGGCCAGCGGGCACCAGCTCCTGGACAGAAGGTTCCAGAGCCCACGTGGTGGGCACGGTCAGGGGGCAGCGCCTGCCCTCCACAGTGTTAGGAGTCCCCGGCGATACCAGTGGAAAACGTCTTCGGGGAGTGAGCTTTTCATGTGAAAAGGGATCCTCAGCGAAGTGCCCAGAGTCATCCACAGGACACGGTCAGAGCGCAGAGCCCAGCCCTGCGTCTGGAACATGGTTCACGCCTCCATCAGGCCTGCAGCAGGCCACGGCCTCGCAGAGCACTCCGCTTCAATAGCAAGGCTTTGCAGAGCGCCTGAGGACGCGAACAAGAAGTAAGATGGGGGCTAGAAAGGAAACCGTGCAGAAACCTTGCAGCTGGCTCCCCCCCGTCACGGCTGTGTGCCAGAGACACCGGGGGAGAGGCGAGGTCTCTGGTCCAGGAGACTGGACACAGTCAGGTTTCCCCACATCCCTGCCCTGGACGGCTGCCATGTCCGGGCAAGGGTACCACCAGCTTGGGAGGGGGAACACCTGTGTTACCAAGTCGCCATGGCTCCCTGGACCAGCCTGACCCACCGCCTGGAGATGCTCACCCATCCCAGACTGTCCTGTGCTCCAGGGTGATGGGGCTGCAGGAAGGACCACTGAGGTGACCTGGGGCCTCACATGCAGGTGGTGAGGAGCCACTCTGCGCCTGCAGACCTGAGAGCCACCGGCCTGCACTCTGGCAAGTCTCCTGGTTCTCCGGCCTTGACTCGCAGGTGCGCTGGTGGTGGGCCTTACAGCTGCAGGACCCAGGCAGAGGCACCTGGCACAGGGCTGGAACACGCTGGGCACACAGCATGCAGCCATGTTTGTGGCATCGCTTGGCCACCCATGTGAGATGGCCATCCTGCTGCCTGCCAGAAACATCAGTGCAAATCCCAGCTCTCACAAAGGAAGCCCACTCTGAAGCCATTCAGAGACCCAAGCTTCCCTCTTGGAAAAAAAGAGTTACTTTTTAACCCAAAAGTAGTGTTTCATTACCACAGCAAGGATCCTAGCACCCCTGAGCTCTTGCTGTGAGCCTCCCCGAGGTTCCCGGGTGGACTGTGTTCCCACTTCCTGTTTCCTCCTGTGGTCCATGTGCTGCCCTCTGGGGCTGTGAGGCTATGGAAGTCTGAGCATGTCTGCGGCCAGGAAGGACAGACAACAGACAAACCCACCTGTCTGATCATTCCTACTTGCTGGGCGACGGGCAGTGTTCTAGGCCCGAGGGAGGCAGAATACAAGCCAGAATCAAAAGTGGAAGTCTGCAGCTGGGTTGCCTTGACAGCATGCAGCAGGGACCAGGCCCTCAGTGGGGCAGAGTGAGCAGGAATAGGGCACAGGCCACCCCATCTGCTATGGGCTGGCAGGGTTCACAAAGGGGCTGGGCGGGCCTGCTCCTGCAGAAGGCAGCCACAGAAGCCTTTAAAGGACATTCACATTTAGGCTATTCCCCTAATTCTGGGTCAGTGTTTGTTGTCCTGTTGGCATGGAAACACAAAATCCTGTGCTTCTGACTAAGGAGCAGATTTCTTGTGCATGACCATGAGCCAAACATGCTAAAGAATTCAGTCTCTTATTTCTCAAATTAAATAACCATAGTTAACCATGCACATAACTGATCTTCAGAATTAACACAGATTAAAAGCTCACCCTTGTCCAGTTCCTCACAGTGCTGGGAATTGTCTCACATGGTTTTGGTGACTTATCTCATTAAACCTGCATGGAGCCCAGATATGGAGGGACAAAGCATGGAGCCCCGGGATGGAGGGACATGACATGGAGCCCAGACATGGAGGGACATGACATGGAGCCAGGGATGGAGGGACACGACATGGAGCCCAGACATGGAGGGACATGACATGGAGCCAGGGATGGAGGGACAGGATGTGAAACTCAGGGATAGGTGGAACCCAGGGGCAAGGGGACATGGCATGGATACAGGAACCCAGGGGTGGTGGGACATGCTGCAGACCTCAGGGGCTGAGGGTACAGCTGGATGCCCAGGGACAGCCAGACACAGGCACTGAGAGGTGAACTATCCTCCGTGGTGCTGCAAAGACAAACAGGGTGCGCAGGCCTGAAGCCTGGGTCTGACCTCAGCCCCTGACACTTCCCCTGGGGCGTCTGCTGGGGACGGAGGTGGGGAAGACAGGAAGCAGGCCAGAGCAGCCTCTTTAACAGGCCCTCGAGTGCTGTGTCCCTCCCTGCCTCCCTCAGAAACGAACGTCTTCCTTTTCTTCAGCAAGTTAACAAGAGCAGTTGCTTATCTGTCCATCAACAGAAGGAAAAGCAGAGGGGCCCCACAAAGCCCCTGGCTGGGCACCACGGATGAGGAAAACTCGTCAGGAGCCTCAGATTCAGGGCCTTTCCTGCTGCTGGGTTTGAACGAGACACCTCTCCACGCACAGATCCATGCAGGAGGAAATGCCGTGAGGGTCACCTGGGCAAGCAGGGTCCACCTGGAAAGCTGCAGGACCCTGGGCTGGGAGGGCCACTGGCAGCTGCAGGACGGGGAGCCTGCAGGAGACCCGGATGCCTGGGCCTGTCATCACAACCACAGGGACTCGGTGGTGGGCACACTGAGCAGGGACGCAGGACGTGAGGAAAGCCCAGGGAGGAGGGCACACGCGTGGGCACACGCGCACACAAGCTTGCCTCAGTTCTCTCTCCAGGTGCTCCTCAAGGCACCCAGCCACTTAGCTCCTCTGACAGAGTGACCAGCACGGCTCCAGACTGACTGGCCTTGTCCTCGTGGCCCAGTTCTCGGTGGCCACGCAGTGGGGCTCTAACTTCACCACACCACACGACAGCTGGGCTGCCCGTCGGTGAGAAGACCCATCACCGTCCACACAGACGCTCCATGCTCACATGAACACAGCAGGGGCTCAGCGTCCCCCAGATCCGGGCCTGAACACCCCCTGGTCACCACGGTTCCAGACATGACTCGAGAATTTGCTGGGACCCACAGTTCCTGAGGCCACAATGGCGGGGCGCTGGTGATCTCCAGAGAAGCGGCAGGCGGACTCACATGGAGGCATACAGAGGTTCTGTGGAAGAGGCCCCCGGCTTCTCCTGGGAGCTGGAGGTCGGGGAGGCGAGGTCGTGGCTCAGGAGAGAGGAAGTCTGCCCCTTCCCTGCGGTCTGCTTGGTCCCCAGCTCCTCAGGGATGGGAAGGCCACCCACGTTGCTGAGGGAGGATCTTCCTGGCCACCGTGCCAGTCTCAGGTGCTGGCAGCCCCGTGGGCCCCTGGCAGACACAGCAGGAATTCCTGGTCAGCCGGCAAGCACCTCAGTCATTCTGGCTCCAAATCCACCGTCAGTGGTCTCGACACAGAGCACCCAGAGCAGCCTGTCTGCAGGACTGGCTTGAGGCTGGCTCAGTCCACCTCAGCTGCCCCTCACCCGGCCCGTCTCTTCCCAGATGAGCTGTTGGTCCCTTAGGATGAAGCCATTTGCCTGGGCCTCAAAGCCGTCGGTCCCAACGGCCACGCCTGGAGCCCAAGCACTCTGTAGTTCCATGTGCCAGCTGGTCTAAAAGCCGTCCTGGACAGGTTTGGGGGTTGATCCATTTAAACCCCAAGCCCCAGCCCTGACACATTCTGACCTTTCTGGAGGGCCAAGATGTGGATGGAACAGAATTCGCAGGAAGAGACAAAAGGGAGACACCTGGCCGGGGTCAGGGACCGCGGGCAGCCGCCCAGGGCAGGGTTCCTGCAGACGCCAGCTGCCACGCGGGACCTGGCCCGCGGTCCTGAGGCAGCCGATGGCACGCCAATGGGCTCGCAGGCTCCCCGGTCCAGGTGCCACTCCTGCCCACACACAGCAGGGCCGGGTGGTCATGGAGGGCGGGCACAGTGCCGGCAGGACCTGCCCAGCTGTCGCTGCGGGGATGCCTCCCTCCGCAGCAGCACCGAGCCTGGCCAGACCTCAGTCCAGCTCCGCTGGGGCTCGCAAGTCAGGGGTGTCGGGATGAAGGTTTGGGGCAACCGACTGGCTGTGTGTGCCACAGAGTCACGAGGACCTTTCCAGAACCTCGAATACGCCACAGGGTTTCAGACGAACAGGGCCCGTGACAAGCTCACAGGACACCGACACACAACCCAGCCACTGCTCAAGCCCCAGCTGGCTCAGTGTCCAGCAACTCGGCCACCGACGCAAGTCACCAGCAGAGAGCAGCAGCAGGACACTGGTGTGACAGGCCAGGCGCAGAGCCACGCCTGGGTCGGAGGCCGCCGGGCTCAGACTGTGGCCGGGCTCAGGAGGAGCACCTCTGCAGGGCAGCTCAGCGCTCCTCTCCTGCAGGCCTGGGCGGCAGGCAGCCCTTGTACCAAGGGCTCCAGGAAGGTGGAGCCGGGAGGAGGGCGAGGCGGGCAGCCGGCACCCGGGGAGTCATCGGCTACCACGCCACGCGGCTCAGGTGCAGAGAGGGGGTTTTGAGCCACCTGACATCGAGCCAAGGGTGGCAGCGTGGGCAGGGGGACACGACAGGGGGCGGCTCAGGGACCGGGCTGTGCCCACGGCCAGGTGCCCACAGCAGGCACTGCTGCAGACCGGGTAGTGCCGAACACAGGGGAGACCCAGCGCCCCTTCCTCCCCTGGAAGAGACGTCACCAAGCTAGCACGTCTCGCAGTGGCAGGCGGAGGCAGCAGTGTCCTGGTGGCCAGCGCGTTAGCTGGCCAGTGCCTCCAGGCCTCCAAATTGCCCGTAGGCCTAGCCACCAGGCCTGTCACGGGGCACTCTACAGTCTGCCTTGCTCCCACCGCACACTGACCAAGGCAGCTGCCCTGGCCTGACCCCCAGCCCTGACGTCGAGCACTGCACAGTTTACGTTCTGCTCTCCTCTTGCTCGTGGCTCTCACCCACGCATCCCGGAGACCCCGCAGTCAGCATGGTGGGCAGGGCGAGAGCGTCGCCCCACTTCCCAAGGGAGTGCTGTGTAGGAAGGAGCCTGTGGACTCACAGGAAGCTGGCATCTCCTGAGGCTCCCAGCTCTCCCTTTGCCGTGTGGCTCTGTGGGAAGATCCGTGCTGGCTCCCTGAAGATTCCCGCACGGCCCCTCCTTCCTTCCACGGCGCAGGCCTGACTTGTGGGGCTCCTCTCCCAGCTGCCTGGCAGGGCAGGCTGTGCTAGACGCCACCCGCGAGGCACCCAGGCCGTTCTCCAGCCCGTCCTGCGTCCTCCTGCCCCTGCTGCTGGCATGGTCTCCAGTCCAGCCGGGGCCCAGGCCTCCCGTGCAGGCAGGTGCCGCAGCTCAGCCTTGTGAACTGTCCTCTGTGACGACCACTCACCTCCCACTGCAGCCACAGCCAAGCTGCACAGGCACGGCCCCGAGTCCCAGGAGGATGTGTGCAAAGAGGCTGCTCCACTCTCAGTGGAGGCCGGTGCACGACAGGCACTTCTGTGTTGAAGGCCGTGAAGCAGCAACGTCGCTCAAACCCGTGACACAGGCCACGCGCGACAGGCCGGGAGTGAGCATCGTCTGTCGGCTCAGGCGCCTGCCCCAAATAAACAGACGTCCCTTGCCCACAGGAGTCCTCCCATGCAGGGGATGCCCGCACAGTCCTGCAGGGCAGCCCCGCGGGCGACGCCAGGTCCAGGACTCTGCTTGCTCCTCCAGCCCGGCCGGCATCTCTGGCATTCCAGCGGCTCCCAGAGGTCACCCGCTCAGCGCCTGTGGGAACCAGGCAGGGATGGCAGAGCCGTGGGGTCTCGTGGCCCTGTCCTGGGAAAACCCTTTGAACACTCATAAAACACTGCAGAGGTCACGAAAAACACTTCCGTGGCAGGGCCTCTGGATTATGTTGGGGGCGGCTCGCTGCCCACCCCCACCACGAGGCCAGCTGTTTCCTACTCGCCCCGAGTCTCCTGAGCCATGAAGGGGCATTTGCCCAGAACAGGAGCGAGCGGGTCTTGTCCTACTGTGGGCAGACCACGGTGAGGACTGCACCAGCCCTTCCTGCTGCTGGGCAGATGGTCCAGTCAGGAGAGGTGCAGCAGGTGGAAACCTCACAGGACAGCAGCCGGTGTACCCGTGAGGCCTGGTCAGGGCCAGTGGACTGACTGGCACCCACCAGCCACCAGGGAGGCCAGAGTCCTTCAGGAGCCACACACAAAGGCAGCTGTGCCAAGGACTTGGGGACAGCACCCGACCCTGACGGTCTCCCCTTGGACGTGCCTCCACGGTGTCACAGTGCCTCCCACACCAGGTCCTGGAAGGCCTTCGGGTCTCGCTTTCCATCCTCGTCTGTCTTCCCACATCACCCGAGATGTTAAGCGGCCCCATTAGAGTGGGGGCGTTGGCCCCGGGCACACAGAGCCGGCGCTGGCTGGCCGGGCGGGGCGAGGCGGTCCTCCGGGGAGGTCCCAGGGGAGGCCGGGCTGCGTGCCTACACAGCACCCTCCTGTGTGACCCTGGTGCGACCAGGCCTCCCCCGGAGGGGCCCTCGACTGCAGTGCAGCAAGAGCATTTCTCCCTGGGTACTGGGACAACGATCCTTCTTATTTTTTTAAATATTTTAACAAAATTCCAATTATCTTCATTGTGCAAATATCACTTGAATCACTGAAGAAAGAAACACGACTCTGAAAGGACACACGTGAAGAGCCTTTTGCTCTTGTGCCAGCACTTTGCGGTTTGTTTTCGCCCGAGTGCGAATGTGAGCAAGGACCTGCACTGTGGTCTCGTGGTTTGTGGTCACACTCAAGAGAACCCATTTATTCTAACCCCCGCGTGACCTCAGGGCGGGGTCAGTTCAGTCCCTGTGGACAGCTGGTGAGGCGTGGTCGGTGAGGCTGGGCTGAGCAGGGGCACTTTGTAAACGCTGCTTCAGTAAGTGGGTATCAATCCGCAGCCTGGGCTGAGGATCACCTCTCCACGTGCGTGCGAGGTTGACACACGTGCATGGTGGCAGAAGGCTCCTCCCCACGAGGTCTGGGCATCCCTCAAAGGGCAGACCAGTCCTCTAGGCTGGACCTGGTGCTGGCGGGTGGGCCTCCCCCGGGCCCCCTGCAGGGCATCGTGAGAACAGAAAGTCCAGTGGTCCCTCAGAACACAATCCAGTCACAGCCACTGCGAGCCGGCTTACTGCAGCCCTTCCCCTTGCCCACCCCAACGTGGCGTGTCGGCGACCCCAGCGCCTCCTGCCAGAACAGGGGCAGTGCTGCCACCCTAGTGTGCCCCCTGGCAGGCTGTTCTGGGCAGCGCAACCTCGGCCTTGCCCGGCTGCCTCCCAGCTCCAGTCTGGGTCCGCCCAGCACCTGGTACTACCAACAGCCTGACAGTAGGGAGCTCTGCAGGAGCTGGTGGCATCCGTGGGCGGAGCTTGTTCACATCTCAGCTGAGCACAGGGGCCCGCTCCAGGATTGGCGCTGCCCAGGCTCAGGACGTCTTAGATTCTGGGTTCAGGAGCTGGCCAGCCCCGAGGCCACAGCCAAAGTCAACTCTCCGAGCAGCTTCGACAGCCCCAAACAAGGACTACGCCTGTCCCTCCCTCCCGACGTTCTCATGTAGTCAGTCGATGCCAGACATCAGCAAAAGAGGGAAAAGGGTTCCTTTTTAGTCCCCTAAGACAGCAACAGCTATTAGGCAGCACTTGTTTACCTGCGCCTGGCAGGAGAATAACAGAGAAGCTGTGCTTCCAGAGCATGTTTGTCCCCTGAACACCACACCACGGGATGCGTGCACTCGGGTTGTGGGGGAAGAGCTCGGCTCTGAACAGTGTCTTCACAGGTCGACCGTGTGGATAAGAAGCAGGCGGGGTTCCCAGCCTTCCAGGAGGCACAGAAAGAGGCCCTGCACCGAGCAGGGTCCCAGCAGACAGCTGCTGGGCTTCCAAGAGGCCACAGGTATTTTCCCAGAGTCCGCCCCACCCTGGGCAGAGGTGGCCATTCAGTTAAAAGGACTGCAGACAGGGACTTTCAGGACGGTGTGCACCGGGAGGGCCCAGCCTTGTGGGTGCCTGAGGAGCACGGCCTGCCCGTCTCGCCTGCTCTCCCTCCCTGGTATCCTGCAGGCTGGGCCTGTGGTGCAGCCCTGGTCAGCGTGGTCCAAGGCGGAGGGAGGACAGGGCACTTCTGCACTTCGGGGACTGCTTTGCTTCTCGAGGCTCAGAGCAGCTAGCGGAGATGCTTCTTTGATCCACGTGGCCGTGCTGCTGCGTCCTCGGAGCACGGGTGGGAGCAGCCTCGGAATGCACGCAGAGAGCTGAGGACGGGGCTGGCAAGGGAGGCTGACCTCAGAAGGGGCTCACGGGCAGAAGGAACTGACATCCCACAGCGCTGGGGGCCGCAAGTCCACCCTGGGGCGGGAGGCCAGCGCTGGCCCCTGCGGGGCTCGCCCAGCCTCCACTCCAGCTCCTTCCCTGGGGCGACTCGGGTGGAAAGCAGCCTTGGTTTTGTGCCTGGCAGGTGCACACCCATTAACCCGGGGAGTCTTGTTTTCAGAGGTTTGTTAAGCTGGAAAGCACAGCTGGAGTCGGACCAGGGAGTTCAAACTGCTCCTCAGGCACCTGGGAATCGTCAAGGGGCCGTGCTGCAGAGTGAGCTGACCTGCGGGCGTGTCTTCCCATCCCCGTGGCCCTTCTCCAGAGACCACCGCAGGGACCACACGGGGGCCAGGCCTCTCCCACAGCATGGGACAGCTGCTCACACTCACACCCCGCTTGCCGCCCGCCACAGCCTCACTTCACTCGGCAGAGAAGTGGACCAGTTCACTCAGGGCCACTTCTCTTCCACGTGATGCAGGCAAAACTCTGGGACGTCTGGTTCTCAGACTGTTGTGCCCACTCGCCATGTGAGGAAAACATCATGGAAACCAGAGGGCTTCCTGAGCCCGCACCGCGGTGTCTGCATTCCATGTGGCCCCTGTGTCCATCCTGCGGTCACCATCCATCCATCAGGCGGCCTTAAGCCCCGTGCCACGGCGTCTGCGGTCTGCGTGGCCCGTGTCCGTCCTGCGGCCACCATCCATCCATCAGGCGGCCTTAAGCCCCGTGCCACGGCGTCTGCGGTCTGCGTGGCCCGTGTCTGTCCTGCGGCCACCATCCATCCATCAGGCGGCCTTAAGCCCCGTGCCACAGCGTCTGCAGTCTGTGTGGCCCCTGCAGCTCTGTCCAGGGCACGAGTTGACCTTAGAACCCAGCGTGTGGGTGTGGGGCTCCCCTGAGAAGGGCCCTCCCCAGGGCTGGACATTTCCAGGTGTTTCACATCGTACCATCAAAAGGAAATACTTTGAGAAACAAGAGCTCAGGGGTGAGAGCGCCACCCTCACAAAGACGGGTCACGCGCAGGTTTTCGGTGCTGCCCCGTGAAGGGCCTCGGCAGCACGCTTGGTCTGAGCTTCTCCCGCCCCAGCCAGAGCGAGCTGGGCAGTGCGGGGTCTGGCCAGGCTGGCCGAGGCTGCCCCGGGTGGTGGCCTCCTCACACTCACCCGGCACTCACAGCGGGCTCTGCGGCATCTGCGGCTGTCCCTCTTTCCTCTCCTGCCCGCACACAGAGCGAGGCTCCAGGGGGCCTCCAAGGAAGGGGAGCTCTCCCAGGGAAGAACCCAGGGCCACCACTGGGGACACACTGGAGGGACAAACACACTTGTGGACTCGAGAGGAGGCAGAGGAGGAGGAGAGGGAACACTTACTCTGTCGCTTCCCCCAGGCTGCGACATGCCCACCGCCTCTCCTGCGCTCACCTCTTCTGCCCGCTGCCCCCTTGCCTCGCCTCTTCTGCCCGCTGCCCCCTTGCCTCGCCTCTTCTGCCCGCTGCCCCCTTGCCTCGCCTCTTCTGCCCGCTGCCCCCTTGCCTCGCCTCTTCTGCCCGCTGCCCCCTTGCCTCGCCTCTTCTGCCCGCTGCCCCCTTGCCTCGCCTCTTCTGCCCGCTGCCCCCTTGCCTCGCCTCTTCTGCCCGCTGCCCCCTTGCCTCGCCTCTTCTGCCCGCTGCCCCCTTGCCTCGCCTCTTCTGCCCGCTGCCCCCTTGCCTCAGCTGCTCCTCCGGGGCTCTGTGTGGCCCGAGGCCCGTGCTCTGGGCGGCTCCTCAGGAGCCACCTCTCAGACCCTGAGGTAGGGACCCTGCCTCCTGCCCAGGCGGGTGCTGTCCGGGCACAGATGGCAGTGACAGGGCCTTCCGCCTGACCATCCCTCAGAGAGTCTAACAAACCCTTCAGGAAACAGTGAGCAGGGGAGAACCAGGGCCACGGGCCACTCAGCTCCAGGTGTTGAGGCTTTTCCAGCCAGGACGTCCATTTTCCAGGTAGGAGAGTTCACTTCTGAACTGGTGGCTGGTCTTTGTCATGGTATTTTAACCCCTCTTTGCATCTTCCTGAGCATTTTGATGAAAATTTGGGAGGAATAATAAGGTTGTTAATTCTCTGCCATGTGTTCTAAGGTTCCCAAAAGTTATATTTAATAACCACTTCCTTAAGGATAATTGAGTGGACAGAATGTATTTGGACAGCAAACATATGCCTAACCAGGTAGAATCAAGGCGGTCAGCCACCCTCTCAAATCCAGGTTAGATCAAATGCAATTTCACAAACAGGGATCTGGGGAGGAGAGGGGTGAGTAATCCTCCACTCAGGAGGCTAAGGCAGGAGGACCACAGTCAAAGGCAGCCTGGGAAACGTGGCAGGATGCCGTCTCAAATGCAGCAAGGGCTGCTGTGCACAAGGCTCAGGTTCCATCCCCAGGCACACACACGGCCTCGGCATCCTGCGCGGCAACTTGTTACGACAGGGTTCAGTTGTTTTCACTCAGTACCTGCTGTGTAAGGCAGGGCACAGGCCCTGGGGACAGACCCGTAAGTGTCACTGGCTCTTTGCGGTGCCAAATCCGCGGGTATTTGTCACCGCCTGCAGCAACAATTTGTGCGGTCTTTATAGGTGGTGGACTGGAAACTGAGCTACTTCTATCTCAGCTGCTTCCTTCCTTGCTTGTTTATGGAGGATAGAGGAAATGAGGCTTACTTGCTTTGAGAGGAGAGAGAGAGGCTTTGCATGAGAGAGAAAGAGAGACTTTGCTTAAGAGAGAGAGACCCACTTTCAGAGAGCTACATCTTCTTAGTTCTGCGCTTCTTCTTAAAGGTGCGTCCTGCATCCTGTGAACTAAGGGTGCGTCTATCTGAGGTGCTTCTTAGTGATGCGTCCTGCGTCCTGCGATCTGCCTATCTGTGATCTAGAGGTGTGTTCCCAGTTCTCCGCTCTGCGATCTGCCTTCCGCCGCTGCCTGCTGCTTCTCTCTGTGAGCCGCTTCTATCTGCTTGCCGCTTCTTCCTTTCTGCTAGTGGCTTCTCTCCGCCTCTTGCTGCTGGCTGCTGCTCTTACTGCTGCTCCTTACTGTCGCGCCCCCGCCCACCGCCCGCTTATATTCCCTCCAGGAGGCGGAGGGCGGGGCCACGCCAGCTGCGATCAGGCGAGGAGCCAGCTGCCCCATCACGGCAAGGGTCAAAACGAGCAGGCCCAAGCAGGCGCGCTCAGGAACACCTGTACACGCGTTGTGCGCGGGGACTTAACTGAATACGGCCAGTGATAAATCACCTGAGTGTGCTTATGTCAATCAACCTCCTCACTGCCGATGTGATCAGGCGCCGTCCACATGGCACAGCCCCCAACACGTAAGGACAGGGAGCAAGGAACACTGGCTTCATTCACACACGTAATGAGTCCTCTAGAAACAAAAGTGATTTCTAAACAAGAAGATCGAAAAAGAGTGTCAAGTGACCTATCAGCCCCTGGAAGGAAATGCAAGGCTCTTGGGGGGGTGCGGGCTTGGGCTCTCCAAGTGCAGGCCAGCACATGGACTCCTGGTGTGCTCTGCAGAGACTGCCTGACCACACCGCCTTGCTAGAGGGAAGCTCCCAGGGGAGGCCAAGGCCAGGTGGAGGCCAGCCTTCCCTCTGGGTGCCTCCTTTGGTGTTCTTGCTCTGAGGCATGCCCTGCTGTTCTGCAATCACAATCCTGCATCCAACCATCTTCTTTCTGGACAGGCCCAGAGGTGTCACCAAGGGAAGCTGTCACCAGGGAAGACAGTATTGCCACCGGACCTGAGGCTGAGCAGGCTACTTTGAAGTGGGGGCGTAGGGACAAGAGCCCTGGGCTGTCCTCCTATGGAGGTGGCTGGGAGGAATGGCTTGGGCCCCAGGCTTTTCTTTTTTCTTTCTTTTTGCAACCTTCACATTTCTGGAGGGCTCACAAAGCATGACATGGGACTCTGAGGAGGACGCGTTCAAGGCACCCCAGCAGGTGGACAGCCACAGGCAGGGGCACACCATGCCGTCCGCATCCCTGCAAGTGGCCACAGGCCACACAGTGACTGCAGTCTCGAAGGTGGTCTTCCCAGGCGCCCCAGCAAGAAGGAGCTCAGGAGACCAACGCGGGCCTCCTGCACACACCTCCACCGCCTCGCATGGCCTCCTGGGACGCGGGACCCTCCTGGGCCCCTTGACAGGGGAAGCGAGGATCCTAGAAGAGCTTCAAGAAAGGAATCAAGGAACCCGCTGGCAAGTCAGGAGGTTATCAGTCTTGACTTTCACTGAAGCAAAGCACGCGACTGAGCGTGTGTGGCTTGGCACCAGAAGTGGTTCTCGGGACCTGGGACAGGCACCTGACTCAGAAGCACCACAAACTGGATTCCACGAAGGTACCTGCTGAGCAGTCCAAAGGCCTCCCAGGTAGAAGAGCCACGCAGAGGAGGGAACGAGGAGGATGGAGGAACCGCAGCGGGTAGCAGCCCGATTCTCAGACACAAGACAGAGGAGGCTGCAGGAGGCAAGATGGACTCTGAGGCTGGAACTTGCCCACGGCACCAAGCCAGGACTCCAGATCAGCCGCCCAGCGGCTGCAGAGCAGAGCAGTCTGGTGCCCCAGGCCTCACGGCACCTCCACCCCGTGCCTGGGACACAGGCCCAGAGGAGTGACTGTGCTGTTCCTACACACAGACGGCATCTCATACCAAAGTATAATATGGCTCCGCAGGTGACATTCAAATAATGCCAAAAGACGATGCCCGAGACAAGCTTGAGGCAGGCACAGGCCCCAGAGGTCATTCAGGGAGAAACTCCTTTCAGACGCGTTCATCATTTTATGACACCTTAGAACCTAGTCTATCAAAATACATTTTCATAGTAGACTATTTAAGATCTGGTGATAAATGTGACAATATTTTACAGTTATTACACAAATAACTAGAAATACTCTCAGAAAAGAGCATACCAGACTTAACTTGACATTTCCTTTGAAATTTAGTATATACTAAAATATTCGTTTGTTTCTCTTCCAAAATAATGACTTATTTAATGGGAATACAGAAAAAGCTCTTGTAAAACAAATCACGTACAGAACACACATGTTGTGCGCACATGAACACACGACGTAGAACCGTCCAGGGTCTGACCACGTGCTCTCAGCGCAGGTCTTGCAAAGCGCTGCCCTGGATGGTGCCCTCACGTGGGCAGCCTCCCTCCTTCCACAGGGCTCCCTGCAGGAACAGACGCAGTCGGCTGTGCTCATCTGCCTCTGGGCTTGTCCACTGCCTCTTCAGGTACTGGACGTCGACTGTGCCAGAGGCCCTGGCAAGCACCAGTGCCTGGAAGCTGCCACTGGCCTTCTCTGGCTCCCCCAGGACAGTCATGGCCACCAGGCTGCAGGCGAGAGGGGACATGAGCTGAGAAGCTGGTGCATACCACAGGACCTGCAGCCACCGCTAGCTCTTCCCAGGACAAACAGAAGCACAAATTCTACAGTGTCCATGGTCAGACCAGGGACAGAGCTGTGAGGAACCCAACGCTCGCGCAGGCACACATTGGCAACGCAGCCTGGCCCACCCTTGGGAAGGAGCTACAAGCGGCCAGGCTGTGGACACACCTGGGAGCCAGGAAGCCCGACTCAGAAGGGCGCCGCCCTGCATCTGCTTCCTGGGTGAGCGCCCCCCAGCGCGGCCCCGTGTGGGGCCAGGGGAGGAGGCAGAGGGGGCGACGGGGTCCAATCCCCACCCATGGGGTCTGCTATTCAGGACACACATGGGACTGCCAGTCTGGGGGGCCCTGGCGCCTCAGTCTCTCCCCCACTCCAGTCTCAACTAGTTCAGTGTCAAAGCTCACAAAGCTGCACCTGTAGCCAGACTGCCCGGAACTCGAGGCTATTCAGTTCAGCTTCCCTCCTGGCACACGGCCACTCCGTCCACCATCAGGTGCCACTCAAGAAGCCTGGGGCCCCCTGGACCTGATCCTGCTCCCACAGTCCCTCCTCCACACCGTCCCCAGGCTAAGGCCTTCTCTCTCTGCTGACCAGTTTCTCTCCTTTTTATTTTTTCACTTTTACAGACTGCACTTCGATTCATTGTACACAAAAGGGGTACATCTTTTCGTTTCCACGGTTGTGCGCGATGTGGATGCGCTGTGTAAGCATACGTGTACACGGGGCGTGATGTCGGTCTCATCCCACCTGTTTTCATACCTGGCCAGTTCCTTGATCGGGCCTATCTCAACTCTCACCTCCTCCCCACGCCAAGAGACTCACACACCACCGAGTGCTAACCCTTCCTGTCACCATGGGAAGGTGCCCCATCTCTCCCCAGCGACCCTGGGTCTCTGCTGGCCCAGTGTCTCTCCAAATCCAATCCTCCCCCTCCCCCTTCCTGCTCCCGGCACCTGCAGCCCCAAGACTGCGGGTCGTCCTCTCTCCCATTGCCTCTGGGACAGTCTCCACTCACCTTTGTCTGGTTCACTCCTATTTATCCATAAGATTTGGCTGGGTGCTGACATCCCCCAGAGACCTTCCAAGACCCACTCCCTGTGCCCAAATTGCTTCAGGAGTCCCAGGGCACTCTGGCCATATCTCTGCCACAGTGGAAGCACCCAGGACAGAACCACACCTAACCCAGCAGGTGTCCTGACACCTCCCTGTCTCACTCAGCAGTGACCTGCGGTGCTGTGCAGGCTCTGCGTGGTGCTGAACCACACTGGTGGGACCGCGACTGGCAGCAGGACAGAACTGACCCCTCCCCGCAGGCAGGAGGGGCCAGCAGCGAGGGCAGGGCCCGCGGCTGACGTCCTACGCGCTCTGGCCTGCGCGCCAGACACACCTGACGTTCCCAGCACACTCGCCCAGGTCTGACAGAGCCGCGCGAGGCCTGCCTGTGCCCCTGGCACCACGGCCTGAGGACGGCCCTCCTAGGGCTCACTCCGGCCCTGGGCGAACCCACAGGGTTGGAGTAAGAGCAGAATGGGAACCAAGCCGTAAAAGGAGATCGTGGGAAGCACCGGCAGCAGGGCTCTCACTGCTGCCCGGCACTGTCACACCTGCCCCCAACTCACCAGAAAGGGGGAGACCCACAGGACAGCGTGGAAGCATCCACAGAGGCTTCCTGGCACCAGGCTGCTGGGTAAGCAGTTGCGGCCCCTGATGAACCATGTCCAGGTGCTTTTCAAAAGACACTGAGGGCTGGGTGCAGGGGCACACACCTGCAATCCCAGGGATTTTTAGGGGCGGAGTCAGGAGGATCACAAGTTCAAAGCCTGCAGGGAAGGCTGGTGAGACTCTGTCTCAAAATAAATCATGAAGGGCTAGAGATGCAGCCCCTGGGTTCAATCCCCAGCTCTGCGAATAAACTCGTAACATTTAAAACACATGTGTAAACAGAGGTCAGTACCATCACTGCGGAGGTTTTCAATGTCCTCAGATGTGCAAGCTGGACAGAACCAAGCAGAGGACAGAAGACCAGAACCAAAGTCCAACACTCAGAGCCCTGCACAGCACCACCACCTCCAGGGCAGGCTGCCACAGGAGCCGGGACGGCCTTCCACCAGCACAGGCTGCCCAGCGGCTCCTGACTGCTGGAAACAGGAAGCTGGTCTCCACCACTCCTCAGAACCCAGCTCTGACGGAGCTGAGTCCTCATGTGGACCCACCCACTGCCTCCTTCTAAGCGCTGAGTGTTGCGCCTGTTGCGTCTTTAAAGCTGAATACTTCAGCACAAGCATCACTTCAACTTCTAAGCTGCTGCCAGACATTTAAACAGGAGTTCACAGAAGAGAACGCTCTGCACCATTCCACAAGGTTCTGCCCTAAGCAGAGTGGAGAGATCTGTGTCTCAGTGGCCACCTCCCTCCTCTGAGCCCTAGGGCAGACGGGTGTGCAGGCCTCCCAGGGAGAGTCAGCAGGCTCACAGCCAGAGTGGGGCCAGCCTCCGAGGCCCACTACCCTGAGGTAGGAGGGACGCCAAGGATGAGATTCCCCCGACTGGCCATGGAGCACCTTCCAGGATGGGCCAGGGAGGGCCAAGAGCTGCACAGGAACGGAGGCTAGGGAGGCCGAAGAGCCCGCAGGAACAGAGGCCATGCAGGAGTTCCGCACACTCCCGGGCCTCCCTTCCTGCACACTCAGCCTCCTCTCTCCTCAGCCACTACATGGACTGCCCGCTAGAGGGAGGCCATCCCAACTTCCTCACTCTACAGTAGCCCTGGGTACACAGTCAGTGCCTGATAAATACGTACTTGTTCATCAAATGGTGACTGATACTTCCTGGGGTAACAAGCTAAGGACGTGTTGTGTGCTCATAGTGAATCACAGTCCTAGGTTTTGGTGGTGGTGTTTTTTTTTCTTTTTGTTTTTGAGATAGGGAATACACTGCCCAGGCTGGCCTCAAGCTCCTGGGCTCGAGCAAGCCTCCTTCCTCAGCCTCTGAGTGCTGAGACTGCAGGGGCACCACCACACTGGCATCCGACGTATTTTTAATGATTAGAATAACAACAGTATACCCAGCAAGTGAACCAAGGAAATGCAATTTTTTATTTTTTCAGATCTTATCAGCATATCCCTAACCTTCTATCAAACTATTATCTAAGCATTTTTATCCTCTTCTTCCTCTATAAAAGAGTGGTGGGATTTCTTCCTAATTCTCACAAACCATCACAGAGAAGTTACTGGAAAGAAATGTAAAATCTCAAGAAAAAACCACAGGTGGGGCTGGGCTGTGGCTCAGGGGTGGAGCACTCGCCTGGCATGTGTGAGGCACTGGGTTCCATCCTAGCACCACATAGAAACAAATAAGTAAAATAAAGGTCCATAAACCACTAAAGAAATGCAGAACACACACACACACATATAAACTAAAAAAAAACAAAAAAACAAAAAAACACAGATGAAAAGACACCTGGGGTCAAGAGAACCCTTCACGATGAAAGCTTCCGTCAACATTTCTGCTTTGAAATAGACAGAATGACGGCAAATAACTATCTAAAAGAAGCATCACTGACAATTCACACGTCCTAGATTCACAATAACGGACTTCGCATGAGCCCTTGGGACCCACGGGACCCCAAGGGTCTGAGCAAAGCAAGGCCCAGGCATGGGGGCGTGGGGTCACCAAGCACACGTGCCGCCCTGTTTGGAAACTGGTAGGCACATTCACATCACTCACATACAGATTGACTTCATAAGACTACAAATTAGCTCAGAACTCACAAAAAGTTTCTTCTTTTCCTTCAGGAATGATAATGATGGGCAAATACTGTGCTCCGCATTTTTCAATCCAACAGACTACTTTAAACATAAGATAACCACATTGTGAAGCAGCTTTCAAAATACTGGTTAAACAACACCAGGAGTGGACCTAGCCGGGCGTGGTGGCACACGACTGTCATCCCAGGGCTCAGGAGGCTGAGGCAGGAGGATCACAAGTTCAAAGCCAGCCTCAGCAACGGTGAGGCACTAGGTAATTCAGGGAGAACCTGTCTCTAAATAAAATACAAAATAGCAAAATAGGGCCAGGGATGTGGCTGAGTGCCCCTGAGTTCAATCCCTGGTAACAAAAAAAAAAAAAAAAAAAAAAAAAAAGAGTGGACCTAACGTAGGTGGCTCTGGTTGATTACCTGGTGGGTGCTGGCGGGCAGGCTGCGTGGGGCAGAGCCCACAGGCGCTCTGCACCTTCCTCCCAGCTTGCTGTGAACCTGAATGCTCTAAGAGACTAAGTATTTTGAACTCATGAATATACCTTAAAATATAAATATATCATTAAAAATAAATCAAACCCTTTAAAGTGCAGCCGCCTCGTGGCAGGTTAGATAAGCAGAAAGGCGGGTGGGGATGCCTCAGCCTCGCAGACCTGTGCTCACCTGTCTGGGGAGACGGGCTGCGTGGCCACAGGGCCCAGATCGCTCTGCAGAAGGTCCCACAGGTAAATCCTGGATGCGACGTCCTGCACCAGGAACACCGCGGGCCTCGTCGGGGACCACTGCAGCGCAGCCACAGCGCGGCCCCCCGTGCTGCCGTCCCACTGCAACAGCGGCTGCGCGGAGGTGAGCTGGTGCAGCCTGACGCTGCCGTCGGAGCAGCCAGCCTGCAACAGGAGGCAGTGTTACCTGTCCGCTTCCAACTAGACCCAGGGCCCGCGAGCCCCCAGGGCACTGACCTCCAGGTCAAGCCACACACGGAGGGGAACGTGCTGTCTGAACCTGAGTGGCAGCAGCCCAGCCCGGACGCATTGTGGAGGTGCGTGCTCACCCTGGAGCCTGCGGCTGCACCACCCCGCCAAGGGCTGATCACCCAGGCATTTAGACAACCCGAAAATAAGCAGGTGCTTTGAACAGAGCTGACTATCACTGATTCAAGCACAAGCTGTTACGTTTGGCTCCGTGGAAGTAAATAACTCAAATTTTAAAAAATGACACATAACCACATCAAAAATATGGTTACATGTTCCCCTTGGATTGAAATCTCTAAAAAGAAAGCTTAACCGGTTTAATAAATAAGAAGATTGATTACTTCTTACTCTAGTTAATACTTCACATACTATGAAAGAAAGAGAAAGAAAAACAACAGGAAAGGGGATAGAGTTCTAAAATGAAATGCAAACAGACAAACTTAAAAACCTAAATCTGAATAAGCAGCACAGCCACAGGAGGAGGAGGGAGGAGGGAGGAGGGAGGAGGGAGGCCCCCGGCCAGGGCCTGAGCAGCTCGGAACCGCCCCTTCCTCCTTCACAGGCCGGCTGCGGGCGTGGCTGAGCGGCCAGTGCCTGCACTGTGGGTGGCTGCTGGGGCTTGGACACGGTGCTCTGCAGCGGGTACCCAGAGGTTTGGGCCTTCACAGGTGAGGTGGGGACTGTGGGGTGATGGCAAGGGGCCCACCGGGAGCTCTCGGGAGGAACAGTGCCCCTCTTGCAGGAACAGGCAGGCTCTCAGGACTGGACTAGTGACCAAGAGAGTCTGCAGGTGTTTGATATTCTGTTAAATTCTAAATAGTTTGCGACTGAACATAGTATTTCTTAAGAGACCCAGATTTTTACCTAATTTATTTAATTTCTTTGTTATTAATATCATATTTCTCCACTTTATATCACTGATGCCTAAACATAACTAATTTATAGCCCAATAAATGAACTTTCAAAATTTCCTAATAGGTTACTATATTGTACTTCCCAAACAGGTAAATAATACCATGGAAAATAATTAGTGCTCAGTGGTGGAGCACTTGCCTGGCATGTGTGAGGCACTGGGTTCAATTCTCAGCATCACATAAAAATAAATAAATACAATAAAGATTGTATCGTGTCCATCTACAACTAAAAAAAAAAAAAATTTTTTTAAGAAAACAGAAAAAGAGTGCTGTAAAAAACAGACTTTCTTACCAAGAAAACCGGTTCTCCAAATGGTGAAAAATCAATGACATTAACTTTCACTGGTCTGATACCACGTTGCCAAGGCCGGAACAGTTTGGGAGACACTCTCAAGTCTTGTCTTGTGCCGTGGCTTATAAGACCCTAGTAATAAGACAAAGAGTGGCCAAAGAAACCTCTAGGTATAAGATGGGGGAAGTCAATATTCTTGAAAAAATTTATTCCACATTATAATAAAAGCAAATAGTGAGTTAATCTCAAACAAAGATATCCACCAGGCAACTCGGGGTGGGGGACTAGTGGTAGAGTGAAAGGCAAGACACTACTCACCAGGTCCGTGCCAACGACAAAGTGATCCGGGTCTGCAGGCAGAAATCTGACGCTCAGCGCCTGGGTGGGCCCCCAGAGTTCACTCCCTTTGCGGGAAAGGCTGGGGAAAGTGGACATGCACAGATGGTCGTTTTGAAGCCTAAGGACAGTGACGCTCTGAACACTCATCTAGCATGCCCACACACTGCCAGAGCGAGCCAGGCCGTGCCACACCTCCTCTGTGGTCTTGCCCACCCTGCTTCCTCCTCACGTACACGTGGTGATTTCTTGAGATCTGTCGTCCTACTCACTCATTTCTTCTTCAGCTATGTCTGATATGCTGCTTAACCTCATCGTCTAAAGGTACATTTCTGAAGGGCTTCAGGCCAGTGCTCGGGTGCCCACCAGCCTCCTGCTGCACTGTGCAGGACTGCTGCCTCTGCTGTACTTCTTTCAAGTTCTGTTTGTGA
Source organism: Sciurus carolinensis (assembly GCF_902686445.1). Lineage (NCBI taxonomy): Eukaryota > Metazoa > Chordata > Mammalia > Rodentia > Sciuridae > Sciurus > Sciurus carolinensis. Next base: position 245,306 of record NC_062220.1, read on the forward strand.
ACTCATCTTTGGCAAACTGCTGTGGGAACCCTGGAAACCCCAGTTTGTGAAAGTAACGCTTCCACCAGGCAGATGTCCCTATATCCAATAAGGCCACTGGTGTGGGTCTGTGATGGTCACGTCTCACCTTGAGGTTCTCATGCCTCACCCAGCACAGTTTCAAGTCCTTCCGAGCTCCTGCCTTCCCTCAGCCGCAGGTGAAGCTTTCTACGTTTCTCTCACGGTCAGGGGCACTGAGCTGCAGACTGCCATGCAGAGGTCCCAGGTCGCCTCCCAACTCAGGCTAGCCACATGCACCCCTGGTCATGAAGGCCTAAGACAGCTCAGTCTGGTAAGAGGACTCTGGGTTGTCACACATCAGCTCAAAAGCCTACCACACAATGTTCCCTTCTTGCTCTTGGCATTTAGAGGTTTTTTTCCCCCTTTTTACTTTTTCTTTTTCCTTGTTTTTTAGTTGTAGATGGACACAATACCTTTATTTTATTCATTTATTTTTATGTTGTGGTGAAGATTGAACCCAGTGCCTCACATGTGCTAGGCAAGCGCTGTACTACTGAGCCACATCCCCAGCTCCCTTTTTAAATATCATTATGGTTTGTTGACGTTCTTGGCTTTTTGCAGCCCACAGCTGCTGTCCTGGTCAGTTCTTCTCAGTCCCCTTCCTGCTCCTCCGCACACACTGCAGCAGGACCACAGACATCAGCCCTGTGGTTGACCCCACCTGAGGGCCTCCAGCTGAGGTCTCTGCTGTGGTGCACACTGCCTCTGGGCCCCCTTGCATTCCATAGCTCAGCCTGACTCTCCCCAGAGACCCCTTCCTCCTCCTGCTTCTCATCTTCAGAGCATACCCTGAGACCAGCCCACACACGGGAAGACAGGCCGTGCAGGGCTCTCCCCTCCGATGTGCCCTCAGTGAGTCCCAGGTCTTCAGTTCTGTCTCCCTTGGCCTCTACAGGAGCCTCCCACCTGGTCTCCCTGACTCCAGAAGACACTGCTGAGAGGAGAATGGAGTCAGACCTCCAGAGGACACTGCTGAGAGAGGAGGATGGAGTCAGACCTCCAGAGGACACTGCTGAGAGAGGAGGATGGAGTCAGACCTCCAGAGGACACTGCTGAGAGAGGAGGATGGGAGTCAGACCTCCAGAGGACACTGCTGAGAGAGGAGGATGGGAGTCAGACCTCCAGAGGACACTCCTGAGAGAGGAGGATGGAGTCAGACCTCCAGAGGACACTGCTGAGAGAGGAGGGATGGAGTCAGACCTCCAGAGGACACTGCTGAGAGAGGAGGATGGAGTCAGACCTCCAGAGGACACTGCTGAGAGAGGAGGATGGAGTCAGACCTCCAGAGGACACTGCTGAGAGAGGAGGATGGAGTCAGACCTCCAGAGGACACTGCTGAGAGAGGAGGATGGAGTCAGACCTCCAGAGGACACTGCTGAGAGAGGAGGGATGGAGTCAGACCTCCAGAGGACACTCCTGAGAGAGGAGGATGGAGTCAGACCTCCAGAGGACACTGCTGAGAGAGGAGGGATGGAGTCAGACCTCCAGAGGACACTGCTGAGAGAGGAGGATGGGAGTCAGACCTCCAGAGGACACTGCTGAGAGACGAGGATGGAGTCAGACCTCCAGAGGACACTGCTGAGAGAGGAGGGATGGAGTCAGACCTCTAGAAGACACTGCTGAGAGAGGAGGGATGGAGTCAGACCTCCAGAGGACACTGCTGAGAGAGGAGGGATGGAGTCAGACCTCCAGAGGACACTGCTGAGAGAGGAGGGATGGAGTCAGACCTCCAGAGGACACTGCTGAGAGAGGAGGGATGGAGTCAGACCTCCAGAGGACACTGCTGAGAGAGGAGGATGGAGTCAGACCTCCAGAGGACACTGCTGAGAGAGGAGGATGGAGTCAGACCTCCAGAGGACACTGCTGAGAGAGGAGGATGGGAGTCAGACCTCCAGAGGACACTGCTGAGAGAGGAGGATGGAGTCAGACCTCTAGAAGACAATGCTGAGAGAGGAGGGATGGAGTCAGACCTCCAGAGGACACTGCTGAGAGAGGAGGATGGAGTCAGACCTCCAGAGGACACTGCTGAGAGAGGAGGATGGAGTCAGACCTCCAGAGGACACTGCTGAGAGAGGAGGATGGGAGTCAGAACTCCAGAGGACACTGCTGAGAGAGGAGGATGGAGTCAGACCTCTAGAAGACACTGCTGAGAGAGGAGGGATGGAGTCAGACCTCCAGAGGACACTGCTGAGAGAGGAGGGATGGAGTCAGACCTCCAGAGGACACTGCTGAGAGAGGAGGGATGGAGTCAGACCTCCAGAGGACACTGCTGAGAGAGGAGGGATGGAGTCAGACCTCCAGAGGACACTGCTGAGAGAGGAGGGATGGAGTCAGACCTCCAGAGGACACTGCTGAGAGAGGAGGATGGAGTCAGACCTCCAGAGGATACTGCTGAGAGAGGAGGGATGGAGTCAGACCTCCAGAGGACACTGCTGAGAGAGGAGGATGGAGTCAGACCTCCAGAGGATACTGCTGAGAGACGAGGATGGAGTCAGACCTCCAGAGGACACTGCTGAGAGACGAGGATGGAGTCAGACCTCCAGAGGACACTGCTGAGAGAGGAGGGATGGAGTCAGACCTCCAGAGGACACTGCTGAGAGAGGAGGATGGAGTCAGACCTCCAGAGAACACTGCTGAGAGAGGAGGGATGGAGTCAGACCTCCAGAGGACACTGCTGAGAGTGGAGGACACGAGTCAGACCTCCAGAGGACACTCCTGAGAGAGGAGGATGGAGTCAGACCTCCAGAGGACACTGCTGAGAGAGGAGGACGGGAGTCAGACCTCCAGAGGACACTGCTGAGAGAGGAGGATGGAGTCAGACCTCCAGAGAACACTGCTGAGAGAGGAGGATGAAGTCAGACCTCCAGAGGACACTGCTGAGAGAGGAGGACGGGAGTCAGACCTCCAGAGGACATTGCTGAGAGAGGAGGGACAGTTACTTTCCTCCAGAGAGCACGTACTTAAGTCCTGGAGAAATTTAGAGTAAAAATAAACGCAATGCCTGGCACGAAGTGGGAAGGGCCACACAGAGACAGAAATGGTCTAAAAGTTGTTCATCAAAGGTGCTGCACACACTGCAGGTCTGGAACTGCCAGCAAGCACGTGGTTTGGCTCTGGAATGCATCTGATGACTTTTTAAACTAAGTAATTAACTTCCATAATTGCATTTAAATCAACTGAGGTTGACCTAAAACCTCTAAGCATATATGAATTCATATTCTGTGAGGTGAAGAGAAATCAGGCTCAAAGACCTTCCAAGGGTTTTTGAGTGCTGAAAGTTAGACCTGGGTGATAAGAAAAGGTATCTTTGGAAGTAAATCAACTGGAACATCTAAGTTACAGGTGCATTTGAATTATCAGCTGATTGGATTAAGAGATGTTGATGATTGAGAGGCTTCTGGGCATGTCCATGAGGGCGTGTCTAGGAATGATTGGCATGTGGGATAGTGAACTAAAGTGGAGTCCCTCCCTAAGCAAGGGCAGCACTGCCCAGTAGTATGGAGTAAAAGTTGGAAGAACAAGTAAGCAGATGCAGATGAAGCTCCGCTCTTCCTGAATGGGATCCTGATGAATGGGATCCTGAATGCTGCTTTGATCATCAGGGGACATTGGACTCTCGATTCTTCACTTTCCCAATGCAGACTCTGCCAGTGATTCTCCAGGTAGTTTCCAGAAGCCTCGGTCTTGGACTAGAGTAGCACTATTGATCCCTCTTGTTCTGGGGCTTCTGCCTCTTGAACTGTGCAGCTGCTGGTTCTTCCAGCTGTGCAGCTGCAGACGGCCATTATGGACTGTCCAGCTTCTGGTCATGTGAGCCCATCTAATAAATCCCCTTTTATAATTACACTTTCTGTCCATTCTGTTCCTCTAGAGAACCCTAACTAATACAACCCGTAATGTCTGTACATTCAGAAAGAGAACCCATACACTGTGTTAAGTTATGTGACTAAAAGTAGAAATATAACTTTCTAAATAAAACTTTCTATCACTGTTTCCAGATCCTGAAACAACTTCTAAGTTAAACTTCAGGGTTGCATTAGAACAGGATGAAAAACAATCAAATAGTTTCCATTTATAATACAGAAAACATTTTTGGCCAAATAATATTAACTCTCTACATGGAAGTTACATGACATAGACTCATTACTAATAAATGAATAAGCAAAAAGAGTAAAACTTTCCATAGCAAAGGAGTGTGAGAAAATATGCTTTCACTGCAAAACCCAACCAGGCATTCGCTGCACACGCAACAGCTGACACCGCCGCCCCTCTGCAGGAGTCACGAGATGGGGGGTGCCTCGCCTGAAGCCACAGGGCCTCACCTGTCGCCCACCTGCAGCGCAGCACTGTGCACCAGCTTGATTCTCCCTCCAGGGATGAGGCCTAGAAAGACAGGCAGAAACGGGTGCACCTCGTAAGCCTGAGCTGCCGTTCACTGCCGAAGTCGTGTTCAAAGAGCACCACAGTGCCAGCCAGCAGCGGGCGGGTGTGTGTACCCTGCTGAGGCGGCAGCAAGACTCCGACCTGCAGCCTTCCCACTTTGGATGCAGCAAGCCCCGTGCTGCAAAGGTCCCCGAGGGCCATTCAGAACCTCTGGGGAGCTGGCCAGGCCTGGCTGATGGACACAGGGGTCTCCAGCTCTCCCTCCTCCCTGCAGCTTCCCGACTTCCTCTCCTGGAACAGACGTCACGACTCCCAGGCCCAATCCACCCCCCTTCCCTTCCCTGGGCTTCCAGATGCACACAGCGCCACCCTGGCTCATGTGCTGCTCAGCCTCCTTGCCTACTCCCAGCACCACCCTCCCTTTTCAAATTACTGCCAGGGAGGAATCAGAGCTCCATGAGTTTGGAGCAGGATACTGCCTAGGACCTGGAAGCAGCTGAGTCACAGCGCCGTCAGGTGGCAGGGCCCTGGCACACTGCCATCGCATGGCAGAGCTGCCGGCACCGCCCACAGCAGGCATGCCCACAAGTCAGGCTTCTCCAGAGATGCCTCTCTGACCTGCCTCAGCCTGGCAGCGCCACGTCCTAGCCTTACACCCGCAGCCCCTGCAGCAGCCAGTCTTCTCCCCCATGATTCCCTGGCACCTGGGACTGGACCTAGCAGAGTACACCTCACAAAGGAACAGAGGCAGACATGGTTTCAGTTCACGAGAGGCCACAGCGAAGGCCCACAGGGCAGCTTGGCACCCTGCGCTCCTGCTGCCAGGAGCACATCCTCCCTCCTGAGGGCAGTCACGAGGCGGCTGGGGACTCGTAAGGGTGCTTCTGAACAGCAGCATTCCACAACCATAAGCATGTGCCCTGCCTCTGCACGACGTTTCAAATATGCTACAAAACGTTTTCATCAAAATGACCATATTCCCAGCGGAGTGGACAGACTCCTCAACTCCCTTGTGTCGCTGGGTAGTGCCATTACACAGGGCATGTCAGCAGCAAGGCCAGCCGTGAGTGGCCTCGAGCCGCAGGGTCCTGGCATGGGGAGAATAGGTATAAAGCAGGGTCAGCCGGCAGGGACAACAGCAAGGTGTGCTAAGCAGGAAGGACAAGGGCACCTGTGTCCAGAACAGGACAGGCCAGCACCAGGTGGAAGGACCTCATTTCCACAGGAAGCCAAAGTGGTATGTGGGCACCCAACAGGAGGCAGCCTGGTTTGCTCCATGAGGCAAAGAGCTCCTCCTCCCTCACTCTGAGGAGTGGGGACAAAGTCAGAATCACTCCTCCTCCTTCCTGAAGCCACCCAGGGACACAGCCCCTGGCAAACAAGGGAGCTGTGTCTGCAGAGTGAGCAGCTGGAAGCTGAGGCAGCAGTAAGAAACTGGAGTCTGACACAGACCCTCTAGGCCACAGCGCACCACAGGCCCCAGTGCCCCGTGACCACTGGGCCCTCCCAGCATCCAGGACCACACGAAGCACCAGAACCACAATCTGTGGGGCTCAGGCTTTCTGCTCCGGTCACTTCGGTCGCCATGCCCTGAGGAATCCAGGAGGGCCACCCTGTGCAGGAAGGGCCCAAGGTGGGCAAGGTTCAGGCAAATCATGGCACACGTGCTCACAGGCAAGGCTGCCCGAAGGCTGCTGCCCTTCCCAACACCCGAGGGCAGGACGCACAGGTCCTGGACTGACCCGCAGAGCAGAGCAGCAGGCAGCTGGAGGCAGCACTTCACAAGCTACAGGAGAAAACACGCGGTCACAGCTCCTGAGCTGCCGTCTACACTTCACTTTTCAGGCGGCTGATCACGCGTGTTTCAAAGCAGGTACAGATGTCTTCGTTTCTATTCGTTTCAGCAAATACTGACTAAGGTTGATTTTTAATTCAATAGTTACCTAAGTCACTGATCGAGCCTGCGATATCCGCCTTTGGCAATTCGACAACCACCTGAAGTAAAATGATGAACATGAGGACTGTTTATCTTGTGATCAGCAAACAACCTGAGCAAAGCAAGGCGGTGCCAGCTCCAGGACTGACGCCCAGTGCCAGGGGCCCTTCTGCCCGCCGCGCTCACTGGGGACCCCAGCCCCGTCCTGGTGCCACCCGGCCCTCCTCTGGTTTTCATCCACACTCTCGCAGGGGACGTGCAGGAGACTGTTCCCAGCAGCAGTCGGGCCCTAGGCCAGCTGGGTGTGGACTCCGTGCCCTCCCCGCGCGGCCAGCAGACCCAGGCCCGCTCCAGCTTTCCCAGGGCTTCGTGCCCCACTCCCTCCCTGGCCCCAGCCCCCGGCCAGGCGCTGTCCACACCCAGCCACCTCAAGGGCCCACGTGTGTGGCCTGGGCACCAACTCACCCACATGTTGAGCACCCCGCTCTCATCCAAGGAAGCAACGTGGAAGGACAGGCCCGACGTGCCTGCGAAACCGGAGAAAAAGAAAGAGCGCTTGGAGCGAGGCGGCCATGCCGCTGACGGGCTCGAGGGCCGCGCGGGCTGGGCGCCACGGACCTTCCTGAGTGGAGAAGGGCGAGAGCACGGAGCTCTGCTTCCGGGAGGCTGGCGAGGAGACGGGCTCCAGGGCCTGGAGAGGACTTCGGTGGCTCACGGAGGCGAGGACTCCATCTGGGGTGGACCGCAGGCCGCGCAGCAGCAAGTCGCAGAACACAAAAGTCAGACATGGACAAGGAGCGCCTCCAGGTGGAAAAGACCAGCTCTCCACACCCCACAGGAAGCCACAGCAGCAGAGGCCACACGGCACGTTGGGGACAGACACGAGCCACAGCAGCAGAGGCCACACGGCACGTTGGGGACAGACACGAGCCACAGCAGCAGAGGCCACACGGCACGTTGGGGACAGACACGAGCCACAGCAGCAGAGGCCACACGGCACGTTGGGGACAGACACGAGCCACAGCAGCAGAGGCCACACGGCACGTTGGGGACAGACACGAGCCACAGCAGCAGAGGCCACACGGCACGTTGGGGACAGACACGAGCCACAGCAGCAGAGGCCACACGGCACGTTGGGGACAGACACGAGCCACAGCAGCAGAGGCCACACGGCACGTTGGGGACAGACACGAGCCACAGCAGCAGAGGCCACACGGCACGTTGGGGACAGACACGAGCCACAGCAGCAGAGGCCACACGGCACATTGGGGACAGACACGAGCCACAGCAGCAGAGGCCACACGGCACGTTGGGGACAGACACGAGCCACAGCAGCAGAGGCCACACGGCACGTTGGGGACAGACACGAGCCACAGCAGCAGAGGCCACATGGCACGTTGGGGACAGACACGAGCCACAGCAGCACAGGCCACACGGCACGTTGGGGACAGACACGAGCCACAGCAGCAGAGGCCACACCGCATGTTGGGGACAGACACGAGCCACAGCAGCAGAGGCCACACCGCATGTTGGGGACAGACACGAGCCTCGAGACACCTGCCAGGAGGGGAGGCGCTCACTTCCAAGACTTTATCTAAGACTCTGCAGATTTTATTGACGATATTCAGATGGCAAAGGAGAAGGACGGGAGCACCTTCATGGAACAACTGATTTGTACCCAGGGCGCCCTTCCACGGAGTCAGCCAACGCAGACTGAAGACACGCGGGGAAACCGTACCCACACTGAGCACATGCAGGCCTTCCTGTCACGGCCCCGCAGGGCACACAGCGACTCACGTGGCACGTGCACTGTCCAGTACACAAGTCCCGAGGACAGGGCTGAGTGCCGCGTGTGGGGCATGAGCACGAGCGCCTGAGGACGGGAATCTCAGGGGTCCCAGACCAGCCCACCAGGACTGAGGGACAGCTACGTATGGGTCAGAGGGTTAGCGTTTGGAAAACTGTGCTGGATTCGAGATTCATTATTAATACCACAACAGTTAGAAAACGCAGTTTGGAGACTAACAACTCCTGGCCTGGGGCATGTAATACATTTTGTGTGTTTGCTTCCCTGTCTAAAATGCATACATATGCACATACCCAGTCACACAAGGTAAGTGTGCACATGTACGTGTAAGTACGTGTGTGTGAACAACAGCGCCAAATCCACAAAGTACTTAGGAGTCCAGACACTCAAGAGCAGCAGTATCTGCCCTCTGCATTTCCTTTCTCAAGCAGATACGCAGCACATGAACAGAAAGGCAAGTCTGCACGGGGGCATTTAGGAAACGAGAGTTTTAAAGCACTACTTAGGATAAAGAAAACGAATTACAGCATGGAGGAAAACATTTGCAAAACACATATGTGAATAAAGGACTGTTATCTGAGTAACGTTTCTAGGAACACAGAAGCCTGCCATCAGGTATATCCAGAAGACACTAACTCAGAAAAGAAAAACTAAAGGTAAATAGCAGAAATATCAACAGAGTTGGGAGGTAATCGGGGGGGTGGGTGCTGGGGACGGTACTAGGGTAATTTCTATTTCATGCTCTTATAATCACGTCAAAGAAATCCTAATGTCATGAATAACTAATCAGGTACTGAGATAATGACTTAACTAAAAAAAGGACATTGTCCAAATGTATAGAGAACTCTTAAAAATTCATTATAAGAAAACAACCAACCAAATAAAACATGGGTCAGAGGCCTTAACACACTCTCGTCCAGCAGGGTGTGCAGATGTCAGAAAAAATAGAAAGATGCTCCCCTGCATCCTGAGGAGCCCTGCTGTCCAGCAGCACCCAGAACCAGCCTCTCACACAGACGCTGGTGAGGATCCACTGCAGCCCAGCAGGACACCCAGAACCAGCCTCTCACACAGACGCTGGTGAGGAGCCACTGCAGCCCAGCAGGACACCTAGAACCAGCCTCTCACACAGACACTGGTGAGGATCCACTGCAGCCCAGCAGACCTAGAACCAGCCTCTCACACAGACGCTGGTGAGGAGCCACTGCAGCCCAGCAGGACACCTAGAACCAGCCTCTCACACAGACGCTGGTGAGGATCCACTGCAGCCCAGCAGGACACCTAGAACCAGCCTCTCACACAGACGCTGGTGAGGATCCACTGCAGCCCAGCAGGACACCTAGAACCAGCCTCTCACACAGACGCTGGTGAGGATCCACTGCAGCCCAGCAGGACACCCAGAACCAGCCTCTCACACAGACGCTGGTGAGGATCCACTGCAGCCCAGCAGGACACCCAGAACCAGCCTCTCACACAGACGCTGGTGAGGAGCCACTGCAGCCCAGCAGGACACCTAGAACCAGCCTCTCACACAGACGCTGGTGAGGAGCCACTGCAGCCCAGCAGGACACCTAGAACCAGCCTCTCACACAGACGCTGGTGAGGATCCACTGCAGCCCAGCAGGACACCTAGAACCAGCCTCTCACACAGACGCTGGTGAGGAGCCACTGCAGCCCAGCAGGACACCCAGAACCAGCCTCTCACACAGACGCTGGTGAGGATCCACTGCAGCCCAGCAGGACACCCAGAACCAGCCTCTCACACAGACGCTGGTGAGGAGCCACTGCAGCCCAGCAGGACACCCAGAACCAGCCTCTCACACAGACGCTGGTGAGGAGCCACTGCAGCCCAGCAGGACACCCAGAACCAGCCTCTCACACAGACGCTGGTGAGGATCCACTGCAGCCCAGCAGGACACCCAGAACCAGCCGCTCACACAGACGCTGGTGAGGAGCCACTGCAGCCCAGCAGGACACCTAGAACCAGCCTCTCACACAGACGCTGGTGAGGATCCACTGCAGCCCAGCAGGACACCCAGAACCAGCCTCTCACACAGACGCTGGTGAGGATCCACTGCAGCCCAGCAGGACACCTAGAACCAGCCTCTCACACAGACGCTGGTGAGGAGCCACTGCAGCCCAGCAGACCTAGAACCAGCCTCTCACACAGACGCTGGTGAGGATCCACTGCAGCCCAGCAGGACACCCAGAACCAGCCTCTCACACAGACGCTGGTGAGGATCCACTGCAGCCCAGCAGGACACCTAGAACCAGCCTCTCACACAGACGCTGGTGAGGATCCACTGCAGCCCAGCAGGACGCCTAGAACCAGCCTCTCACACAGACGCTGGTGAGGAGCCACTGCAGCCCAGCAGGACGCCTAGAACCAGCCTCTCACACAGACGCTGGTGAGGAGCCACTGCAGCCCAGCAGGACGCCTAGAACCAGCCTCTCACACAGACGCTGGTGAGGATCCACTGCAGCCCAGCAGGACACCCAGAACCAGCCTCTCACACAGACGCTGGTGAGGATCCACTGCAGCCCAGCAGGACACCCAGAACCAGCCTCTCACACAGACGCTGGTGAGGATCCACTGCAGCCCAGCAGGATGCCCAGAACCAGCCTCTCACACAGACGCTGGTGAGGAGCCACTGCAGCCCAGCAGGACACCCAGAACCAGCCTCTCACACAGACGCTGGTGAGGAGCCACTGCAGCCCAGCAGGACACCCAGAACCAGCCTCTCACACAGACGCTGGTGAGGAGCCACTGCAGCCCAGCAGGACACCCAGAACCAGCCTCTCACACAGACGCTGGTGAGGATCCACTGCAGCCCAGCAGGACACCCAGAACCAGCCTCTCACACAGACGCTGGTGAGGATGCGGCTCCAAGGAACACAGGAGGGAGCGCACAGCGGGGCTGCGTTGGCATAGTTTGACAGTTTCCCTCAAACTAAAGACTCGTGGACCATACTTTCCAGCAATTGAGCTCCCTGGTATTTCTTTGCCAAAGGAGTTGAAGACATGTCCACCTCAAGAGCAGTATGTTCATATTTATTTTTTCGAGAGTGAATGGGTAATCTGGGCTCCATCCACACAGTGAGATTTCACCCAGCAAAGTGAATAAACAGTGTATAAAGAATGTAAGAAAAAATGATTTAAATGAGCTATCAAGCCATAAAAAGACACAGAGGAAACTTAAATGCTTATTACTAAGGAAAGAAAGCACTCTGAAAAGGCTCGTGCTGAGTAATTCCAAGAGAACATTCTGGAAAAGACAAAACCAAGGGGACAATGAAAAGCACAGAGATGATCAGAAGCTAGGGGAACAAGAGGTGACAGGAGAGGTCTCAGCTGTAAACTGAGGTTCAACACAAAGTGCTGGATGTCCCACAGAGATGACCAGAAGCTAAGGGAGGGAGAGGTGACAGGAGAGGTCTCGGCCCTAAACTGTAAACACAGAGCAGACCTTGAAGGCAGCGGAAACAAGCTGATGAACAGAAAGGGAGGCCAGAAGAAGAGAGAAAAAAGAAGGAATGAAAAAGAAGCATGGGCCCAGAACTCCCTGCCCTCCAGAATCCCCTCCAAGAACAAGCAGGCCGCTCCATGGTCCTATTAAATAACTGGACTTTATATGCAAAAGAGCCGACCCCAACCGATACCCTCTCCATGCCCCAAACTAGCCAGCTGTGGAACACAGACCTACATGTGAGAGCTAAAGTCACACAACTTCTACCAGAAAACACAGGGGCATGTTGGCAAAGCAGTTAAACGAGCACAGAATCATAAAAGAAAAAGATGTGTAATTGAATTTCATCAAATTTAAAATGTCTCTGTCCTCCTAAGACAACATTATGAGAGAAGATGACCAGAATGGGACAACGCATTTACGAAACACCTGCCAGATGTACCCAGATGTACACAAAAACTCTCGAAACCCAAGAGTCCTGGACACAGCCCAGTGGTGAAGTCCTTGCTCAGTTTGTGCGAGGGCCCGGGTTTAATCCCCAGGACCGAAAAAAAAAATCTTAATAAGGAGACGATTCAATTCAAAAACCTTCCACAGATGTCACCGACAAAGACACTGGATGGTAAGTAAACAGCAGCCATTAAGGAAAGGAGGAGCACAGTGAGGGTGCCACACACTCGCCAGAACCCCCACCCCCAACGTCCGTGACGTGCTGGTGAGGATGCGGGTGACTGAAATCCCCACACCCGCAGCAACGCAAAATGGTAAGAGCACTTGGACAGGTTCCTGGGACAAACCTTATTCACAGTCACCAACAACTGGAATCAATCTCAGTCCAACAGCTGCAGAGTGGCCCGAGGGACGTGGAACATCTACACAAGGGACATGGTTCAGCAAAGCAGTGAGCTTCCGCAACACACAGCAGCACAGGAGTCAACGCACAACTACCACGTGAGTCCACTGCTCTGGCATCTGCACAACGCAGAACCAGAGGGACAGAAAACAGATCAGGGGCCGGGAGGACCAGAGAGATGCGAAGCCCAGGTATCGGTGTGGTGTGGCGTGCCCCCAAGCGTGAAGACAGAAAAGACAGGGACCGGAGAGCCTGGACGCGTGAGTGAGGAGCGCTGGCTGAACCACGCCAGCAGGGCTCCAGCCCCTGTGGGGTGGCGCTGCGGCATCAGGTCCGACAGTGGTCTGGGGCAGCCCGCCCGAGCAGTCAGTGGGGCCTCGCGCGTCACCTTCCTGAGCAGCAGGGACTCAGGTTCTCATGACAAGTTGGTGAGCAGGCAGGCACAGGGCCTGGAGAGAGAGCTGGCCCTAGGAGATGACAGCCATACGCTGCAGTGGCGGGGGCGGGAGAGCGGTCAGCGTTGGGGAGGGGCCACTCTGCTCCTGTCGTCCGGGAGGGGCGACCATCCGTTTCCACTCCAAGCGCTCGTGCACCATGCCACAGGTGCACCCGCCAACAAACTTCAGCTCGCCTAAACCCACAAGTCACTGTGCTGGGGATTTTAGGGACTCCACAGATATAACATGAAGGAGAAATCCAATCCTTCTCGGCCGCTGGGTAAGGACCACCTAAATGAATATTTCTTTCTATTCATCACGTGCCTCCCTTGCCCACGGGGAACAGCCCATCCCTGACAATCTGAACAAATAAATGCCAACGAATCCAAAGCTTGTGTCAGCTCTGGCGTGGCTTTCCAGAGCACAGGCTCGGCAGACACGACACTGACCGGTGGAAAACGTGGCTGTCCGCAAGGTCCAGAAACAATCGCTCAGCTTCACACAGTGGTGTATCCTAGAGTCCTCTCTCAGGTCCCACACGACCACGGAGCCATGCACTGTCCCAGCAAACAGCAAAAATGCTTTATAAGGGCCGAAGCAGCAGCATGTGACCTGCAAGGAAACACACCAGGACCTGATGCTGGACAGGAGAGCACTGGGCTCACAGCAGCCGGATCAGCTCATGCAACCCTGGCACCTGTTCGCTTGCCGAGAGACGTCCCCAGGTAGCCGTCACTGGGAGGCTGCAAGACACAGTGGAACACAGATCCCTGCACATAGATAAAACTCTTAATCTCCTGAAATGGACAGTAGGGACAACTGTCCTGGTGTAGGACTGCAGTGACCACAGGGTGTCCACACAGACTTGGACATAAGAGATGCTCAACTGTCACCTCCTCTCAACATGATTCACTGGCCTCTGAAAAGGACCATTCCACTGTTAGTCACCCATCTACACCCTGTGTTGCAGAAAGTTTTGACATTCAAGCCCCTAAAACTGGTACCTGTAAAAGTTATTCCTCTCTAGAGCTTTGGGAGAAATCAAGGAACACATAATTAGGACATTTTCCTAACCAAAAAGGACGTGACTGTGAAGGGGCAGCTCCTCCTGTGGACTGCGAGTAGCCAGGAGCAGAGACACGTGAAGGAGGGCACGCTCCAAGTAGTGATGGGGTGCAAAACGACTTCAAGAAATCTCAGGCCCTTGGGGACCTTGACAGTCCAGGATCCACACAGCACAAGCCAAAGAGGGTCCCAGGGTCCCAGTGGTGTGCCCAGGTCGGCCAACACGTCCAGTAGGCCCAGAACTACACTCATTTCCGAGTCTTGACTGGTCAAGAGGCTCTGTGACACCTGGGATTCTCAGGCTGAGCTGATCCTGTGAACTAAGGAGTCTAGAGCTGAGGGCAGCGGGGACACGGGCAGCAGCCGTGTCCTCTCCTCTCCTGTGTGTACCTTGGACTCACATATCAGGACCTTCTGGGGCCCTGAAGGCTGCCAGATGTCCCAGACACAGAGGATGTATCTGTGGTCCAGCAGCTGGGCAGAGGCCTTCGCAGGTAAATCGTGTACAGAGACCACAGTTTGCCTCTGAACTCGAGAGGCATGCAAGCAGGATACTTTTCGACCTGGGGAAAAGATAAGAAAAGTATTTTTGCATTTTATCAATTTGCCGGAATCCATGTTAAATTAACATACCCCAGAACACTCAAATAAATTTCAACTTAAAGAAGAAACAAACAGAACACACACAAAATCTGGGCTTGATAATGGCACAGCCTATACCTAAACACCAGGTCAAAGGTGAGCATGCTTCGGGTGAGAGTGACCTCCCAGGCTGGCCAGGCAGCCGAGCAGCACGCCTTCTCTCAGTCACAAGCACTTTACGCAGGTACCTGAGCTTGTGCTTAGGAGTCAGTAGCTCAGGTGGGAGGCACTGGCATGAGCTAAGTGGATCCCCTGTTAGGACACTACCCTTAGGAACCTCAGCTCTCTCACAACAGCCTTCCGGGGCACATGGCAGAATATTCTCTTCCAATGTGAGGCAGAGCTGAGCTCTGCTCTAGATGCTGCTTGATTCTAGTGAAAGACCCAATTCTAGGCTTCCCTGTTGGTGGAGTTTACTGTGCCCACAAGTCAGCAGGAGATGCTGACAGAAGGGAAGAGGCTGGGATGTCAGGTAAGAGCTGCGGTCACAGATGAGACAGCACTGCACGGAGGTACGTGGTGAACAGAGAGGACTGTGCCCAGATTACTGAGTCATGTGCATATCACACCCACGGATGCCACGGCCCACGACATCCACACCTGGGTCACGCAAACCCCTGGGTCACCCCTTCACAGGCATGCGGGCACAGCCCTCCTGGTCTCTCCACAAGCAAACTCTAGTTCCTTCTCCAGAAAAAGTGTCACAACATCTGTGCTTCTTAACCATTTAACATGTGTAGAACCTGCCACCATCTTCTGTATTTTTTTGCATGCTGTGCTGGGACTGCACCCAGGAGCTCTGTGGACTGAAGGGCAGTTTTCAGCAGTGGTTCCCAGGAACACGTGTTGGAGGTCAGCAGCAAGCCTGCCCCTGCCCCCACAACACCCTGCCCGGCTCTATGCCCAGCCTTCACAGCCCCTGCAGCCTGCCTTCTCTTTTTCACCCAGGGAGGCCTTCTCTACCAGAAGCTGTCTTCGTTTTTCTCCGTGGAACACATCCCTTTCTAACAGGTCACAGGTCACTGGCTAGCAATCTGCAGTCTATCTGATCTACCAGCACCTAAGTCCCAGGAGGGCAGGATTCCTGCCCACTCACTGCTGAATCCATCCTGCCACGGTGCCTAGGACACTACACACTGAATCCTCCCCCAGGGACATGAGCTTTAAGAGCGACAACGGCAGTGAGCAGATTCCATGGAGGCTGAAACATCACTGCATCGCACCAAGACTGGGAGATAGTGAGGCAAATCCTAAGTTCACGAAGGTGAGACAACCCACCCATTCTGTCAGATCCTTCTTCCCTGCCTCATTTTCCTTCTTTTATTTCAATATTCATTTTACTAAAACATAAAAATTAGCAAACCAGAAAAACCCTCTCTGCATACATGAGCTGTTATGCGGATTCTAGACTCAGGTGTGATCAAGGTTCTCTGTGTCTGCTGGCACTCTGCTCTGCATCGGCTCCCGACATAGCGCAGTTTAGTCTACGTCTCCGTGCGTGCTAAGGGCTGGGGATATAGCTCTGGTGGTACAGTGCGTGCCTCACATGCACAAAGCCCTGGGTTCAATCCCAGTACCACACACACAAAAAAATAGTACAACTTATTCTAAATCAACATAAGTTTTGCAAACCTTTAGGGACAGAAGAATGAACATGATGCAACCTACAAACAGCAGGCCGAAGGGAAGACGTTTTCAGAAAAGCAGCCCCGACTGCTCGGCCTTGCGCTGCCTGGGAGCATGTTCAGAGCCCGATCTCCTGAAGAGACGCTACGTGGAGGCTCTTCCCCCACAAACCTGGACCACAAAGGCCACAGGCTGGACATGCTCTTCAAAGGTAAAACATCATTAGTAAAGACGTTTAAAGTGGTCTTTGTGACTTCAGTTTGTTTAAACTAGTTTAATTACAAGCAAATATAGTTTCTTTGATATGATGATCCTTTGTTTAGCATTTACTTTTTATAACCATGACTTGACTTAAATGGGTGCAAAAGAACATTTGTGTCAAAAGATGAGTGTCTCACATCTACGTCTAAGTGAACAACACAGCATCCTCACATCACTCTAACTGCTTCCGTTAGAGAAATAGAAAGAAAACGAGTGGAGGAAAAAGACTCTCGAATGAAAACAAATGTGGAAAACCTCAGTTAATGATTTCATTATCTAAGTCTCCATAGGCCATCTTCTAATCAGCATAAGGAAATTGCTAATCATAAATTTGACATACCTATTTTGGAAAAAACCCTAGATACTCACTTTCCAGTGTGGCGGAAATAAAGTCTGTCTCTGCTTTATGTACAATAAATTCTATCACATTAAAATAGAATGTAAAGTTAAAGATCATTCCATAAACATAGATGTTTAGTGGCTGGACTTAAAAACAAACTCAATAGACCCCTTACCTTCAAGAAACGGCAGGCTAGTGTTCAACTGAGAAGAGCTATCGCTAATGCAGAGAGTGTTGCCTTCAGCCCCGAGGGTCCAGCTGGGTCCAGCAGCCAAGCGGTCCTCTTCAAGCAAAACGGCAACCACCTTGCAAAGACGCGGAGCAAACATTACAACAAAGAGGTTCACAATGCAAAGGCGAGGCACAAAGCAACTCACTGAGACCCTGTCTCCAAAGAAATACAAAAAAGCAATGGAGAGGTGGCTCAGTGATTAAGTGCCCCTGAGTTCAATGCCTGGTACACGCCCCAAAATATGTACGGCTCTTTCTTCATAATAAGAGAAATTGAGAGAAGATCAAAACATACAAATGCCAATGAAGAGCCATACTTTTATCATACATGTTGTTTTTTGATGAAATACAGTGCTGATAATCAATGAAGAAGAAAACTCAAAATATGAAATACCCTTCAACCACACACCTGAAGAATAATCAGAGAAAACGGCTCTCTTTTTCACTGGGTTTATGAATCAGCACAAAATAATTACAACTAACCTGAAGGATTTGATAGAGATCAGAGACAAAAAAAAAAAAAAAAAAACAGAAAAAGGTGAAGAGAGATGAAAGAAATCTTTAATAAGAACACACAGAACCAAAAAAACAGGAAGATGCTCCATATGCGTGACCTCAAAACACGTTCTACAGTCACGTAGGAACAGAGAGAAAATTCCCAGTGAACAACAGAAGCACTCACAGAAGAGCAAGGCAGGCAGCAACGGACGGCAAAGTTAGAGAGAGACCTGAGGGAGGCAGAGGGAGGAGGGAGGCTGAGGGAGGCAGAGGGAGGAGGGAGGCTGAGGGAGGCAGAGGGAGGAGGGAGGCTGAGGGAAGCAGAGGGAGGAGGGAGGGCTGAGGGAAGCAGAGGGAGGAGGGAGGGTTGAGGGAAGCAGAGGGGAGAAGGGAGGGTTGAGGGAAGCAGAGGGGAGGAGGGAGGGTTGAGGGAAGCAGAGGGGAGGAGGGAGGGCTGAGGAAAAGCTGAGGGAAGTAGAGGGGAGGAGGGAGGCTGAGGGAAGCAGAGGGGAGGAGGGAGGGTTGAGGGAAGCAGAGGGAGGAGGGAGGGCTGAGGGAAGCAGAGGGAGGAGGGAGGGTTGAGGGAAGCAGAGGGAGGAGGGAGGGCTGAGGGAAGCAGAGGGAGGAGGGAGGGTTGAGGGAAGCAGAGGGAGGAGGGAGGGCTGAGGGAAGCAAAGAGGAGGAGGAGGGCTGAGGGAAGCAGAGGGAGGAGGGAGAGCTGAGGAAAAGCTGAGGGAAGCAGAGGGGAGGAGGGAGAGCTGAGGAAAAACTGAGGGAAGCAGAGGGGAGGAGGGAGAGCTGAGGAAAAGCTGAGGGAAGCAGAGGGGAGGAGGGAGAGCTGAGGAAAAACTGAGGGAAGCAGAGGGGAGGAGGGAGAGCTGAGGAAAAGCTGAGGGAAGCAGAGGGGAGGAGGGAGGGCTGAGGAGACCTGAGGGAAGCAGAGGGGAGGAGGGAGAGCTGAGGAAAAACTGAGGGAAGCAGAGGGAGGAGGGAGAGCTGAGGGAAGCGGAGGAGGAGAGCTGAGGGAAGCAGAGGGGAGGAGGGAGGGTTGAGGGAAGCAGAGGGGAGGAGGGAGAGCTGAGGGAAGCAGAGGGGAGGAGGGAGAGCTGAGGAAAAGCTGAGGGAAGCAGAGGGGAGGAGGGAGAGCTGAGGAAAAACTGAGGGAAGCAGAGGGGAGGAGGGAGGGCTGAGGAAAAGCTGAGGGAAGCAGAGGGGAGGAGGGAGGCTGAGGGAAGCAGAGGGAGGAGGGAGGGCTGAGGAGACCTGAGGGAAGCAGAGGGAGGAGGGAGAGCTGAGGGAAACAGAGGGGAGGAGGAGGACTGAGGAAAAACTGAGGGAAGCAGAGGGGAGGAGGGAGGGCTGAGGAAAAGCTGAGGGAAGCAGAGGGGAGGAGGGAGAGCTAAGGAAAGCTGAGGGAAGCAGAGGGGAGGAGGGAGGGCTGAGGGAAGCAGAGGGAGGAGGGAGGGCTGAGGGAAGCAGAGGGGAGGAGGGAGAGCTGAGGGAAGCAGAGGGGAGGAGGGAGAGCTGAGGAAAAGCTGAGGGAAGCAGAGGGGAGGAGGGAGAGCTGAGGGAAGCAGAGGGAGGAGGGAGGGCTGAGGGAAGCAAAGGGGAGGAGGGAGAGCTGAGGGAAGCAGAGGGGAGGAGGGAGAGCTGAGGAAAAGCTGAGGGAAGCAGAGGGGAGGAGGGAGAGCTGAGGGAAGCAGAGGGGAGGAGGGAGGGCTGAGGAAAAACTGAGGGAAGCAGAGGGGAGGAGGGAGAGCTGAGGAAAAACTGAGGGAAGCAGAGGGGAGGAGGGAGGGCTGAGGAAAAGCTGAGGGAAGCAGAGGGGAGGAGGGAGAGCTGAGGAAAAACTGAGGGAAGCAGAGGGGAGGAGGGAGGGCTGAGGAAAAACTGAGGGAAGCAGAGGAAGGAGGGAGAGCTGAGGGAAGCAGAGGGGAGGAAGGAGAGCTGAGGAAAAGCTGAGGGAAGCAGAGGGAGGAGGGAGAGCTGAGGGAAGCAGAGGGGAGGAGGGAGAGCTGAGGAAAAGCTGAGGGAAGCAGAGGGAGGAGGGAGGGCTGAGGGAAGCAGAGGGGAGGAGGGAGAGCTGAGGAAAAGCTGAGGGAAGCAGAGGGAGGAGGGAGAGCTGAGGGAAGCAGAGGGGAGGAGGGAGAGCTGAGGAAAAGCTGAGGGAAGCAGAGGGGAGGAGGGAGAGCTGAGGAAAAACTGAGGGAAGCAGAGGGGAGGAGGGAGGGCTGAGGAAAAGCTGAGGGAAGCAGAGGGAGGAGGGAGGCTGAGGGAAACAGAGGGGAGGAGGAGGACTGAGGAAAAGCTGAGGGAAGCAGAGGGAGGAGGGAGAGCTGAGGGAAGCAGAGGGGAGGAGGGAGGGCTGAGGAGACCTGAGGGAAGCAGAGGGGAGGAGGGAGGGCTGAGGGAAGCAGAGGGGAGGAGGGAGGGCTGAGGGAAGCAGAGGGAGGAGGGAGGGCTGAGGGAAGCAGAGGGAGGAGGGAGAGCTGAGGGAAACAGAGGGGAGGAGGGAGGGCTGAGGAAAAGCTGAGGGAAGCAGAGGGGAGGAGGGAGAGCTGAGGGAAGCAGAGGGGAGGAGGGAGGCTGAGGGAAGCAGAGGGAGGAGGGAGGCTGAGGGAAGCAGAGGGAGGAGGGAGGGCTGAGGGAAGCAGAGGGAGGAGGGAGAGCTGAGGGAAGCAGAGGGGAGGAGGGAGGCTGAGGGAAGCAGAGGGAGGAGGGAGGCTGAGGGAAGCAGAGGGAGGAAGGCAGTTCCCAGAACAGGAGAACTGTGGTGATGCCCCAGGTGGCTCTCGCGTGCATATTTGCCGGTGAAATCAGGATGACTGCATTCCGATTTCCACATCTTCCTTTTTGTGTGCATCCCATCTTTTTCTTCACCTCATGTTTACAAGTGTTGGGTCTTAATCCCAAGAAGTTTATACTCACCAATAATTTGATCATACAAAAAAATTGTGAAACGTGATCATCGTTTCAATCCCCAGATCCCAGTGACAGTGGCTCTGGGATGGAGTGTCTACCACGTCTTCAGTAACTCCTGATTCCGTACCCGTCCAGTCAAACGCCACAGCCACGGTCTGCACTGCAGTTCTGCTCTTATTTACTGTGAGCTCATATAACGAATTTATGAAACTGACAAAATCTGAAGACCGACTTCCAATTTTAATATTTTAGATATTATTCTTAATTATTTTTAAGAAATCCTTGTTGTTAGTGGCTTTATAGGACAGGACAGTTTACGGAAGGATATTTGGGATGACTGTGACTAGTTACTCATCGGTCGGTGCAGGCTTGAGGGAAATGAGGAAGATATGTCGAACCAGGCAAACTCTCCGTGCGGTGACAGTTAATGATGGACACGGAGCTTCACAATACTATTCCATTCCTTCGTATGTATTTTTAAAATTTCCAAGTAAGGTTTAAAAATCATGAGTTTTTATTATCTTCAAATATCCTAGATTGAAGCTCTTTTTACCAACTTAATATTTTGGTTTTTAGTCTATATTTATTTTAAAATATAAGAAACTACTATTAAAATACAGAATGTAGATAGCTCTATCGGTGGTATATCAATACCTACATGCTGTCATTTTGCATGGAGGGTTTAATAAATCTAACTCTAATATTTTGTTTGAAAAGAACACTTGAAAATAAATACCTGATTCTGGTGTATCTAAGCCGTAAAAGCTCCAAGGTTTCCACAGTTCCTTTATTTCTAATGCAACTTTATGCACTCACACATACAATGTAGAGTGTATAACAGAACATACAACGTAGAGTTTACCTGACATGCTGCCCGGAGAAAGCTGGATAATCTTGGAGTGTCAATCCTTGGTACAACTGTAGCATCAAAGATATCTTGTTCTTTACTACCTAAGAAACATATTATAGCAAATCAATACAATAAAGTGGTCATACCTTTAAATCTTTGAGTTCAAGGAGGTGTTACAAATGAACAGTAACAATCCTGAAGAAAAATCAGAAAAATTGGCATTATATCCTACAGATGCATTAGTCATTTTTTTCTAGAAATAACTACATATTGTTTATAGGAAGTCTGTAAATTGAACCTTATTTAAATATCTTAAGAAAAGTCATTAAAAGGAACTAATTTATTATCCAAGTGTTTGAACATTTCTAATTCAAAATTCAAAATCTGAAACACTTATGGTCCTAAGCATTTAAGACAAAGAAAACTCACCTGCATTACTTTCTTAAGGTAAGGTCCACCTGAGGAAAGAGAGCAGTATAATTCCCTGCCATACGGAGAAAATTCCTCAAGAAAAATAATCAACCAGTAATATATTCAACATGTAAATAGCTGCAAAGAACCTAGCAGAAGCCATGTACTCCAAGGACCTTGGTCTGTGTTGAAGGACTCGTTGCAGACGGCACCTAAGGAGCGAACACTCTACGCTGAAGAGGACAGGCCCTGCAGTGTGTGGGGGACGGCTGCGGCCCTGAGGCCGTGGTCAGAGCCCTGGCCCTTCCCCTCTTGTTACAAGTCCCAGTCAGGCACCAGACAGGCCTCCAGGTTTAGACCTTCGTACAGTTCAGCAGCTCCAACTTTGTCATTACCAAACTTATTCTACTTCTTTTAAAGAATATTGTGTATTTCCATATTCTTATACTAAGATCCACACCAAAGAGAAACACATAATAAGAAGGACAAGAAAGGAAATAAGTTTTTTAAAAACAGAAAGAGAGGAAATAAGTAAAAATAAAACAAAAAGGTCTGTCCCGTGGTGGGGCAGCCCTCACATGGTGTGGGGTGACTGGGAGTGACCCCAGAAAGGCCCGTGGGAGACAGGGAGGAGAGGAGCGTGCAGATGCCCACCAGCATCCTCGTCACAGCCCTCCGCTCCCCACCAGGAGTGGGAAGTAGAAATAAAACCAAAAGGGAGGGAGGCGTGGAGGCAGGAGCAGGCGGAGCGTGGCCAAGAGGTCTCTCATCGCAGGGATCACTGACTGAATGACAGACGGCTTTACTGGCCTCGCAGGAGCCTTGCACTCCTTTTCAAATGTTACCAAGCAAGATAATTATAGTGAAGAAGTAGCTGACTTAAAGCTGAAGTAATCCAAACTTCATGAACAAGTTTTAGATTTGGGACTGACATGGAACAAAATTCAAAAAAAAATTTTGAATGAAAACCTGGACAAGAGTAAAATGCAAAGTATAAATGAAGACTTAAAAGACAGATTACAAGCTGCAAAACAAATAGCTGGAACAGATAATGGGAGAGAAGCAACTGAAAGTGGGGCTGCATTTCTCTTTAAGACCTTTCACGTGACGGATTCTGTCGGTCACACGGAGACAAAGGCTGTCAAGCAGAGAGATGTTTGGCCCCTTCCATCATCATCTGCCACTAGAGCTAAAATGCCACTGATCGAATCATTTCTCATTTTAATCAAGATGATCCTACTGCTCTTGTCCAGATGACAGAAATGAATCTAGTGATAGATTATTTTTTGATAAAAATTTAGCATTTTCATTTGACATGCATGATCTGAACCACTTTGATGAACTGCCAATTAATGGTGAAACCCAGAAAACTATAAGCTTGGATTACAAGAAGTTTCTGAATGAACATTTTCAGGAGCATTCCACCCCAGGGACCAACCTGTGGAAAAAACTAACGGCTCCTTTTTGTGGTGTGAAATTGAGAAATACCCAGATGCAACTTTGAAGGAAATGACTGGCGCACCAAGAGTGGAAGACCTTTGCTGCACTTCATGTGACACGACCACTTCTGTTCAGAGTGGCGATGAACTTCAGGATGAGGTATGGCGGAGGCTATTGGAATTTCATATAAGTGTGAACAATCTTAATGAAACGGGCTTTTAAAATTTGTGTGTGTGTGTGCATGTTGTGTGTGCATGCACGCACACTGTAATTGAACATAGGGCCTACAGCATGCTGAGCCCAAACTGTACCACTCAGTAGCAGTTCAAACCCGGGGGCATTTAACCACTGAGCTACCTCCCCATCTCTTAGGGTCTAAGTTGCTGAGGCTGACTTCGAACTTCTGATCCACCTGCCTCAGCCTTCTGAACCATTGGGATTACAGGCGTGAGCCACTGTGCCTGGCTCAAAATTACTTTTTTAAACAGATAGTTAGCAAAGAAAGTTCTCTCTTAGTGTTATGCTGTAGTATTCAATTAGATAGCCAGTAGTTTTACAGAGCAGGCATGTATATAATTTTCCAGTGGGTAGTTACAAAATGTCAGAATAATGAATACTGGAAGAGTTATAAGGTAGTAGTTGAGACTTTGTGTGAGTTATTGGGACAGTCCTGTTTAAATCTCTTGTCCCAATGTAATAATTAGTACATTTACTCTGAGAAGAACATAGGTTTCAATGATAAATTATATGGTCGTTCTAGTAACAACACTGAACAGTATTTTATATTTCTAAGAGTTCTGTGAATGAGAAAAATAAACTTCAAAATATTAGAAAATTTATCCACATATTAAATTACTTAATGATTTAGAAAAGGTTTTTACTTATTTCTATGTTTGAAACAGTAACTTGAAAAACAGATTGATCTAGAAAAAACTGGATTGATATTTTAGATCACTTGTTTAATAAAGTATAGTATCTTTATAAGTTTAAAAAAATAAAATAAAATAAAACAAAAATATTGTTAACACAGCAGACATTCAACACTCAGTAGCAAAGTTATTACCTCCAGATACAATGGCACCTTCTCCCGGATGCTGGGTCCACACATCCCTGGTCTCTATGTCTTCAGTCTGAGTGTCTCTTTCAACATTATCTTCATTATACTGAACATATGCCTTAGAGCAAAGGTATGATGGAATTAACATCTGGTCTCAATTTCAGAGCAAACTGTCATTTGATGAAAATGACAATTATAATTTCTAACTACAATTTAATAATAATTAATTATAATTTAATTATAATTTTTTCTGTTTATGTCAGAAATAAGAATCATGGCATAAATAACAATCATGCAAAGGTTGCTTGTGTCCAGAACATCTGACAAATATAGGTCTAATTTTCAAAAGTATTTCCAAAGTGTCACATCAAACAATGTAGCTTTATTTTGAAAACACTACTACCTAGCCCACACACCTACTATTCAAAATGTTCTGGCTTCACAAAACCAAACATAATTTTTGTATTTCAAAAAGGTAGCATACTTTAATAAAGGCAACTTTGTTACTAATCTCTTTGAGATGAGAGAAACAGGCAAAGAAATTAGATAATCCACTGAAGGTCAGAATGAATGAGCTGCAAGTCTAGCTTCCTTGGTTCACACTGTGGCCTTCCGGCTGTAAACAGCATACTCAGAACAAGTGCACCAAATAGATCTGGCAAGACTGATGGGACCAATAATGGACATAAGAAAAATGGAAGACAGGATGTCTGCCTTCAAAACCCTTCCAGCCCTTCCTATTTCTGTATCTAATTGAACCAACTCAGTAGGAGGTTGCAGTTGTTTTCAAGAGGTTATGATATTCCATGCTAAGTTCTGGTAAATTCACTAGGGCAACGTGTAAAAATGGGTGTGAAAAATTCATTACAGAAATTTAAATACTTAAAACAAGCTTCACAGCCTTGTTGTGAAGTTAGATTTCTACATATTTAATTAATGACTGAAAACACTGTTGGGAAGTACGAATGTGTGGGGTGGACTGACCCAACTCTGGAAGAAGAGAAGATTCAGTGCGGGCATCAGGACAGGATTTACTGAGAGAATGCATCAACGTTAAGGAGCAGCAGGCAGTTTGGGCAGAAGGGCAGGAGGAAGGGATTGGGTAGGACAGAAAAGCAGCCAGAGAATGAGGGTCCTGAGAACCAGACAGGACAGAAGCTGCAGGAAGCAGATCTGGGAGGTGCAGGCAGAACTGCATTCTCTGAGACCCTTGAATCACAAGGGCTTTGTGCTGCCTACTCACGGGAGCCTGAGCGCCAATTCCAAACCTGGCTTTCTGTTTGACTCAAAAACAGCGCTGGCCCCAGACAGAGCTGCACTCCAGGCTGGAAGGGCAGCACCTACCCTCGCCCACGCTCCTGCTCCTGTGTGCAAGGTCAGGGAGCACCACCTGGTGAAAGGCACCCTTTCCCCTCTCAGGCCCTCCCAGATGCTGAGGTCCTGGCCGCACTCAGGCAGGCAGACGTCTTAAACTTGGCCCTTAGTGAAGACACCTTATACTAACCTGCTTGGTATTTTTTTTCCCAAAGTTTCTGATATACATGTCGTATTCATTCACTGGTGGTAAATCCAAGAGAGAGAAAGTGAACGAAAAATCTAAATCAATAAGCCGAAGTAGTTTTGTACTTCGAGTCCTTTAAAACAATCAGAAACAAGACAAAGTTAAATTGAGTAACACACACAGGGGCGTGGGAGGACAGAAGGGGTCCCAGGGCTAGCTGCAGCTACTGGCAAGGCCTCACTCCCCTGGGGCATTCTGGGGTAGCCTGAGGTATTCAGTGGCTGTTAGAAGGAGCCAGGTGCGCGGCCTCCTGCAGCTGCTGGTCTGCCGCCCCCCTCACTGCTGAGCCACGCAGCTGCCACGCCTGCCACCAGCTCCCCGCATACCTCCCTGCGCTCAGCACCCACGGTGGGTTTGTCCTGGACTGGATCAAGTCCAAGGTGATCTCTGCTGGCTTTTAACCAGGGATATTTAGCTAGGCTTACTAAATTATAAAGTGTTTCAGGCATCAGAATAGTGAACCATCAGGTTCACTATTGGTCAACACCTTTAAATTTTGTCAAGTTCATAAACTTCTGCAACTTACAGAAATTTAATTTTGGGGGCTACAATCTACTAACTATTCATTTCATACCCACTTTTATTACAAGAAAGTTCCTTCCTGTCACTAAAATAACCATATATTACCTGTGCTCTTTTTTTTTACCATTTATCTTTTTAATCCACTTGGAATTTATCTTGGGTATATTGTGAAGCAGATATTTATTTTCTCCAAAATTTCTAGTTAATATACTAAATTTGTATCTAGTAGTATAAGAGCTTTTATTTTTTTTTAAATTTTCTTATTTGTTCCAATTAGTTGTACTTGACAGTAGAATGTACTTATACATTTTGATAGATCACACATAAATGGAGTGTGATCTCTCACTTTTCTGATTGTACATGTTGTAGGATCACATGGGTCATGCAGTCATTCATGTACATGAGGTAAAAATGTCTGTTTCACTCTACTATCATTCCTTCCCCTGTGTCCCTTCGACTCCCTTCACTCCCTGCTTTTATTGTTTTTTCCTCTTTTTACATGTACTGACTTAAAACACAAAAAGCACAAATGCCAGAACTCATCTGCATTTCTATAAAGTACTCCTACATTTTTCTCAGAAACCTTATTTTTTATCATCGATCATGTATGTTTCAGCCTTTGACTTTTCCTTTAAAATACCTAATACATTTTTGATCCAAGGTAATGCATGCATTCCATGTGACCCTTCCCATCACAGCACACCCAGCACCCAGGACCCACACCCAGACCCCACAGCCAGCTGGGCCCCCCATACCCAGTTGTCCAGCCACAGCTGACCATGACGCCTGACGTCCTCTCACTTTGTAAAAAATTCTATCTCATATTTATATGTATCTAAACATACTGCATAGTTTTGATCACTTGAGTTAGAAAAACTGTGTTGAACCATTTCTAAGAACGTGAATCAGGTTTTTTAAAAAGCCTCGCCATATAGCAGGAAACTTAAGTTTCACTATTTCAATGTGGGCTCAAAATATAAGGGCAACAAAAATGCAGTGAAACTGCTATGTTATTATTAATGATTTATCTGTTCACTTAGCAAATAGCTATTGCATATTTACTGAGGCCGTGTACTGAGCTAGTGATATAAATTTTTTAATTATTTTTTTCATTTGCTCCTCAGTCCCATTTGAGTTTAATACAGTAGACTTAACTTGAGAATATAAATTTCTAAATTTTACAAATTCATAAGTTCACAGTAATTACAAGTTTGGACTTCAATACCTGGCAGCACTGGGTTCAAAACTCAGCTCTACAATTCAACAGTTGTTGACCTTTAGCCTCATTCCTTATCTGTAAAATAGGTTCCCAGGGCTTGGGGTAATACCTGAGGAGACAGCAGCTGGTGGTTCTTTATAAAAAAAAAATAAGCTACAGCTAGGCACAGTGGTGCACATCTGTAACCCCAGTGGCTCAGGAGGCTGAGGCAGGAGGATCAAGAGTTCAAAGCCAGTCTCAACAACTTAGCAAGACCCTGTCTCTAAATAAGATATAAAAAAGGGCTGAGGATGTGGCTCAGTGGTGAAGTACCCCTGGGTTCAATCCCCAGTATCAAAAAAATAAAAATAAAAACAAGCCGTGATAGGTGTTTCCTAAGGCGGCCCTCTAGCCATGATGTGTTTCCTAAGGCGGCCCTCTCCACGTCTGGATGTGTAGGCAGCAGCGCTCCCTCCCAGGCTCCTTCACGGGCGTGAGGCTGTGCTGAGGTGCAGGGCCACATCAGCCAGGCTCACTCTGCTTAGCCGGCTTCTGGCTACAGGTTTACAAATGTGCAATTGTGATTCCGTGTCAGCCAGAACAGACCATGGACTCCAGGCAGCTCCTCAACAGTCAGCCAAGACCTGAGGTCGAACGTCCAGCAGAGAGCACAGAGGAGCGCAGCAGATCACACCAGAACTCAAAGAGCCACGCTGAGAACAAACTGCAAGCCCTGCCACAAGGTCCACGAGACCCCACGGCACCTCTGACATTTCACCTACTTCTGCTTAAGGGCCTGAATCCGGCTCTTCTGACGGTGCGAGGCTGTGGCAAAGTCCACAAAAATCCCACAAACAGGGGCTCTGGATGGGGAGCTGTTCACATCTACACAAGAAAAAAAGAAAAAGCAATTTGTGTGACAATGAAATATTTCTTTCAAGCCAAAAAAAAAAAAAAAAAAAAGTAAAACAATCAGAAGCACATGAAAGGGTCTACTCGATCAGCTCTTTGCTGGATGCTGACAACAGTGAGATGCTTCCACAGGTGGCATCGAAGAGGCCTGTGCCTCCCTACTGTACCAAGAACTTCCAGACAAGGCAAAACGCACTGGTCACCTACTGTAGAAGCTGATCACAATATCAGGAGTTTTAGAAATATTTAGGAGTATATATAGGGTACAGTCCTCTGCCCCAACCCACCCATCCACTCTGAAACAATGATAATGAAAAATGAAGACTATCAGTAGTGTCCCTCAGCCATGGCTTTACTTCCTGGGGTTTTAGTTACCCATTGCCTGAAAACATTAAATAGAAAACTCCAATAATAAGCAAGTCGTAGATTTCAAAGTCACATGTTGTTCTGAGTGGCGTGATGAACCCCACGCTGTCCTGCCGGGCACACAGCCTCCCTCTGCAGAGCACGCCCACGCGCTCGCCACTGACGGCTGGCGGCTGGCAGCTGCCAGAGCCACTCTCTCGGCATCACCCCGCTCACTTTCAGGGATCCGTATTTTGCTTACTAATGGTCCCAAAGAAAAGAGTAGTGGTGCCGGCAATCTGGATATGCCACAGAGAAGCTCTGAAGCGCTTCCTTCAAGTGAAAAGATGACCGCTCTCCACTTCAGGAAAGCAAGGCACATGCCGAAATTGCTCAGGTCCATGTAGAAATGTAAAGAAGGAAATGGGAGTTTGTGCTGTCACACCTCACGCTGCAGAAGCCACAGCCACGGAGCACGACAGGGCCCCGCTGAGTGGACAGGCCTTAAACTTGCGGGTGGAAGACGTGAACAGAAAACACGTTCCGACTGATGGCGACATGTTGCAGCAGAAAGCATGAAGCCTGTGAAGCCTTCAGCAAGGGGACCCCTGAAATGAGGGGCGCCAAGTCACTCACTGCATGTAAGGGATGATTCAGGGATAGCTTTGGACTGAAAGCACAAAAACTGCTGGCAAGACTGTCTGCCAGTGAAGAAGCTGCTGCCATATTCTACTTGGACAAGGAAGGGTTGGAATTTAAAGCCTTATTAATGACAGACAGTCAGCTGACCATCCTGAATCTGTTTGCTGTGAAAATGAAAACGTCCAGGTTGCATTCTAACCTCCAAATACCACCTCACTGCCCCAGCCCCTTGACCAGGGCGTATCCAGCCTGGGGCCTGCTCTGTGATCACGTCTGATCAGCAAGTGACGCAGACCCTGCTCTGGACGTGGCGCAGTGCTGCAAATGCTCTGCTCTGAACGTACGGAGTGAAGTCCTGGATGTCCTAAAAGGCTTCCTGGGATCCACTGAGAAGTTAGGGAAATCATTCATGCAGCAAGACAAGGTGGTGGAGAAGTCTGGAGGACAGAGGAAGAAGGAACAGAGCAGAACCAGTGACGTGGACGTTACCCAAATTCACCAGAGTGCTTTAAATCGCAGGACATTCAAGGACGAGAGCGAGAACAATGGTCTCCACATGGAAGGCAGCACTGAAGTCGCCACATAGCCACCAAACCCCCACAGCAGTGCCTCGGTGAGTTCACAGGAAAGCGGCGACAACCTCCAGTTACAGAGCTCTTCCGAAGGTTTCGGCAAAAGAACTTTCCACCGTGGCGCTCCCAGCCATCGACGTCATCAGGGCTCCCAGAGCAGATGATGCTCCTGACTACCACAGGAAGACGGGGGCAGCCTCGGGCTGCGTCACAGAATGTCACTCCCCTCACTTCAGCTCATCACGAGATGACGGGTGAGTGCAGGGCAATATTCTGAGAGACCACGTGCACTTAGCTTCTATTAGGGTCCATTGTTATAAGTGCTGTTATCATTAGTTTATGTTGCTGACCTTTTACTGTGCCTAATTTACAAACCAAGCTTCACCACAGGTCTGTACATACAGAAAAAACCCAGTATAAGTGCAGTTCAGTACTATCTGTGACTTCAGCACCCATGGGGGTCTCAGAATGCATCCCCCTCAGATGAGGGGGGACTTCTGTTTTCTACCAAGAGAAATGGCTAAAAATCAAGTGCAAATCAATACTGAATCAGCTGAGCACAGAACAAAGAAGAATGTGGGTATGAGCTAAGAAGACTTTCTAAAGTCTCCAAAGGTCAGGGTTAGACTAACCGGCTACTGGCTGACCTGAATGTCCATGGAATGACCAGCTCCAGTCACCACCCTTCCTGACGTAATGAGTCGTCTCACAGGCCTCCTCTTCCCCCAAGGGTCCCTGTGGTCTCCCGTGTGTAGTTATTCCCATGCTCTTGTTTATATATTTATGGCAATTGTATCTTAATCAGTCTTATTCCCCCTGGATGTGTACGCATTTATCAAGAAGAGAATCTCGCCACCTTAGTTTTCAGAACTCTGAATCCGTTCCCACACATTCTCTCCTTTTCTTTGAAGTCTCCAAGGCAGAGGGTATGGCTTCAAGGACACCACACGTCACGGTCAGAAGACCACATGGCAAGTCCCAGCACCATCAGGATGAGCTTCATGACGTGAGGTGACATAGGTGCACCTCTGTTCCCTCCCTACCAGAACGACTACCACGCAGGCCAGATACGCGGGCAAAAGCACGTGCATGCCTGAAGAGAGGCACCATTCCTGGAACGAGGAAACTGGCAGACATGTCTACTTCCACAGCATGAAGACATCCCGGGCAGAGCCGACTCCCCCGTGCCAGGGGCAGCGTCAGGAGTGCTCACTCACAGACCCAGGAGCAGGTCTGCCTCCTGGAGGCGGGTGAGCTCTCAGGCACCACGATATACCTTAGTGCACTACAAAAAGTTACCTTTGAGGTGTGCAGTTTATAACCACACTGGCCACAGGATGCAGCAGGCTATCCACACAAGATAACACCCCAACGGCTGGGTAGCCAGCATGACACAGAAAGCCAGCACCACGGGCTTCTGGCGGTGGCTGAGCAGCCACGCACTGACACTCTTGGGGCTCTGTGTGGGTCTAGTGCTCTCCACACATGCACTCATTGGCCACCCAACCTTGAAGAAGGCCTTTCCCTACAGGTACCCTTCAGGAAACTGAGGCACAGAGCTGTTAGGTGACCACCCATGGTCATGTGACTAGCAAGTGACAGAAGCAGGATCTGCAACTGCAGAATGAGGGCTCTGAGTTCTGTGGGGAGCCAATGAGGTGCACCTGCAACCCCAGCTCCGGGGAGGCAGAGGCGGGAAGATGTCCCATTCCAGGCCAGCCTGGGTGACACAGTGAGATCCCATCTCAAAAATACCATCTCCTATTCTCATAAGTAACTTACCACATCCAGATGCCACAAACCTGGATAAACAGTCCTCATTCCTTAAGGAAAGGCCCTGGTCAGAAGCAAGCTTCCCAGCACCTCCACGGGCTGCACCCCGTCTTCAAGGCACACCAAGGAAGCCCAGACCTGGTGGTCTCCTACGGGGACTCAAGGAGGGCTTCCCAGGAAGAGCAAGAGCACTGTGGGCAGACCGGCAGGAGGCTAGAGGACAAGCCAGGCTGCCCGGACAGCGGGCTCGCTCACGGCCAGCCCTGCCTGTGCGAGCACAAACTGGCCCGCACCTCTCACAGGAAGATCCTTGCTACACACGGAGGAGCCTGAGCGGCCGCAGGTGTCAAGAGCAGGGCAAGACTCCAGGGGACTGGAGGGTCTGCCTGGAGGTGCCATGGCTGCCAGAGCAGGACCTGCGCCTGCCGCTCTCACTCACCTGCCCTGGGCTCCCGGTAGCTCTCCGCTGGCTCTCGCTTCTGCAACAGCTCCGAAGACAGCTCGCCGATCCTTTCGTTTTCCGCATAGATGGCTTTTTGAATTTCTTGTATCTCCCTTTTTCGGGCTAAAGGAAGTTCTTCAGGTTTTTCTGTTAACTCAGACTCGTTGCTGCTATCATCATCTCCATCACAAACCTCAAAGTCATCTTCATAGTCCTGCAAACAATGACAACGATTTTGGCACCCTTTAAGACAAAAGCGTTAAGTAACACATGGAACAAAACACCAAAATTTATCATTTGAAACAGGCAAAGTCCTTATTACAGCTAAGGAAGATTTTATAGATCACTAATTTTAACATCACTGAATTATAAATCTGTACACACTACTGTATTTGTTCCCCAAAAATGAACCATACAACAATGAAGCACACATCTAAGCACTGTGAGTAATAAAATGTGCAACTGGAAAGCAAGTTTGTGTGCCAGGCCCTGCCACCTCGACTCTCCCGTCCACACACCAGGTTCCCTGAAGCAAGGTCTTCTTTAACTTCCTGTAACAAGTTTTCTTAGTTTAAAATTTGTGAGTCCTACAGCTTCTTAGGTGAGTTTATTCCCAAGTTTTTCATTCTTTTTAATGCTGTTGCAAATGTAATCGCTTTTTGATTTTTCAGATACAAAAATACAGTTGATGGAATACAACTGGCCCTGTGTGTTTAAGAATTTGTGCTGAGAATGTGAAAATGTGTGTATGTGTACAGTCGGATACACACGTCTGAACATGGCAACATGGCGTGCTGAAGTGGGTACAAAGTTTAAGACCTTTCAATTCTATCATTTTGTTAAACACTGTAGACATGTAGCAAGTTTTTTATGGGGAGCAACTCAACATAAGTCAAACCTTATCAGACATGGAGTGCTAAGA
Organism: Sciurus carolinensis; assembly: GCF_902686445.1. NCBI lineage: Eukaryota > Metazoa > Chordata > Mammalia > Rodentia > Sciuridae > Sciurus > Sciurus carolinensis. Next base: position 278,481 of record NC_062220.1, read on the forward strand.
GTAGCAAGAAGAAAGAAAAGGACATGAAATTGCTATACAGAAGGTGAGAGCAAATCATAAGCTGAGAAAAATTTTAACTTTTATGCTTACTTCAAAATCATCTTCAAAACCAACTGGATAGTCATTAGTCCCGGGATTCTCTAAATCCACGTCTTCCCTTTCAATCTCCTGGAGGTGACAAAATTAAACATGAAACAAAAACATTCAATCACAAACTCAAACATTGCAAACAAGTTGCAAAATACATGCTTCCTGAGATTCATTTGATGTTACCAACTTCAATATATAAGTATTTATAAGACTAGCAATGCCTGACTTCAAATGCTTACAATGAATATACCTGTAATAATACTATACTGTACATTTCACAAAACTTGAAAAAGAATTTTTAAAGTTTTCACCATAAGAAAATGATAAACGTTTAAGATAGGTAGGTTTAACCTGATCTAAACAGTATGCACTATATATATATATATATATATATATATATATATATATATATATATATATATAACAATGTGTACCCCACTGACATGCACAATTTTTGTTTATATACCATTTAAAAACAAATTCAAAAAAGATGTACCTAAAGAAAAATTCCAAGAGGAAGAAAGAAAGAGATGCACTTGTTAATTTATAGGTATGACCAAAAAGAGAAAGTGGTTAGAGTAAGTGTAACCTAGGAAAGAGCGTTTCCAGACCCCTCTAATTCTAATGGGGAACAATGCATTGTGGGAACACCCTCGGGTGTGCAGCTCCCCATCCCAGGAGGCCTGCTGAGCAGTGCTCCTCCCACCTGCTCTGTGAGGAACACACAGAAGTGTGCCTGGTCCTGCCTGAGCCACTCAGATCCCACCTGGGGGAGGTGTCACTAGAGAGATCCCTGGAGGGAGGGCCCTTCCCTTCATGGAGGGGAGTAAGGCAGCAACGAGGGCACAGGGATTAGGCAGAAGGGCCCTCCAAGTCCCGGGGGGGAGGCATGCCCGCTGGGCTCTGCAGGTTGGGGGTCTGGGTCCCAAGGGATGAGAAAGAGCTTGCCAGGAAAATGGAGCAGAAACCCTTGCAAGGTTCTAAGCCACCAGGGAGGCAGAAATGCAATGTGCATCTAGAAAACTCCCAGTTCCTCCAAAATCTACTCCTCCATGTCTAATCATGGTGATCCAGCTCCACAGTTACCCCAGGAAGCCTCCAGCCTCCTCCGCACCTGACCCTGCCTGAGTGTGGGATCCCACATCTGTCCTAGGTTGATGGCTTCTCCAGCCCACCTCCCACCCACACACGATATGGCACGCACTGTCCTCACTTGGGTTCAATCCCCTGTGCCACCAAAAAAAAAAGAATGAAGGATGACCAAGGAACACTATGGACAGCCCCAGGCCCACAGGTATGATACCAAGAAAATGGACCAATCTCTGGAAGGACACATGCCACCAAACTCACACCATAAGAGATGATCTCAACAGGCCCATGTCTAAGAAGGAAACCAACTTGGCAGTCAGAAGGTTTCCTGAAACACAGAGCACCGGGCCCAGCTAGGGCCAGAGGTCCCAGGATCCCTGGCCTGTCGTCAAGGAAGATGTGCTGTGACTTCCTGTGACCTCTTCCAGAGGACACAGCCACGCTCAAGGAGGCCACACTGCAGCAACACCATGCCAGACAGAAGTGACCACAGATACCACACACCAGCAGGTCTCCGGAATACAGACGCCAAAAACCTCAACAGAACTGTGCCCAGTCAATCCCAACAATCTGTAAAAGAATCATACACCATGACCAGCCGGGACCTGTCTGGTTCAACATTCAAAGACCCATAGATTCCATTACATCAACAGATTAAAAAGGAAAAAAATTGTATGATGGTCTCAACAGATGCAGAAAGAACATCTGACAATATTCAGCACCTAATCCATGACAAAATTCTCAGCAAACTAGGAACTCAACTAAATCAAGAGCATCTACAGCTGACATCATACTCAATGGAGACAAACTCCAAGTCCTCCCAGAGACCAGGAACAAATAAGAAAGCCCTTCTCATGAGCCCTACTCACGGGCCCTGGAAGTCCCAGCTAATCCAACGGCACAAGAAAAGGAAGGAGGTATGCCAACTGAGAAGGACACTGCCCACCGATGACAAGACTGCCAAGTCTCGTCAGGCTGCACGATAAAAAATTGTTACAAGGTCTGGGGATGTAGCTCTGTGGTACAGGGCCCCTGGGTTTAATCCCTATTACCAAAAAAAAAAGACTCAATATCGACAAGATGTCAGTTCTTCCACATTTAAGCTATAGAATCGGTGAAATCTCATTCAAAATCCCAGCAAGGTATTTTGCAGATATAAGCAACTTAACTCTATTTGTACAAAGATTATTACCACCAAAAAACAGGAGAATATTGAAGACAGAGCCTCATCCCAGCTCGGCTGCCTGGTGTTCTGTGGTCAACATCTCAATGTGGGACTTCTAACTTTTGAAAGCTGGGGACAGGGCAAAGGAGAGGTGACCGGCAGAAGGGCAGTGCTCCCCCATGCCCTGGGCCTTGTAGGACATCCTGACGCGGAGCAGACAGGTGGACAGGAAGATGGAGATCTGGGCCGCAGACCCGTGGATCCCACGGTGGCTGAACCGCCTGTGCAACCTGGAGTCACACTGGCAATCGGGGGGACAGACGAGCACCCACTTAAACAGGGTGGACGCTCTCTTCAGCTGGACACGGAAGGAGGGGCACGTGTGTGCTGCGGTAAGCTTTCCTAGGACACATCCTCACACATTTGTGCAGCCCCTAGCATACGCCGTGGGCTTGGGTAACTGGGGCCTGTCAGCGCAGGCTCATCAGCGTGACAGGTGCCACTCTGAGGAGGGATGTTCACAGAGAAGGCAGCTATGCTTGTGTGGGGGCAGAAACACAAAGGAGATCTCTGTACCTTCCTTTCAATTTTTCTGTAAACTTAAAATCGCTCTAAAAAAATTAAGTCTCACAAAAAACAGATATGGTCCTCTCAGTACGCTGGCGTATACAGCCACATCTCACACTGAACCACTCACTTCAGTCATCACATCGGAAAATACCCGCCAACTGGTACGAAACACAGGCGTTCTGCACGAAAGCTGGCGGCATCGCCTCTCCCTGGGCCCTAGCGCAGCGGCCCGGGGCTCTGCATCACGTCCTTCAGTCACTCCCCAGGCAGTCACAGCACCAGGTGAGGAGGTGGGGCCTGGGGCAGGCACTCACTTCCTGCAGAGCTACAACCGTGCTGGGGACATGATGATCCAGGCGTCCCTGGGCCTAGCGCACCTTCTGCCTCGCGCCTCAGAGTTCCAGGCAAGGGCGTGGGAGTCGCCCGGCATTGACCTTTCCCTCTCGTGTAGGGTGCCAGCATTCCCCTCTGCTCTGGCTCACATGTGGTCCTGAAGATCAGCGGCCCCCGCCTAATCCTCACGGCAGAGCCTGGACCGCACCCTGTGTGACGCTCTTCAGCTCCTCAGGTCTCCTGCTCTCCTTCCACTGAATGCAGCACAGTGCTGAGAAGGTTCTCTACTCACTCAGCACCAACCTCTCCCTGCAGAGCGCCTTGCAGACCTCCCAGGTCCCGAGATGAGCAAGGCTCCAGCGTCCGAGTGTGCACGCCAATCCAGCTACTGCCTCCTGCCCCACAAGCAAATGACTTCACTGTGACCAAGGATGCCAACAGGGGAAAAGGCACGCTTCCTGCTAAACCTCACCACCCCTGCACACCGGCTCTGCTGTCCAAAAGGAATGGTAAGACCTGACAAAAGGGTATGGCCAGCGACAGCACGTCAGGTGGGACACTGCTCCCCTGACTCCTTCACTTCCGCCTTTACCCCCTGCTGCCAGCCCAGGGCGTCTGTCAGGCACAGCATGCTCCATGCTCAGCAAGCGCCTGCAGGGCGTGCCTGAGAAGGCACCTGAGCTGTGGCCTCCTGGTGGAGGCTCCCTAACACTAACACGACTTTTTGACACATTATAGGTCTATTCAAATGACTTCTCCTTGAAGCAGTCCTGGTACTTCTTGCTTCAGGAATTTGTCCCTTTCATCTAACTTGTTGAATCTGTTAACACAAAATACTCTCCTGTTCATGACTCAAGGTGAGGTGCAAAGCCTCTGTTAGGGTGTGGATGCGAGGTGTCCCCCCAAAGCTCACGTGTGAGGCAGTGCAGGAAGGTTCAGGGGAGACAGGAACGGGTGGGTCGTGAGAGTCCTAACCCAGTGAATTGACCCCTGCCGGGAGGGACTGAGTGGTGGCTGAAGGGTGGGCTGTGCCTGGAGGAGGTGGGCACTGGGCCTGGCTCTGGGGTAGACACTTTGTGTCCGACAAGTGGAGATTCTCTCTGCCTCCTGATCACCATGTGAGCCGCTTCCCTTGGCCACGCTCTCCCGCCATGATGCTCAGCCTCACCTCAGCCCCAGGGATGGAGCCGGCTGACTATGGAAGGAGATCTCTGAAACCCTGAGCCCTAAATAAACTCTTCTTCTACAGTCGTGCTGGCTGGGTCCTTCAGTCACGGCAGTGAAAAGCTGACTGAAATGGCCTCGACTTGAACCGTTTCCCTCGATCCTGTGGATTTCTGCTTCTTGCACCCTGAGGGAAACCCACACTTGGACAGGCAGGTGAGCCATGGCACCAGGCGTGTGCCGCCTGAGCGCACAGGGCCTTACCTTCCACCTTGAGCCCCGCTCTCTTCCACTACTCCTCGCTACATTCTCCGCATGCCTGGAAAGAAAGCACAACCAGCATCAAAACAGGTTTTTAAAGGAGGATGTCTAAAACATGGTGCTTCCTGCATCTCAGAGAAGGTCCCAGCAATCATCTGACATGATTCAGAAGAGCTGTGAGCTGGCAACATCAATGCTACCATCTTCTCACATTTTCACTGTGTTGGCAGTAGTTCAAGTTAGAAAACACCTTCAGTAGATGGGAACTCTGAGCATTTTAACAAATGTGTGTGCAAATCTACAGATCTTTAGGAACTCCTGAAATTTTCTATAATTTTTAGTCAATCCTGAAAATTATTTTATGTTTAATATAATAATATTTATACTTCCACACTAAATGTTTGCACTGAAATATTTTCTTCTGGTGGGGGAGGAACAGTTACCAGGGATGAACCCAGGGGCACTGACGCACTGAATCAGACCCAACCCTTTTCATGTTTTATTTTGAGACAGGGTCTTGCTACATTGCTTAGGGCCTCACTAAGTTGCTGAGGCTAGCTTTGAACTTTCAACTTTCATGCCTCAGCCTCCTGAACTGTGGGGATTACAGGCATGCACCACCATGCCTGGCCTAATTTTTAATACTTTATAATGTTAGCAGGGCCTAAAATAAATCAAATTTCAAACTGATCCTCAGTTTTTACAATGTATATTCAGACCAACTCAGTACACACCGTGAGTTAACAGATCAGAGTACAGCAAAGTCCCTGGTGCACTCTAGCAGATGTGAGTTTAAAATGTGGATTCTGACTCCCTGGGTTTAAGTGCTAGCTTTTTCAAGCTTATAAAAATTTGGGAAAGACATTTAACTTGAGTTTTTCCAGAGCATGAAAAAGGAACTTACAAAATACGGCTAGCTGTCACAAAGAATCAGTCATAATCTAGAGCTCAGGGCTAGGGACGTAGGTCAACCGTAGAGCACTTGCCCAGCATATGTGTGGCCCCGGATTTGATCCGCAGCAAGATGAAATGAACGAAAATAACCAAATGAAATAAATAAAATCTAGAGCTGATAAACAAAATGAATTCACACATGTACTCCAGGCACCGGCATCACGGTTCACGGAGCATCAGGCTGGCGCGGGCCGTGCACACCTGACTGGGGTCTACAGGTGAGAAACACCACCCTTTACACTCACAAGCCGCAAACACTGGGGAGGGGACAACCTGCTGGAGCACCAGGCTTGCTTGCACCTGGGAAGGAGTCCAACTGCCCACCATGGATGCTCTGAACTCGGGCAGAGGAGGACCACCCCTCCCACGTCAACAATCTCCCAAGTACACTGTTCTCCCCACAGTGGGTATTCATGCTTTAAACTTGTACGTGCAGCGGGTGTGGGGGTGCATGCCAGCAATCCCAGAGACTTGGAAGGCTGAGGCAGGAGGATGGCAAAGTTCCAGAACAGACTGGGCAACTTAGCAAGACCTTGCCTCAAAACAAAAAATAAAAAAGGACTGAGGACAAAGTTCAATGGTAAAGCACTCCTCAGTTCAATACCCAGTACTAAAAAAAAGAAAAAAGAAATAGGAAAAAAATTTATGAGTAAATACTTAAAAAGCAAAATAGGAATATAGCAAGTTATGTCAAGTTTCTGACATAACTTTTAGTATAGCTAAAAGAAAATTTGGAGGGGTTAAATCTAGAGAAAATAAAGTTTAACTATGATTCATTCCCATTTGCCAGTTCTAATCAAACCTAACAAGGAAACCTGTCTTAAAGCATCCCATGAGAACTGCCACGCCAAACAGTCAGGATATACTTCCTTACTGGTTGCCAGTCCCATCTCTTCTCAGACTTGCTCCTCGGCTTCTGTGGTCGCCATTCTATCAAGAAAGGAAGAGTTCCACACCCATTACGAGGTGCATCACAGTGCACGGCGTGTGGTCACCCACCCTGTAAGATAAGCACGCATTCAAACCCTACTTGGAACTGTCTTTTAAAATAACTATTTACTAGCTATTTTGAGTGAATTATAAAAGTAATATGAGGAAAATCTGTGAAAGTGTATTAAATTGGGTGATTATACATCACCTCAGTAAGTATGAAAGCCATCCATTTCACATAAGTAACACATTATGCACCAACAAGTTCCTCACACTGCTTAAAATTGTAAACTGAAACCAAGAGACCCACATCACATACCCACAGAACAGAACCGTTAAGCAAAGGTATAGCCCAGTGCACGCATGAGGCCCTGAGTTCAATCCCCAGCACTGTGCCCACACAAATTTAAACAATCTTCTCTCAAAGTGAATATTTTTAAAATAAAATTAAAACTCTTAGATGGTATGTCCATATGCACAGGTGGACTGTTTGGAAAGAACAATGTTGCGCTGTGAGTCCTGGTGGGCAGTGCAATGCAGAGGTGGAGGCAGGAGACCATTCCCTGATGGCGGATGGACAGGGTGCCTCTTCAGGTGAAGGAAGGCCAGAGACTTGGGAGGGTTCCTCAAGAAGCACAGGGCAAGAAGCACAGGGCAAGAAGCACAGGGCAAGGAGCAGAGGGCTGAGCCATCCACCCAGACAGCTCCATCTACAGGAGAAGGCATGTGTCTCAAAGATTCAAAAGAGGTAGCAATACTCACGCTGGCTTGGACCTATCAGCTCAACCTCAAAGGAAACACTCTCGGAAAACAATCAGAGTGCGTGCTTCAGCAGCACGTGCACTAAAACTGGAAAACAATCAAAGACTGTACTGAGCTTTCAACATGCTCATCACAAAGTAATTAATAATAAAAATGTTAATAAACTTAGTATTCAGCATTATGCTACTTGTTGAATAGATGAGCTTCTGATCACATGATGGAATATCAGATGGTTTTGGTTTTTGGATTTTTATTTTGCAATACTGAGGACTGAACCTGGGGTGCTCTACTACTGAGCTACATCTCCATCTTCATTTTTTTTATTTTGAGAGTCTCATTAAGTTGCCAAGGTTGAACTTGAACTCGGGATCCTACTGCCTCAGGCTCCCAAGTAGCTGGGATTACAGATACACAATAGCACCCAGCCCCAGGCTGTTTCTTTTTTTGTTTTGATTTTTTGCAGTACTGGGGATTGAACCCAGGTCCTCATGCATGCCAGACAAGTGCTCCACCACTGAGCTACATCCTCAGCCCCTTCAGATGATTATTAAATATTCCATATTAAACAACAATAAATGCTGGAGAGGTTACGAGGAAAAGGGAACACTTTAACACTGTTGTGGGATTGTAAATTAGTACAGCCACTATGGAAATCAGTGTGGAGGTTCCTCAAAATACTAGGCATTGGCTGAGGATATGGCTCAGTTGGTAGAGTGCTTGCCTTGCAAGCACAAGGCCCTGGGTTCAATCCCCAGCACCACAAAAAAAAAAAAAAAAAAAAGAAAGAAAGAAAAAAAAAATACTAGGCATAGACAGACAACAGATGGCTGAAGCCTTCAAAAGAACACGAGCATGGCAGACAGGGTCACAGGCCCCTGGTCAGTATTCATCAGCTTAACCACACCCTATCTCTAATGGATAACTGGATGCTTATGATAAAAGACAAAAGTTTTAATTAAAATAATGAACCAAAAATCATATAGGGCCATGTGTGGTGGGGCATGACTACAATCCCCACGACTCGGGAGGCCTTGCCAGAAGATCACAAGTTCAAGGCCAGCCTGGGAAAATTACAAAACCTTGTCTCAAAATTAAAATTGCAGGAAAAAAGGGCTGGGCATGTAGCTCAGGGGTACAGCACATGCCCTGGGTTCGAGTCCCAGCACTGAAAAAAATAACCACCTAGAGAAAGCGAGCAGTAATCAAGGAAAACACACCCTCCTGGGAAGAGTCCGATTGATATCTGTTATCCTGGTACAATTACTAAGAATGCCCTCTGCACCTGGTGTCACCTGAGGACACTTAGATCAAGTACTACACTGACAAAACGAAGCTGGAAAGCGTATTCTGAGCCCCTCAAAGTCTCTGCAAAAAAAAAAAAAAAAATGTTCCTTATGAACGCTCAATAACCACCCCTGCTGCTACACCGAGCACCTGCTCGTCACAGAGCTTCTCCAACTGGAGAACAGAAACCTCCCTTTGTTCACAGCTGTACTCTCAGCGCCCGGGACAAGGCCTGTCACACAGCGGCCACCTGAATGCAAACAGGCCACAAAGGAAGCTTTCAGTCATAGAAGCATCTGGATCTAATTTTGGTTGCTGTTGTTTTTTAAGTTTGTTTTTTTCTTTTTTCTGGTACCAGGGATTGAACCCAGAGGCACTGAACCTCTGAGCCACATCCCCAGTCCTTTTTTTCTTTTGAGACAGGGCCTGCGCTGCTTAGGGTCTTCACTAAGTTGCTGAAGTTGGCTCTGAACTTGTGATCCGCCTACCTCAGCCTCCCGAGCTCCTGGGATTACAGGTGTGCACCACTGCACCTGGCGAGAACTAGTGTTAAAGGCAGTGATTTAGTGAAAACGCAGAATGATGTTCTTAGAGGACCATTTCTTACATCCACCTTAATAAAAGCAAAATACATGTACTAAGACACGTCTGAGAAGGTGTTTCTTGGGCAGAATTAAACAAACACCAGCCAAGTAAGTCATTTCTAATAAGTGAATGTGACCTGGGGTATGAACAACAGACAAGTTCAAAACACACGTTGGTGGAGTCTAAGATGGGTATGTAGCGTTTTCCGTGAGATTCTGTCAGCTTCACTATGCATTGAAAATGTCCATAACAAAACTGGAGGAAACAATGAAAAGCTGTGATCCAGAGAGAGCCTCACAACACAGACTGCAGGCCGTGCCAGCGCTGCCTCAGCAGCTGACCCCAGCCCTCTGACAGGGGGCTCGGGTGGCTGAGTGGAGGGAGGTGGGCTCTGGGCACCTCACACAGTCAGAGGGCACCCCCTCAGGGCGAGGAAGAGCCGGACGTTCTGATCCACAGGTAGGGCTAGAGGGCTCAGAGTACAGTTCAGCACCGCTGAGGAAAGCCCAGGGTGAGGGCCAGGGAGGCCGAGGGTTGACCGTGAGGCAGCGGTGCAGAGAGCCGAGACGGCCGGAGCCGGTCCCCACCACAGAGCGTCCAGCCCGGACTCCTGGGTCTCACCCACCACAAACACCAGTGTGGCTCCTGGGCTCAGCTATGTGAATTCCCACCATGGACCCTGTGTGACTGAGACGATCTGGATGTCCCCCCGACCACCTGTGCCTCCCGACAAGATGCTGTCTCTGCTTTAAAGGAAGAGCCACCAAGAAACAGGACAAGTAAATCACATTCGCTTCAGACTCTGCAGAAAGAGCACGAAGCACCCATCTGAGAAGAGAAGATGCCAACATTAAGTACTCACAGTGATGAAATCAACATACATGGAGAGAAATCAAGACTTTATAGTTTTATTCTGTTTTGTTTTTTAGCAAATTTATGCTACCAATTCTGGTTGAAAATAATTGTTTCATAATTTATTCACTTCTGCCTTAAATATATTGGCTCTTTTTTTCTTTCCTCTTTTTGATGCTGGGAATTGTACCCAGAATTGCTTAGTCACTGGGCCACCTCCCCAGTCCTTTTTTTTTATTTTGAAACTAAGTTATTTTGATACTAAGTTACCTAGGGCCTCCCCAAGTTGCTCAGGCTGGCCTTCAACCTGTGATCCTCCTGCCTCAGCCTCCAGAGTCACTGGGATTACAGGTGTGCACCACCACACCCAGCTACAGTTTCCTTTTAAATGTTACAGTTAAATTTCACAATAGATTTCCAAATCTGTTAAAAGTATTCTGATACCAGATGTACTTATCTTTCTCTTTGGATGAAAACAAATAAAAATCAGGAGTTAAGTAAAAAAATAGTATTCCGATACCATAACCAAAAGATTTGCATTCATGATTCATAAAGGCCAATAACCTCCCTCCGCTGACCACGCAGCACAGATTCAGCCACACTTCCCACGTCCACTCACAGGCCCTTCCCGGGCATCACCGGGTTGCCTCCACCCCGCCCCAGCAGCACCTCAAGAGGAGTGAAGACACCACGCGGCACTGAGACCGTACCTTGGACGCCCTTTTCCTGTGCTCTTCTTTCCACAGTCTCTCTTTTCTATCCGTGCTACTTCGGTGCCTCTCATCAAGATGAAAGACGTCTTTATGTCGTTTTTCTTTATGTCTTTCTTCCCCTTCTTTGTCAGAGAATGAGTTGCTCTTTTCTTTCAAGTGCTTTTCTCTTTTCTCCCGTGTGCTGCTTTTTTCTCGGTGTTTCCTTTCTCGATCTGCTTCCCGTGGCTTCCTGTGCCTCCTTTCGCCTTCCTCTTTATAAAGCCAGTACTTGAGAGGGTTGTCTTTGCTGTCCCCATACTGCAACTGTGAAATGCAACAGGGAAAAGCACGTGAGCCAGTGGACAGCGGCCCTGCCTTGCACACTGTGGTGGAGACCAGCGGGGCAGGCAGAGCCACCACTGACCCTCTGCTCCATCACTGTCCCTCACAGCCACGTGTCTCCCCAGGACAATCTGATATCTCTGGGAAGAAAACAAAGCTCTGTTCATACCACTGCTCCTCTATTAGACACTGCTGGCCTCCCAACCCACAAGGTAACAGACAGAGGCCCAGCCGCCCTCACCCTGATTGTGGAAAGCAGTGTCCAGATCCCTAGTATGATGGCTTGGGTGCTGAATATGCCCACAGGCCCCGTGTAAAGGCTTGGTCTCCAGGTGGTGCTACTGGGAGGTACGGTGGACCTCTAGAAGGAGAGGCCTAGTGGGACGTCCTCGGGCCACTGGAGCATTCTCCCAGCAGGGCTGTGGGACCCAGTCTCATCCTCTTCCTCCCTCTCTACTCCCTGGCATGTATTATGAGTGGGTTTGCTTCACTGTGGGCTCCGACATGATGTGCTGCTCACCACAGGTCCAAGACGACTGGACCAGTCAACCATGGACCAGGACCTCCCACATGATGCGCTGCTCACGACAGGTCCAAGACGACTGGACCAGTCAACCATGGACCAGGACCTCCACATGATGTGCTGCTCACCACAGGTCCAAGACGACTGGACCAGTCAACCATGGACCAGGACCTCCACATGATGCGCTGCTCACCACAGGTCCAAGACAACAGGGCAAGTCAACCATGGACCAGGACCTCCACATGATGCGCTGCTCACCACAGGTCCAAGACGACTGGACCAGTCAACCATGGACCAGGACATCCACATGATGCGCTGCTCACCACAAGTCCAAGACGACTGGACCAGTCAACCATGGACCAGGACCTCCACATGATGCGCTGCTCACCACAGGTCCCAGACGACTGGACCAGTCAACCATGGACCAGGACTTCCCACATGATGCGCTGCTCACCACAGGTCCAAGACGACTGGACCAGTCAACCATGGACCAGGACCTCCACATGATGCGCTGCTCACCACAGGTCCAAGACGACTGGATCAGTCAACCATGGACCAGGACCTCCACATGATGTGCTGCTCACCACAGGTCCAAGAAAACTGGACCAGTCAATCATGGACCAGGACCTCCACATGATGCGCTGCTCACCACAGGTCCAAGATGACTGGACCAGTCAATCATGGACCAGGACCTCCCACATGATGCGCTGCTCACCACAGGTCCAAGACGACTGGACCAGTCAATCATGGACCAGGACCTCCACATAATGCGCTGCTCACCACAGGTCCAAGACGACTGGACCAGTCAACCATGGACCAGGACCTCCACATGATGCGCTGCTCACCACAGGTCCAAGATGACTGGACCAGTCAACCATGGACCAGGACCTCCACATGATGTGCTGCTCACCACAGGTCCAAGATGACTGGACCAGTCAATCATGGACCAGGACCTCCACATGATGCGCTGCTCACCACAGGTCCAAGATGACTGGACCAGTCAACCATGGACCAGGACCTCCACATGATGTGCTGCTCACCACAGGTACAAGACGACTGGACCAGTCAACCATGGACCAGGACCTCCCACATGATGTGCTGCTCACCACAGGTCCAAGACGACTGGACCAGTCAATCATGGACCAGGACCTCCACACGATACGCTGCTCACCACAGGTCCAAGATGACTGGACCAGTCAATCATGGACCAGGACCTCCACACGATGCGCTGCTCACCACAGGTCCAAGACGACTGGACCAGTCAATCATGGACCAGGACCTCCACATGATGTGCTGCTCACCACAGGTCCAAGACGACTGGACCAGTCAACCATGGACCAGAACCTCCCACATGATGCGCTGCTCACCACAGGCCAAGAAAACTGGACCAGTCAACCATGGCCAGGACCTCCCACACGTTGCGCTGCTCACCACAGGTCCAAGACGACTGGACCAGTCAATCATGGACCAGGACCTCCACACGATACGCTGCTCACCACAGGTCCAAGATGACTGGACCAGTCAATCATGGACCAGGACCTCCACACGATGCGCTGCTCACCACAGGTCCAAGACGACTGGACCAGTCAATCATGGACCAGGACCTCCACATGATGCGCTGCTCACCACAGGTCCAAGACGACTGGACCAGTCAACCATGGCCAGGACCTCCACATGATGCGCTGCTCACCACAGGTCCAAGAAAACTGGACCAGTCAATCATGGACCAGGACCTCCACATGATGCGCTGCTCACCACAGGTCCAAGACGACTGGACCAGTCAACCATGGACCAGGACCTCCACATGATGCGCTGCTCACCACAGGTCCAAGACGACTGGACCAGTCAATCATGGACCAGAACCTCCCACATGATGCGCTGCTCACCACAGGTCCAAGACGACTGGACCAGTCAACCATGGCCAGGACCTCCCACACGATGCGCTGCTCACCACAGGTCCAAGACGACTGGACCAGTCAACCATGGCCAGGACCTCCACATGATGCGCTGCTCACCATAGGTCCAAGATGACTGGACCAGTCAACCATGGACCAGGACCTCCCACACGATGCGCTGCTCACCACAGGACCAAGACGACTGGACCAGTCAACCATGGACCAGGACCTCCCACATGATGCGCTGCTCACCACAGGTCCAAGATGACTGGACCAGTCAATCATGGACCAGGACCTCCACATGATGCGCTGCTCACCACAGGTCCAAGACGACTGGACCAGTCAACCATGGACCAGGACCTCCACATGATGCGCTGCTCACCACAGGTCCAAGACGACTGGACCAGTCAACCATGGACCAGGACATCCACATGATGCGCTGCTCACCACAGGTCCAAGACGACTGGACCAGTCAACCATGGACCAGGACCTCCACATGATGCGCTGCTCACCACAGGTCCAAGACGACTGGACCAGTCAACCATGGACCAGGACTTCCCACATGATGCGCTGCTCACCACAGGTACAAGACGACTGGACCAGTCAACCATGGACCAGGACCTCCACATGATGTGCTGCTCACCACAGGTCCAAGACGACTGGACCAGTCAACCATGGACCAGGACCTCCACATGATGTGCTGCTCACCACAGTTCCAAGACGACTGGATCAGTCAACCATGGACCAGGACCTCCACATGATGTGCTGCTCACCACAGGTCCAAGAAAACTGGACCAGTCAATCATGGACCAGGACCTCCACATGATGCGCTGCTCACCACAGGTCCAAGAAAACTGGACCAGTCAATCATGGACCAGGACCTCCACATGATGCGCTGCTCACCACAGGTCCAAGAAAACTGGACCAGTCAATCTGGACCAGGACCTCCACATGATGCACTGCTCACCACAGGTCCAAGACGACTGCACCAGTCAACCATGGACCAGGACCTCCACATGATGCGCTGCTCACCACAGGTCCAAGACAACAGGGCCAGTCAACCATGGACCAGGACCTCCACATGATGCGCTGCTCACCACAGGTCCAAGACAACAGGGCAAGTCAACCATGGACCAGGACCTCCACATGATGCGCTGCTCACCACAGGTCCAAGACGACTGGACCAGTCAATCATGGACCAGGACCTCCCACACGATGCGCTGCTCACCACAGGTCCAAGACAACAGGGCCAGTCAACCATGGACCAGGACCTCCACATGATGCGCTGCTCACCACAGGTCCAAGACGACTGGACCAGTCAACCATGGACCAGGACCTCCCACATGATGCGCTGCTCACCACAGGTCCAAGATGACTGGACCAGTCAATCATGGACCAGGACCTCCCACATGATGCGCTGCTCACCACAGGTCCAAGATGACTGGACCAGTCAATCATGGACCAGGACCTCCCACATGATGTGCTGCTCACCACAGGTCCAAGATGACTGGACCAGTCATTCAGGCACTAGAACCTTTAACGCTGTCAACCAGAGTAAACCTCTTATCTCTGTAAGTCAAGGTCTCATTGACAGGAAGCTGACTGATACACTCAGCAAAGCAAAGCAACACTCAAAATCTAGGCCCTTCTTGCCTTCACGACATCGCTATTCCTGCCACCTCCACCCTAAGCCCACCAGCCCTAAGGTCTTCTGGAATACCTCTGTGCCACCCTAGGAGCCTGTGGCCCCTTCAGCCAGCACCGCAACACGATGCTGCCTCTCTTTTAATGCTGGGTCATGTCACTTGCTCTCACTGAGTTCACCCGGATGAAGAGTCTGGAAATGGGGGCCATCGTTTAGTCATCCCCAGATCCCAAAGCCACCATGAGTGCCCAGGAAACATGGGCTGACACTCACCAGAAGGTGTAAGAGGCTAATACAACCCAGCCTTAGGTTCAGACTCCATCCCTGGAGCACCAGCCACAGACAGTCCACCGTCAGCAGACCCGTGGCACACCTGTCCCAGCCTCTCCCCAGGGTCTCCTCTGCTCAGTCCGGGCAGGGGCCACTGGGTCCTCCTACAGACGCCCTCCTCACTGCTGAACTCCCTGCAGTCCCTCCACCCCTCCCGGGACCCAGCGGTCTCTTTCCTCTCCTTTGCTCCATTCTCCCAGACTCCATCTCACGCCTCTCGCCTCTGCCAGGATGACCTTCCCAGACAAAGGCAGGTGTTCTGGCCAGCTCCTCAGTGGAAAGGTTACATCACTGTCACGAATCATTCACCAAAACAAACTCAGTGGGAAATGAAGGTCCAAGCCTTAAAAACAAAGACCAAGAACAAAACAGACGATACTCACACAGCTAGAGTAGGGCACAGGCTGGGGACCACAGCAGCAAGAGGAACAGGGAGCGCAGCCCCACATCACAATTCTGCACCAACGTACAACAGAGACCCCACAGTCAAAGTCTGGACAGACCAACAACAATGCAGACAATGCAGGGTCAGACTTTTAATGCTAGCTGTGCCACAATAAAGTGAGCAAGGGCAACAGGTGAAACTGGCAAGAGGACAGTGAACACCTTCGGGACTGCAGAGGGTCCAGTCAGACACAGGGAGACTTCTGCTCCATGCACAGGAGGGACCTGCCACTAACAACAGCCAACTGACTATTTCAAAACAGTCAGCAGAGGGGATTTCAGTGTCCCTAACACAAAGTGCAATAAATATCTGAAGGGATGGATATGCCAATCAACTGTGAGGATCATGACACACTGTGTATGTGCTACGAGGTCACACTGCACACACAATTACCATGTGCCAATTAAAAAAGAAAAATGTTCAGAAATTTCAATTTCTTCTGAATCAAATTAGCAAAGATTAAACATGATAATTCCCAGCTGCTGCCTAGGACATGGGGAAGTTACACTCTGGTGATATCAATAATTATAACTTTTGTGTAAAGAAAACATGGCTTTCATTTACCTTGATCCAACACCTTTATTTTCAGGAATAAGAAAATAATTACGAATAAATGTAAAAAGTTGGGCTGGGGAGATAGATCAGTTGGTAAGGTGCTTGCCTTGCAAGCACAGGGCCCCGGGTTCGATCCCCAGCACCATTTAAAAAAAAAAAAAAAAATGTAAAAAGTTTACCCCATGGATGTCTTAACAATAAAAAAGTTTAAAAGCAATCTAAACGTCCAAAAACATTTAGACCATTAAAATATGTATCCATTA
The DNA here is from genome assembly GCF_902686445.1 of Sciurus carolinensis. Taxonomy (NCBI): domain Eukaryota; kingdom Metazoa; phylum Chordata; class Mammalia; order Rodentia; family Sciuridae; genus Sciurus; species Sciurus carolinensis. The sequence continues at coordinate 295,210 of NC_062220.1, forward strand.
AAACATCAGAGAAATATGATAACTCAGGAAAATGCTCAAGATGTATTAAACTCAATCTACAAAACATTAAAAATCTAACTTAAGAAAAAAGTTTACATATGATTCATGCACAAACTTGATCAGATACTTATTTAAACATTATCAATAATTATCTCTGGATGGGGAATAGACAGTTTTCATTTTCTTATTATTCATCTGTATCTTCCAAACGTGTAAACAACCAAGAGCTGCCCCTGGGATCAGAAGCTGACTCCCCTCATGCCCAGGCCCCTTCCAGGGCCTTAGCCTGACAGGGATTCTCACTGGTGCCTCCCAGGGAGGGCTCCAGGCCTCCCACAGGCACACTGGAAAGTCCTTGGGGGGCGGGGCCTGCGTACCTTTCTTTCTCGGTATCTTCTTTCTCTGTCTTCATCTACTCTTTCAGAGTCTTCATCTCGCTTTTCTTTCTCTTCAATTCTTACTTTGCTTACTACAAAAATAAAACACATCTTTAATATTCCCAAATTTTAATATATCGAAAAGATCCAACACCTTGCTGGAGGCTCCACTGCACATATTGCCTTTTATCAACGTGTATTTTAAAATATTCTTCCACTATAACACAGTCCCCAAACCCAAGAGTGGCGAGTCCGAGTTCTAGACTTAAAAGGCAGTCTGGGGAGCAGATATAAGGCTTCCTCTCCAGTTCGTTACCGAGGCACCTGGCCATGCCTGGTTTCCCCGATACTCCAGGAGAGCACCAGCCCAGCACATGACACCTCCAGGGTTTCTGGGCATCTGTAGAAAAGTTCTATGGGGAAGCAGAACCTAGTCAAAGAAGGAAAATCAGCCCACCAAGCCAGGCATCTTAGCCACCCGTGCAGCTCCAAGGAAATCCCTGCCTATGGACCTGCCTAGGAGAGAGCATGGTCCCATAGCCTTTTGACCCCCTACTCAGAGGAGACAAAGGAGGCAGGAGGGCCCAGAACAGCTGACACCAGGTGCAGCCCTGCCCAAAGAGAGGCTGAAGTATCAGGTATCAGGTGAGAGATGCTCAGCCAGGGCCCAGCGTGACCCAGAGAGAAGTCGCAGGAGGGACTGGGAGGACCCAGTTTCTGGGGATGCCCGGAGCACAAGGAAAACCAGGCTTCACTTCTGAGTGTGCGCAGCCAAAGTCACTGGGCTTGTGATTAAGAAAATCAGCTCTTTAGCACATCGTACACACATACCTGTTCAAACTGAGTCCTACTCATAGGTACGATTGATACATGTTAATCAAAAGTAAAGATTTTTAAAACAAACACTTTAAAAGGTAAGGGCAAACTCAAACTTTCAGAAATTGAGGCAAAGAACATGCACTGAGTGCACAGCACTGGTCCTTCTCCAGGAAGTCTAAAACACAGGCACACCGGCGGGCTCACTCCAGGCACACCATGAAGGCACAGCCCCAGGACTCAGAGACCCAAAGAAGACGCATGGAGTCAGAGGATTCCCAGGTTTTCTGACCTGAGGACCAGGAGGATGCATCACCACCCACTGGAAGGAAGGACCCAGACTCCAGTGTAGCGTGGCAGCTTCTGACACCTCCTGGACATCACAGTACAGGCAGACACACAAGTCTGGGGCTCAGGGAGCAGCCCAGCTGGGCTAAAACCTGGACCTGAGGAATAGACAATGGCTTAAACTGTGAGTCTGGATCCATCCATGCAGGAGAAAGGCGACTGGGGAAAGGGCCACACTGCCCAGAGGGTGATGCGCAGGAGAGAGAAACGAGGAGATGGGCCTAGAAAGGAGTCCAGGAGAACTGCGAGGAGTCTAACCGCGTAACTAGTCTTCACGGTGTGATTCTCTCCAACCCATGTTGAAGGAAGAGCAGTCAAAGGTCATGGCAAAAGGACACTGATGAAAACAAGAGACATTAGAGAGAACACCAAGAACCCCAAGGCAGAAATGGTAAAGGAGGCACTGAACAGTAAAACAGCTCCTGCTAAAATAACTAGCGGCAACCCAACACACCCAACGCTCCCACACCAGGGCGCACACAGACGCCCGCGTAGGAACGCCCGAATGCCCATTATCGCATCCCTTTTCCTGACAGGGCTGCTGCAGATGGCGGCCCTGTGCTGGGATGGCACGTGACCAAGACAGCGGACAGTCCTGGCTCTGCAGATCCGGCACAGCCAGGCTGCAGCCTTTGTCGGCTCTCTAATGCACCCCTGCTGCACATCAGTTGGGTCAAGTGAGCTCTGATAAAAAACAAAGCCTACCTGCACAACCAAAGAAGAGCAAAGAAATGTCCATGTGAGAGGGAAACATCAGAACTCCTACATGCTCAGGAGAGTAACATTTGGATACTGTTTGAAATAAGACTGACATTTTTGAGGAATACTTTAATCGAAGAACTTTAGATAAAAATATTTTTTATCCACAAAGGATAACTAAAATATGTTTCAATAATAAAACTTCTGAAAATAAGATAAAGTTAACTGTTACTTCATTAACTGAATGAGCATGGAAAACATCAAAGTCACACACACACATACTAGAGCCTACAACTTAAATTCAAAGCTGAAACATACGCAAAGTAGAAGAGAAAACAAAATGATAAATGAACATATCTAAAGAGGAAAACGCAGTTGGGCATGGTGGTACACACCTGTGATCCCAACGACAGGGGAGGCTGAGGCAGGAGGATCACAGGTTCAAGGCCAGCCTCAGCAACTTAGGAAAGCCCTAAGCAACTAAGCAAGACCCGGTCTCAAAAACAAACAAATAAAAAAGGGCTGGGGATGTGGCTCAGTGGTAAAACACCTCTGGGTTCAATCCCCAATGCAAAAAAAAAGAAAAAAGAAAAAAGGAAAGGAAAGGAAAAGGCCCCAAAGCACAAGAACTTAAAAGCGACCTGTCCCATCGCCTCCCCCACTCCCCACCTCCACCCAGCATCCAGGACGCACCTGATCGAGTCTTCCTCTCCACCTTCTCCAGGGGCCAGTCATGAACCTCTCGACCCAGGAGGTTGTGATAAGCGGTCGTCTGCCTCAGCTCTTCCCTCCGAGCTCTTCTGTCTCTTTCTTTCTCTCTGTCTTTTCCTCTGCTGTGAGGCTTCTCTGCATCTTGTTCTCGATACTTCTCTTTTGATTTTTCCTTCTCCCGGTCTTTTATGTCTCTCCTCCTCTCTCGGAGTTTCTCTCGGTCTCTCTCCCCACGAGGACTCTCCTTGGAGGTGTGAGTGTCTCCCCCGGTCATTCTGCCCCGGTGTCGAGTGTCTGGGTCTGGGTCCCTGTACTTGTGCTCCCTGGGTTCAGGGAGCTCCACTTCTGACTCCTTGTGCAGCTTCTTTTCTCTGTGTTTCTTCTCTTCCTTGGGACTGCCTGATCGTGCAGCCTAAAGCAGGAGGAAGAAGGACCTCTTGACCAGGAAAGCACACTCCATTAACTTTATTTCCCCCGTGCTGGGCTGGAACCCAGGGCCTCTTGCATGCCAGGCAAGAGCTCTGCCACTGAGCTACACCCCCAACCTCTCCATTAACCAAGTATTTGAATGTGAGAATCATACTCATATCAAAGTACCTTAAAAAACATTGGATTCAACTGCTTCTGATCCTAACAAGATGGGGGGGGGGGGAGACGCCGAGCACTTAAAACACGAAGTTCCTTGATTCATACTTATTTTCATTTCTGTAACTGCTGACTAGAGACCACATGTCAGAGACTTTGATGTCTGTTAGTAAATCAAAGCTGACACATAACATGGATTACAGAGAGGTGATGGAGCTGTGTTTTAAGCACCTTCACTACACAACTCTCAGCAGCACCTGATCTCACTCCGCACCCAGTCCACCCCACCGTGGCAGCCCTGTGGACTGAGAACCACCTGCTGGAGCACACTGAGTACCTGGCTAGGACAGCCCCTGAGTGGACAGGTGTCAGGTGGCCTGAGAAGCAGGACAGGCAGCCAGCCCAAAGGTTGGCCCATTCCAATGCAGTTCCAGAGGCACTGGCCACATGCTTCCACTTTGAGTCAAAACCCCTCTGAAGTGAGTCACACACAACCAGAGTTGTGTGATGCTATGAACCAGGTAAGACTGTCCAAAAAACCCATAAGGGCTCCATACAGATCCCAACTTGAATCTTTAAAACATATTACCCAAAGGTGTTTTCTGAGGTCATCTGCTTTCCAAGTATCGTCTTTGGTTCTTCTCTAAAAAGAAAAGTATAAAGTTAGACTTTTTAAAGTTCCAAATTACTAATTTTATGTGTTCCAGTGAGTAACTTTTTCATGACCCTATTTAAATCAATGGTGATTAATTCTCCTTTGCAAGAAAACACCCATCCACCTACTAAAATAAAAGACAGAAATATAGATTTTAAAGTTATTTACTATCTAAAATTACCCATAATTATTATAGAATATATTCATTTGGCTCCTTCAAAAATCATTAAATAACATAAAATAAAAGAGAAAACAAGTCATAAGGGCAGTTGAACAACCAAAGGCAAATATTCAAGTTGGGATTTGAAATATGTTGTCAGGGTACATTTTCCAACAGCAGCCAAGTGCTATGCCCACGGCGGGTAGGTTGAGGGCTCCGTGCTCCTAAGACAGAGGGACACTGTGCAACTTCCAGTCAGTGTGGTCCCACCCAGTTCTCCCTGGGCCTCAAGGCATAAGGAGAAGCCAAAGAGTCCCCTGCATGTCCCAGCCAAGGACTCCAGAGTCCCACCTGTACAGTCGGTGGTCAGAAATGTTGAGGAGACAAGATTTCACAAGACTGGTTCCACCTGAGTCACCACATACCCTTCCCAACCTCGCTTTAATAGCTGAGACCCCAGACGTCAGGGAGCATGGCTAAGACACCCACAGAACACATGAGCAAACTAAAAGGCTGTGGTGTTTTGTACCACAAAGTTGGGAAATTTTTGTTGTTGTTTTGTTTTGTTTTGTTTGCAGTACTGGGATTTGAACCAGGATTGCTCTATCACCGAGCTAAATTCCCATCCCTTTTTTTGAGACTTATTTTGAGATAAGGTCTTGCTAAGTTGCTGAGGCTGGCCTTGAACTTGCAATCCTCCTACCTAGACCTTCCAAGTTGCTTTGATTATAGGTATGCACCACTCTGACCTGCCTGTGGTGATTTTTTTATGTAGAAATAACAACTGGGAAGTATGGACAGACAGAAATGTGTTCAGCCTCAAATGCATGCCAGAGGCCATACTGCTTTGAATCTCATAACCCTGTAAGTCAGTCACTGGCTCCATTTCACAGATGAGGACACTGGGGCATAGAGAAGTTAAATAGCTTTCACCTCCAGTCCTGCACATTGCTAGGTACATACTAGGAACTGGACAGAGATCTGTGGAAGGAATGAGTGGACTAGTGAGCGCATTTCTTGCCTGAGAGAATTGGGCAGCCTACAAGCTCAGGTCTCTCTGTCCCTCAAGAACACCTACACTCAAGCGACAGACATGTCCAGCTTCCAGCCCAAAAGGAGTACGGTGCAGATAGAAACGATGCTGACAACTCTGAAAAGAGGCACTAGGGATGTGGATGCAGCTCAGCAGCAGAGTGCTTTCCTAGCATGTGCAAGTCTTGGGTTTCAACTCAGCACTGAAGAATAAAAGAAGCACCACCCTTCAGAGACCTGCATTTCACATGTCCAACAGTTTTTTTTACTATCTATGACAGAGTTCTTGCTCCTGATTAGATGAGCTATCTTTCAAGTTCTCTCCCCTGTCCCTGAAGGATGACCACATCTCCACCACCTTCCAAGCATAGATCACATCTCTCCCTCTGTCCCTCAAGGATGACCACAGATCAAATCTCTCCCTCTGTCCCTCAGGATGACCACATCTCCTACCCATCTTTTAAGCATCAATCATCTCTCTCCAACTATCCTTCTTCTCTTTCCTTCCTCTCTTCCTTTGCTTTGCTTTTCTGTGGTGCTGGGTATTGAACCCAGGACCTCATGGATACTGGGCAAGTGTTCTTCCACTTAACTGCACCCTCAGCCCAGCCCATTCTATCTTCCAAGTCTGGTCACACCTCTCCACCCATCTTCCAAGTATGTTCACGCCTCTCCAACTAACTTTCAAGTATGTATTAGATCTCAGCTAATCCCTAACCCAGAGTCTTGGTCACCAAGTACTGTTCAACATATAACGATATATCATAAAGTTCAGCTTTAAAAAAATATGAACTATGGATCCCTATAAAACAATCTTAGTTCATCAGCTACCTGAACTGTTCTAAAACTTAAAGGGGAAATGTTAAGATAATAAAGTGCATGATCTTTTTTTTTTTTTTAAATGTATCAGTTATTTAATTAGGTTCTTGGTAAGAAATTTAGAACACCAATTTATGAGGATAAATTCCATTTGTTAGAGCAAAAACAGATCACATGTAGCCCTGGAGCTGAGGAATAGCTTTGATTTTGGGTAAAATTTGTGAGACCACAGCTTTCTGATCAACCTGGCACTGCTCTGTCATCTTGTATTTCTCTTTTGCTGTGTTGGAGATTTCACCTTCCTGGTGTCTGGGCTTCCTCAACTTCTTCTTGAAGTAAGCATCAGTAAGGTGTTTTGGGATTTTCACATTGCTGATATCAATCTTTGTGGAGGTGACAATAACAAATTTCTGGTGTGTTCCACGCAGAAGAACTCGATTAAGGGAAAGAGGTCCCATCACAAGTAGCAAGCCACTGCTCAGCTACTTCAGGAAAACCACTCTTGCCTCTGTGGCGCCCAGTGAGGATGATCAAGATGGTCCCGAGAGTGATGCTGGCTCGCAGTTTTCACACACGCTGACTGAAGGGCTTTTTGCCATGGCTCAACAGCTTCTGTGGCACGTCTTCAGTCGGATAGTATATAGGCATTTTGCGAAGCTTAACCACTCTGGTTCCACCCTTCTTGTCACCACCAACTGGTTTTGTGACACCCTTCTTCTTCTCAACCTTAGATTTAGCAACCGAGTACTTCTTTTTGTACATGGCCTTGCGGGAATACATAGCAGATGGGGAATATCTGACAATTCCTCTAACCAGGACAGGGTTTTGGCTGCAGTGGGGCTTCCCTTTCTTGGGTTTCTTATCCTTAGGGTCTCCCTTTTTAACCTTGTCAACAGCATCGGACTTCTTGGCTCCAGGTTTCTTCTCCTTAGCATCTGGCTTCTCAGCCTTTTCACCTGCCATCTTGCAAGGTGGGAAAGAGCAAAGTGCGTGATCTTAAAAGAGTTCTTCTAATTCTCCAACAATCCTCCAAAGAAAGTGGTCCAGGACACTGACTCACACCTAATAAGAGAACAGGGTGCAAGACGTGCTATCTTCCTAGCCGGGGCCCGCATCAGCAGCTCCCACCAGGTGCGGGGCGTGTGCTCACTCTCAGTCCTCACTCTGGAAGGAGCCAGCTGCTAGGTCAGAGGATGCTCCAGCACACTCGAGGAGTTCCATATGGGAAGCCAGTAACGGGTCACCCCAGAAGAGGCCCAGCCACACCTTCAGATGACCTCATGATTGTAACCTGATGTTCTGCCCAAACCATTTCCAAATCCTCCCACAGAAACCAAGAGGGTCATAATCATGGGTATTGCTGTTGAGAAACAGGTAAAGCCCCCCACCGACAACCCTCACCTCAGGCGACTCCCCGTCGCCCCCTAGCACTAAGCATACACCTGTAAAGATGTTCACTACTAACACTTGGTCTTGGTCTCCCTGATCACACAAGCCCTCTGGAGACGGAATCACGGTTGGTTCCTGTGGTGCTCCCCAGTACCACATGCCCTTCCATCCTGAACAGTTACTAATCACTGTGCTTTAGTGAAGTGACACTCCTTCACCACAGCTGCCACACAGCTTCCTACCCATGTGCAGGCACAGCTGAATGACAGAAGTAACTGCAGCAAAGGAAAATCAGCTGAGAATACTTACTGCGGAGAACAATCATATTCATCCTAACTAATTTTCCCTTCAAGAAACACTAGCTTAGCCAGGTGAGGAGGTAAACACCTGTAATCCAGTTACTTGAGAGGCTGAAGCAGGAGGATCACAAGTGCAAGCATAGCCTCAGCCACACGGCAAGACCCTGTCTCAAAAGAACAAACAAGGGCTGAGTAAAAACTGGAACAAGACAGGGATGCCCTTTCACCACTCCTGATCCACACAGTCCTGGAAACCCTCGCCAGAGCAGTTAGACAGAAGAAGTTAAAGGGGTAAGAATGAGAAAAGATGCCAGGCACAGTGGCACACACCTGTAATCCCAGCGGCTCGGGAGCCTGAGGCAGGAGGATCAGGAGTTCAAAGCCAGCCTCGGCAATGGCGAGACGCTAAGCGACTCAGTGAGACCTGTCTCTAAATACCTAAATAAAATACAAAAAGGGTAGGGGATGTGGTTCAATGGTCGAGAGTCCATGAGTTCAATCCCTGGTACAAAAAAAAAAAAAAAAAAAAAAAAAAAAAAACTAGGAAAAGAATTCAAACTGTCCCTATTTGCCAACAACATGATTCCATATTTAGAAGATCAAAAAATATCTATCAGAAAACTTCTAGAACTCATAGATGAATTCAGGAAAGCAGCAAGATGTAAAATTAACATCCATAAATCAACTGCAGTCCTATACATCAGTGATTGAATTAACTGAAAAAGAGAAATTAGGAGAACTATCCTCTTCACAAATAGCCTCAAAAAGAAAATATTTGGAAATCAATCTAACAAAAGAGGTGAAAAATCTCTAAAGTGAAAACTACAGAACACTAAAGAAAGAAATTGAAGATGATATTACAAGATGGAATGACCTCCCATGTTCTTGGATAGGCTGGGGATATAGCTCAGTTGGTAGAGTACTTGCCTGTCAAGCACAAGGCCCTGGGTTCAATCCCCGACACAGCAAAAAAAAAAAAAAAAAAAAAAATGGCCATACTACCAGTGAAATTCCTGTTAAAATTCCAATGACATTCTTCATAGAAATAGAAAAAACTATCATGAAATTCATTTGAAAAATAAGAGGCCCAGAATAAACAAAGCAATCCTCAGCAAGAAAAGTGAAGCAAAGGCATCACAATACCAGATCTTAAATTATACTACAGAGCCACAGTATCTAAATGGTTTGGTACTGGCACCAAAACAGACAGGTAGACCAAAGGTACAGAATAGAAGATACACAGATGAACCCATATAAATACAGTTATCTCTTCTAGACAATGGCACCAAAAATGTCCACTGGAGAAAAGACAAGCTCTTCAATAAGTGGGACTGGGAAAACTGGAAATCCATACGAAACAAAGAGGTTGAACCCCTGTCTCTCACCGTGCACAAAACTGAACTCAAAGTGGATCAAGAACTAGGCATTGGACCACAGACCCTGTGCCTAGAAGAAAATGTAGTCCCAAATCTCTATCATGCCATTTTAGGAACGAAATTCCTCAACAAGACTCCTACGGCACAGGAAGTAAAATCAAGAATCAACAAATGGGATGGTATCAAACTAAAAAGCTTCTTCACAGCAAAGGAAACAATTAGTAACGTGAAGAGAGAGCCTACAGAATGGGAAAAAATCTTTACCACATGCACCTCAAGTATAGCATTAATCTCCAGAATACAGAAAGTACAAAAAACTTGGGCTGGGGAGATAGCTCAGTTGGTAGAGTGCTTGCCTCGCAAGCACAAGGCCCTGGGTTCAATCCCCAGCACCACAAAAACAAAACAAAAAAAAAAAACAAAGAACTTAACACCAAAAAACAAGTTACCTAATCAATAAATTGGCAAAGGAACTGAACAGACACTGCACAGAAAAAATACAATTGGTCAACAAATACATGAAAAAATGTTCAACATCAATAGCAATTAGAGATGCAAATTAAAACTACACTGAGATTTCATCCCACTCAAATCAGAATGGCAATTATCAAGAATACAAGCAACAATAAATGTTGGTGAGGATGTGGGGACAAAGGTACACTCATACACTGCTGGTGGGACTGCAAATTTGTACAACTACTCTGGAAAGCAGTATGGAGATTCCTCAGAAAACTTGAAATGGAATCACCATTTGACCCAGTTATCCCATTCCTCAGCATATACCCAAAGGACTTAAATCAGCATACTATAGTGACACGGCCACATAAATGTTTATAGCAGCTCAATTCATAATAGCTAAACTATGGAACCAGCCTAGGTACCCTTCAACCAATGAATGAATAAAGAAAATGTGACACATATACACAATGGAATATTACTCGGTCATAAAGAAGAATGAAATTATGGCATTTGCCAGTAAATGGATGGAACTGGAGACTATCATGCTAAGTGAAATAAGCCAATCCCAGAAAACCAAAGGCCGAATGTTCTCTCTGATATGTGGATGCTGACTCACAATAGGCAACTTAGTGAGGTCCTCAGCAACTTAGGGAGATCCTGTCTCAAAATAGAAAATAAAAAGATCTAGATGGCCTGGCGCAGTGGTCTGAATTCCCAGAGGCTCGGGAGGCTGAGGCATAAGGATCAAGAGTTCAGTCAGCCTCAGCAATTTAGTGAGCCCCTAAGCAACTTAGCAAGACATGGCTCAGTGGTCAAGTACCCCTGCGTTCAATCCACTGTATCCAAATATAAATAAATAAATAAAAAGAAAGAAAGAGAGAGAGAGAGAGAAACTAATGGAAAATCAAAGGGTCATTTAAGAAATATACAGTCCAAGCTGGGTGTGGTGGCTCACGCCTGTAATCCCAACAGCTTAGGAGGCTAAGGCAGGAGGATCATGAGTTCAAAGTCACCCTCAGCACAAGTGAGGTGCTAAGCAACTCAGTGAGACCCTATCTCTAAGTAAAACACAAAATAGGGCTGGGGATGTGGCTCAGTGGTTGAGTGTACCTGAGTTCAATCCCTGGTACCAAAAAAAAAAAAAAAAAGAAAAAAAGAAAAGAAAGAAAGAAGTATATGATCCAAATATGAAGTAAATTGCATTGCAGTACATTAATTAAATATAAGAAAAGATTATCTATTTGACCCTATGTGTTTTCTCTGACAAGGAGTGTAGGGTCCGGGACTGTATCTTCTCTACTGGTCCAGTCACCCTGGGTCTGCAGTGAATTCTGCTAACATCATCATGCATCAACCTATAAGCAAAACAAAGAAAAGTTACAGAATAATTCATGGAAATGTAAAGGGAATGGTATGAAGATGATAAAAGTCAGGATATTGTTGGGTTTGAGGAGAAACAGAGAGTAATTTAGGACTTATCTTCCTAACTTACTTAAAGGAAAGTTAAGAGATACTACCTAGAATGAATACAACACAAATTATTTAACATTATTATAGGAAAACAACAGAAAAAATGAGAAGGTAAGAGGAAATGTAGGCAAACTAAATTCCTCATCTTTTAGTGGGTACTCAATAGACAACAAGACTAACACTAGTTAACATTTACTGAAATGTGTTAACGAAATAACAAGCAGTGCTGTAAGCACTCTTACATGTAATATTTCATTAAACAATCATAAACACCCTGTGACACGGCTATTATTGTGCCCATTTTACGAACTCGGAAAATATAGCATGATAAGTAACCATCCCAGAGTCATACAAGTAAATAGAGAAGCCAGAATTCAAACACCAGCAGCCAGAATTTGATCTCGACTTCAGAACCTGTGACATGCAACCCTTTAAATTTAAAGGTGAATAAAATTTACATTTTGTGTCATAAGCCACTCCATCCACATTTCTGGTACTCAACAGCTACATCCAGCCAGTACATACTGGACAATTCAAACACAGAACGACTCGCAGCAAGCAAATGCACAACGCGGTTCTGCACCAAGTGCAGCTACACACCTGGTTGAATTCCATCAGTGAAGAGGCAAAGGTAAAAGCATACGGTTCAGAGCCAGGCAGTACGTTAGGAGCAGGTGCGGACTGTCAGCCCTCTCCTTCAGCGCAGTCCAACACGCTTGGAGATTTTTAAATTACGGCGAAGACAACTACCCCACGGCAGGCACGTGCAGCGCGGCATCCTGCGATGCTTCAGGAGACACTCAGACGTGCCCGTTTCCCTTCTGCCAGGCCTGCACAGAGGCTCCTCCAGAAGCCAAGGCCGGGAGCAGAGGTGAGGAGGGGTCAGCGGAGTTCAGCAGACCAGTTCCAGTCCCACAGGACGGACCCCGCCCCCAATACGCTCTCAGACTATGCCCTAGACTCCACCCCGAACATGTCGAACACTTCCCCTCGCAGCAGCAACCCCTCCCACCCATCACTGCGCCTGGGGCACCGCTCGCCTTCAGACCTGGACACCGCCCCTCGCCCCGCCCCCATGCCCTGGATGCCGTCCCTCGCCCCGCCCATGCACCCCGAACACCGCCCCTCGCCCCGCCCTCACACCATGAACACCGCCCCTCGCCCCGCCCTCACACCATGAACACCGCCCCTCGCCCCGCCCTCGCACCCCCGAACACCGCCCCTAGCCCCGCCCTCACACCCGAACGCTGCTCCTCACCCCACCCACGCACCCCGAACACCGCCCCTCGCCCCGCCCTCACACCATGAACACCGCCTCTCGCCCCGCCCTCGCACCATGAACACCGCCCCTCGCCCCCGTCCTCACCATAAACACCGCCCCTCGCCCCGCCCTCACACAATGAACACCGCCCCTAGCCCCGCCCTCACACCCGAACACCGCCCCTCGCCCTGCCCTCACATCCGAACACCGCCCCTCGCCTCGCCCTCACACCCGAACACCGCCCCTCGCCCCGCCCTCACACCCGAACACCGCCCCTCGCCCCGCCCTCACACCATGAACACCGCCCCTCGCCCCGCCCTCACGTCCTGGACACGGCCTCTCGGCCCGCCCCTCACGCCCAATCTGGTTCCCGCTAAGCAGCCCAGAGGCAAATGCTGCTAGAAGGGTTTGGGGTGGGGGGCGTCTCCTCATGGAACTCCCGGGAACCAGCAGTTCAGACTGCGGCCCGGCCCGCTTCCCCGAGTCCTTAGAAGGAGTCGGGCGCGGGCGGGCCCCCTGCGGAGAGAGGGACGCGCCTTTTCGCCTCGCCAGGACATGCCGCGTACCGACCTTCCCAGGTTCCATCGCTCCTCGAAGACCCGAGTACCGCGGTATCCTCGGCCCCAGGCAGGCGCAGGCTACCAGGAGGAGACAAGCCAGCTGGCGCCCACTCTTTTCGGCCGGACGAAGCGGGCCGAGCTGCCGCTCTATGCGTGCGGGCGTCCCGACTCCTAGCAACCGGCAAGCAGGGGCAGCAAAGGGCCCAGCGATCGCTGCCCAGCATGCACCGCGGCCGCTCCCACTGCGCCTGCGTATCCCCGCCTCCACTGCCGGTCGGAGCCGCAGAGAGCCGATTGGTCCTTTGCGCCTACGTTTTCTGGACGCCTAGCAACCGGCGGGCCAGAGCCTCAAAGGTCAAAGGGTCGCTGTTCACTTCTCCCCGCGGTTCTTGGCTGGACGGGAGCGGCTCCCCTTGTCACCCGGTGCTACCCTCACGAAGACAGCGAGAGATCATGAAAGATCTTGACGTTGGAGTAGGGCTTTACCCCTCCCAGTTACGTCCCTTTGTCCTGTCTTGACAAGAAACACCTTAGGTAGGCGCTACGCCTGGCAGGGTGGCGCACGCCTGTAATTCCCGCGACCGGGGCGGCTGAGGCAGAAGGATCGCAGGTTCGAGGCCAGTCTCCGCAAATTAGCGAGGCCGTACGCAATTTAGACCCTGATTCGAAATAAACAGCGCTGGGGATGAGGCTCGCTGGTTCAGCGCTCTGGGCTCAGTGCCAGAAGCGTCAGTGCCATATCCTTAAGATGGGAATCAAGGGTTCGGAATGGGGTGGTTGAGCGACTTCATCGAGCGCAGACCAGAGAGACGAACACGTACTCGGCAGCGCAGCTTATTTACGGCTTGGACACAGCGGCCCGCAGGACTCGGGTGGTGGCTGCAGCGTGGCACGGCGGTTGTGCCAGCGCCGCGGCTTTGCAGCTGGGGATTTTCCGCGCGCTGTTTTCCAGTCCCAGTTGAGGAGCCAGTTCACGACCGGGGGCTGCACAAAGCTGGTTGCCCTGCCTCGGCTTCCTCACTTGGGCTGAGCCCGCCGTCCCTTTCGCTGGCCCGCACGCCGGAGAGGAAGGCGGGCGAGGAGGTCAGCACTGCCTGCCCCCCGCAAAGCCAACCTAAGCCTCGCCAGCTTCACGCTGCCTCTCGAGTGAGAGTGCACGGAAATACAGCGCCAGCCACAGTGTTAGAAACCCACGCCTGCTACGGGAAGGCCACCCGATCGCAGACTGCGGCCAAACTACCTCCTATATCTCTTGAATATGAATGTGTCCATTTCTCGCCACTCCAGTCCCCACCAGTGCCTCCTCCGCTGCGGACAAAGCTATCTAAACCGTAAATCGCGGGTCGCTCCCTGCCTTTACCGCACTCTTTCCTCACCAGCGTAACTTGGAGTTGCTCAAACGCACCAATCTACAGGGTTCTGCAAATGCTATTTCCTCTTTCTTACCACGATCAGTTATGTTTGTAGAATAAATCGATCTAGTCCTATAGAGGAACCTAAAACAATTGTTTTTTGAATACCTCATTTGCCAATCGATTACAGTCTAATATTTCTTCTATCATCTTTATTTATTCACCAAATAACTAAGCTCATTGTGATGATCTGGTAACCAAGGGAGTGCTAGACGTAGCTAAATAAAACACTATCTAGACCTCTAGCAACTAATAATTGTTAAGAAAGAGAAATATGCAAGCAATTATTAAATGATGTGAAAATGTGCTACTCATAAAATGCAGTGATTGTCAAGATCTGGATTCAATCCCTAGCACTGGAAAAAAAAGCAGTAGTTCCCCATGGAAGAAAAGACTAACATTAGGAAAGGCTTCATTTCAGTTAGATCTTGAAGCATAAATAATTAATCAGGAAGAGTCACTGAGAACATTTTGAGGGGGAAGACAAATCTGGGTACAAATTCAGAAAGAAGGAGTGTTCAGCAATAATTGTATCTATAACAACACAGTCCAACTGAAATAGAATGTGAATCACATGATTACATATTTTCTAGTAGCTACATTTTGTTGTTGTTTTGGGGTTGGTATTTTGGTTTTGTTTGTTTGTTTTGATACTGGGGATTGAACCCAGGGGTACTTTACCACTGAGCTACATTCCCAGCCCTTGCTGAGGTTGACCTCAAACTTGAAATCCCCCTTTCTCAGCCTCCTAAATTGCTGGGATTATAAGAGTGGGCCACCACACCAGGATATAATCACCTCTTATCACACTGCCATTAAGTCCCAACACCTGAATGGGGAGGAGACACCCTCAGATCACAGCAGTCCCAGATACTTCTCCAAGTCAACCAGGTCTCACCGCACAATTCTCCCAAAGAGGACTCCAACATTGCCAAACAGTCCACAGACTCCATTTGAGCTTCACCAATGTGCCAACATTTCTGTGTCCAGGATCCTATTCAGGAACATCCATAGAATAACGGTGTGCCTTTGATCTCTTACAATCTGGAACAGATATAAAGAAAACAGGAGGGCTTTTATATTGGCCCTCTGATGTTCCCGCAGGTCATGCTTCCTGGTAGAAATATTCCAGAAATGTCAACACCATATCAGGACTCAAAATTCCAACCCGTCTCCCACTGTGTTATGGTTGGATGTGAGGTGTTCACGTGTGAGACAATGCAAGAAGGTTCAAAGGAGAAATGAGTAGATTGTGAGAGTTTTAACCTAATTGGTGAATTAAACTCTGATGGGATTAACTGAGTGGTAACCAGAGGCAGGTGGTGTGTGGCTAGAGGGAGTGGTTCACTGGGGGTGTCACTGTGGGGTAAATATTTTTTATCTGGAGAGTCTCTCTCTCTGCTTTCTGATCGCAGGTGAGCTGCTTCCCTCTGCCACACTCTTCCCCCATGATGTTCAGCCTCACCTCAGCCTCATGGAGTGGAGCCGGTCTTCTATGGACTAAGACCTCTGAAACCGTGAGCCCTAAATAAACTTTTCCTCCTCTATAATTGTGCTGGTCAGCCCATTTATTTAGTCACAGCAGCGAAAAACCTGACTAAAACACACTGGTAACATGTAGTTCCATCAGCTGGGTAGGTGATGCCCGGATGAGAGCTGGTTGTGCTGTGGTCCTGGCTCAGCCGACAGAACTAGGAAGTGCACCTGTGTTCGTGAGCACATACACCTACCCGCATGCACACAGACACAGGCATATAACTGCTTTTATATGTGAATATTCATCAAAAACATGAGCTTGTACTAATACCGCCAATTCTAATCTGCTCTGACATGGTTCTTTCTAGTCTTCCTCCTTTCTAAGTTGTTGGGGGGGTTTTGTTGTTGGGTTTTTTTTTTTTTTTTTTTTAGGTTTTTATTTTGTTTTGTTGTCCCCTGTGGTACTAGGGTTGAACCCATGAGCTCTTTACCACTGAGCTACATTCCCAGTCATTTTTATTTTATTAATTTATTTTGGTACTGAGGACTGGACCCAGTGTCAAACTGCTGGGTCACATCCCTAACCCTTTTTATTTTTTATTTGGAGAAAGGGTCCAAATTGCTGATGCTAACTTTGAACTTGTGCTCCTCCTGCCTCAGTCTCCCAAGCCACTGGGATTACAGGTGTGGGCCACCATGTCCAGCTATTTTTTATTTTGAGACAGGGTCTTGCTAAGTTGCTGAGGCTGATCTCAAACTTGTAATCCTCCTGTCTCAGCCTCTCAAGTAACTGAGATTACAGGAGTGAGCCACCATGCCCAGCCACACATTTGTAAGTATCTTCTCCAATAGCAAGAAGTCTGGCTTTCATCATTCTATTTATTTGCAAGCATAACCAGACTGACTGTTCCCTCTACCTGGTTATTACCACTTTGTCAACCACGTCTTTGTCACTGCCTCCTCTGTGCCGGAATGGAAGTTTTCTAGACAGCTTTTTAGGAGGGTAGGATTAAAGGAATACCAATCAAGAGATGTTTACAAATCATAGAAACTTGTTCAGAAAAGCCTAGGCAAAGTATGTTCACTATGAGAACGTCGGTCCATCACACAAGGAACATCACAGAAACACAGTTGTCTTTGTGGTATGGGATGTGGGGACTGAAAAGGGAGTGATTGGTTTCCTGCCCATTGTAAAGAACCATGGCCCAAAACCCTACACCAAGACAAGGTAACAGAAGAAAATATAACGCATTTACTTGGTCATAGCAGGAACCTTCAGGATGAAGACCCAAAGACCCAGTGTGAACTCTCGGCTTTTATGTTTGAATTCAACAAAGCATGGACAGCTATGTAGGAATGTGATTGGACCAAAGGGGTGTAATGCAAAGAACTGAGGGGGAAACCCAGTTAGTCCTGAGTGTTCAGATTCTTCTTGATCTGTGTGCTATTCCTTCCTCCAGAGTATGGGGAAGGACCCCTTCTGGAATTGGGGGTCTTCTGATCTCTTTATCAGACACAGTAGGTCAGAGAATTTCTTTCTGGCCAGTTCCAACAGATAAGCAGTGAAGATTAACATTTTCAGGCTTTATGACTTCGGGGGAAAAGATGTTCTAGTTTCTATGAACTGCACTGTTTGGAAAGATTCTATGGCTTGTCTTCGGAGGGAGAAGAGGAGCCTGCCACAGGAGGACAGGAAGTCTGAGAGAGACTGGTCCCAAGGCTACTTCCAAGGCTTTCTCTTTGAAATATTGTTTTCTGAGCTCCAAGATGGTTTTGAAAAATTGTGGTTGTATGCTCCACCATCTATGATGAAACAGAATCTGAGGGAAGGGGCATCTTAAAATGAAAGGATCAAATTTTATATAGAAGTAGCACTTCTCTTTGAAACTAGAAAGGCTGAAATTTCACAGTGGTGCACTGGAAAACTCATGACACACTCACTTCAAGAAGCTGTGCCTCTTCTCGGGGAACTGTCTACACAGAAGGATAGCAGGGACAGAAGAGGCTACAGGAGACAGGATATACGGGGTAAAAGCTCAGTCCGGGTTACACAGGAGGCTGACTGGCTCCCAATGCTGACCTTTTTCTTCAATCTGTTTTACAGCCTAGGTCCCTAGGCCGATTACTGGAGAGCAGACAATACATGCTTTTTCCCCTTGTAGTTTATGTTCACACAACCTTACAGGATGCACAACTCAGGTTTAGAGCAAAGACCACAGAAAACGGGCTCCTCTCTCCCTGTGTTAATGAGGGAATCACTCACTTGGATGCATTAAAATAATCTGGAGCCAGACAAGGTAGTGAACGCCGGTAATCCTTGGCAACTCAGAAGGCTGAGGCAGGAAGATCACAAGTTTGGGGTCAGCCTGGAAAATTTAGCAAGACCCTGTCTCAAAGTAAAAAACAGAAATGGCGGGGGGTGCAGCCCAGTGGTAGAGGGCACTGGGTTCAGTACCCAGCACCAAAACAGCGGATCTGGACCGAAAGGCGGCCTTAAGAGCGCAACTGCACATCGGTGAAGGGCTGAGACTCACCCTTTTACGTACGTGCGACTTACATGCCGTAATTTGGCGCGGAGGCAAACAAGGTGGAGGAAAGGAAAGGGCAATCACTTCCCTCCCCGCTCGAGGCCCTGCCCGGCCGGTTCCCCCGCGGCCGGCCGAGACGCCCGCCCACGCGCGCAGGGGTGCCCGTGCGCCCGCGCGCCAGGCCCCCTTCCGCGGCCGACCAGCGCCGCGCTCCTGGCGAACCCTCTCCACCAGACCGCACCACAAACTGCCCGCTGCGCTCCGGGACAAGGAAGTGACCGCCAGCGCGCTTCCGGGGCCGGCCCTGCAGCCCCAGGCGAGGACCTCAGCGCCCGGGGCCGCCCGCCCGAGAGGCCGCTCCCGGACCCACGCCCTGCCTCGGCCGCGCCCCTCCGCAGAGCTCGCCCCGCCCGGCGCGATGACGTCAGCGCCGCCCGTCCTCGGGAGGTTCCGCCCACCCTTCAGCGGGGGCGGGGCGGGGCAGGGGTGGCGAGTTGACGCCACGCACCGCCCATCCTCAGGCGGCTCCGCCCGACCCCGCGGAGGGGCGCTGGCGCGGGGGCGGGGCCGAGCCGACGCGGTGACGTCGAGCGTCCGACCCCTTCCCCAGGCGGGGAGGGCGGTCCCCTCAGAGCGCTGGCTCGCTGGCTCGCTGGCTGGAGCGGGTCCGGGTCCGCGGGAGCGCCGCGCCCTCCTGGTCCGAGAGGACAGCGCTGTGCGGCAGGCGATGAGCGGCGCCGGGGAACAGGCCCCGGAGGCCGGCGCCGGCCAGACCGGGGGCCGCCCGGCGCCCGAGCCGCCGGTCGGCGCGCTGAGCGTGGACGTGCCGGGGCTGCTGGCGCAGCTGGCGCGCAGCTTCGCGCTGCTGCTGCCGGTGTACGCGCTCGGCTACCTGGGGCTGAGCTTCAGCTGGGTGCTGCTGGCGCTCGGGCTGCTCGCCTGGTGCCGCCGGAGCCGCGGCCTCAAGGCCAGCCGCCTGTGCCGCGCGCTGGCGCTGCTGGAGGACGAGGAGCGCGTCGTGCGCCTGGGGGTGCGCGCCTGCGACCTGCCGGCCTGGGTGAGTGCCGGCCCCCGCCCGCCGCCGCCTCGGGCGCCCGGGTCCCGCGAGGCGTCCCCGCCCGCGGGCTGCGCCGGTGGCGGGCGCCGCGCGTGGCCCGCAGGCCGCGCGTCCGGCCCCGCCGAGTTTCCTCTCCTGGGGTTGGAAAGTGACAGCCGACGGGAGCAGAGCTTGTGTTCCCTTAGCGAAGAGCAGTAAGTGTCCCCCGAGAGGTTGCTGGTGTTAGAAAAGTTGATCCGCTTCTTTCTTTTTCCTTTTGCAAGTACCCCGTTGTGAGCCTGAGCACTTTTGTATGGGGCCATCCTAAATTCAGTGCGAATGTATATATGGCAGTAAATTTTGGAAGAACGAACGAGATTTACAGTATTTTACCTCGAGCAGTGTTCTGCATATTTGTGGAGTATAGCATTTAGTGGAGTTGGCCTCGTCTTTTTCTCCTCGCTCCTTAATTCTTTCTTAGCCATGAGTTGGCGTCGGTTTCAGACTGCAGAGAATACTGTTGTTTTAAGATAAATGGTGCTCGCTTTAGGCATGATGTGAACTTGTGTGGCAGTAGCCAGCTGTGAGTTCCCGAGGGTCGTTTTCTGTTGCTGGAGGAAAGGGCGTGGAGGCTTCGTTTCCAGCCAGCTGACACTTGTGATGGTAAGGCGTGCAACATCGGTCGCGAGTGGCCAACAGACAGAAATCAGAAGCAGGAGTGCCCAAGACCAAGAGGGACACGATGTCATTTTATGATGACAGATAGCAATTGCAATAAGAATACAGTAGAGACTTTGGGAACTTAAAATCCAGCCAGTACGTCGTGAAAGATGTATTTTGGAAAATCAGAATAATTACTGTGGTACAGCTTTTAGCTAGCTGCAGGAAAACACTAGGGATCTGTAGAAAACAGGAAGTTAGAGTAAACAAGGTGAGAAAAATCGAGAACAGGGATGCACTTCAGAAGTGCAAAAGGACTTTAAAGTGACATTTGTGTCTTATGTTATTGACTTTTTATTTATTTTTTTGCTAGTGGTACTCAAGATCAAAAAACCCTGGGCCTCATGCATGATAGGCAAGCACTTTACCACTGAGCCACATCTACTGATGCCTGCACCGTGTGTCCATAGTATCTGAGTTAGATCCTCTTAGAAAAGTAGTTAAAAATAGAGTAGTAGATAAATTACCAAAGCATCACCATAAGTAATGCTGAAATTCGCAGGAAAGGGTGGTGATAACCTTCAGAGATGCTTATTGAGCATCTCCATGTATTGATGGACATATCAAATTTGCTTAGAAAAAAGCTTTGTGAAAAAAGCTATTTTCACTTAGAAATTAAATAAATTGCTGCCACATGAAGAACTAATTTTTATGGAATAAAAAAATGATTAACTGAAGATTCTTTTTTTGGATTTTTCATCTGTGTTACTTAAACTGGTGAATCATAATGTTCAACTCATAAAGAATTTATATTTTCTCCAGAATTTTTCACTTGTTTATTCCAAATTTGTATTTGAGTTCCTGTCACACTTGGGCATACTTAAACATGCCTAGATTGCTTTAAAAAATTTTTTTGAAGTTATATATGGACAGAATGCCTTTATTTTATTTGTTTTTATTTTTATGCAGTGCTAAGGATAAAATCCAGTGCCTCACACGTGGCAGACACTCTGCCACTGAGCTACAGTCCCAGCCCCTGTAGATTGCTTTTAAGGATTTTTGTGAAACTTGACAGTGATCATATCCAGGGCTTTAGAGAGTTTTTTTTTTTGGGGATTGAGATATATATATATCACCCAGGTGTTATTTTCATAATAAAACCAGGGAGTCGCATAACCTGGAAGCATGCCTGAAGTTCTGCCACAGGGATTGAGGAGCAAATCAACGGTAGAAGAAGCCAGGCATAAGGAAAGTTAAGACTTTGAGTTCTACTCTGGGTTCTTGGGCTTTCTGAACTTTGGACTGGTATTTTTCATTGAACCAGATGTATTTGTATACCCTAGAGATGGAACATGTTTTCTAGTGTCATTGACGACTGATTCATAGTGAAGTGAAAGCTTAGAAAACATGAACTAATATGGTACTGACTTCCTACATTCGTCTTTGAATACACTCACAGTTTTCCTTTTTATTTAGTAAAGTAAAAATTTTGGCTGGACATTGAAATGACATCCTTAAAGAATATTAATGCTTTTAGAAAAATATGTTTTCTTCCTGTGTTGAGACTATCAGGGCATGAAAAGTGGCTCTTACTTAACGTCCTATAGCTTTGATACAGACAGTTATTATTCAGTCTTCCATTCTTTTTCCAAAAGTAGGGAAAAGGCCTGGAAGGCTTGAAGGATTGAGGAGGGCTCTACCCTATGTAATAGAACCCAGGAAATTAGGCTCTGGGCAAAGAATATTCTTGAAGAGTTTTTATAGAGATAAATAAAAATAAAGACAATTTTCCACTGGTGTATTTATGTTATTAGAACTTGGTAGGATAAGATGTGACTTTCTTGCACTTACTATTGCCAATAAATGCTAATGTTATGGCTACGAGTATGTTGAAATCCAAACCTGTCATGTACAGTATTATTTAACTGTTCAAACAACTGCTCTTTTTTACTTGGATTATTGAGAATTAAAGCAGAGTTGGCTTCCTTGGATATGTTTTTCTATGCTGTTGAGTACAGACTTTCTTTGGGGACAACTTCCTTCCCCGTTGTTCTTCTAGAAGGTTCTGGGGAATTTAACTCTGGTCAAAATATAGTATGTATAGTCTAAGAACAAAATGAATAAAAAGAATGTACTCTGTGTGGTCCCGTGTAAGGAAAGGAGAAACATCTGCTTTTTCTTCATTTTTAATCATTTACTTAATAATACTTTCATAACTTTTTATGAAGACTTATACTAGAAAATGATTGACATAGCTTATTGAGGAGTCAGAACTTGGTTGTTTTTAATTTGAGCCCTACCTTAGCACTTGCATCCCAGAGTGATTCTATGGTTTGAGGAACTGCAAACAGGGTGTAGGTGCTGCTGAGTTTCTTGCTCACACCCACATTGTGGCCATGATGCAGGAAGGAAAGGACCGTGACAGTCTGATTGCTTTGTGTATGTGTCTAAATGTTTCACTGAGTTAGAACAAGTTAAAGGAGTAAATACCTGTTTCTTGTTTAAATTGAAAAAACAATTTTAATTTAAGATATGCATGTCCACTGGCCTATATGCTCTGGTTTTAGTAATATTTCTAGTTCAGATTAATGTTATTCTCATTATAAATTTGAACATGGGAGAACAGGTCAAATATAATTTATAAAATATATACATTAAGATATACATATATTTACATAATTTATAAATTCTATGAAGAAAGAGTTATGGAAAACAGACTTGTGTTTTAGTGTTATCATTTGGCCTGATGAATCTCTGGCCTTTACTCTGAATTTTTGGTCACAGCACTTATTCTTGAAATAGATATTGTGAATATACTAAAAACATTGAATTGTACAGTTAAAATGAGTGACTTGAATAATATGTAAGTTATATCTCAATAGCACGGTTAAGAAATAGAGACACTGAATTTCCTATAAAACTAAGAATGGCATTGGGAATGTAATTCAGTGGTAGAGTGCTTGCCTAGTGTGTATAAGGCCCTGGGTTTGATCCCCAGCCCTGCCTAAATAAATAAATAAATGAAAGAGTGAAAAGGCAGTCAGTGCAAAATGCTTTTTGCTTATAAACTTTAGCTTAAATTTAAATGTAATGATATTTACATTTTAAACAATTTCGGTTTTTTGGGATTGGCTTATTTCATTTGACATGAACGTCTCCATAATTTCATTCTTTTTTATGGCTGAATAATATTCCATGTGTATATGTACCACATTTTCTTTACCCATTCATCTACTGAAGGGCATCTAGTTGGTTCTATAGCTTTGACAAAGTATAAGAGATCATCCTGTTTCACATTCATCCCTTTCAGGGCAGATGTGGCAAACACATAGAAGGCCTGTGGTGGTTGCCCCAGAATGTCATGGGATCAAAGAAAGGGTCAGGGAGGGATTAATGGTAAGGGATGCATAAATATTTATGTATGGAATTCTTAGGGAACAGCAAAATAATCATGGCATGTTCCATGGGCCCCAGAGCCCAGTATGGCAGCAGGGTGCAGGAGGGCAATCAAAAGGTGGGTTTCTGGGCCTTCTCAGAAGGGACTCTGAGAAAGTGATGATTCCTTCCCAGTGGACGGTGGAACTGAGCTGCAGCTTATGCTGGGCTTAGCAGTACTCTTGCTGGACCCCACTCAGGCTCTCAGGGATGAGGAGAAAAGTGCTCCCACTGGACCCCACCCGGGCTCTTAGGCATAGGAGAGAAGTACTCCCGCTGGGCCCCTCCTGGGCTCTTAGGCATAGGAGAGAAGTGCTCCCACTGGTCCCCACCTGGGCTCTTCAGTATAGAAGTACTCCCACTGGGCCCCACCTGGGCTCTTCAGTATAGAAGTACTCCCACTGGGCCCCACCTGGGCTCTTCAGTATAGAAGTGCTCCCACTGGGCCCCACCTGGGCTCTTCAGTATAGAAGTGCTCCCACTGGGCCCCACCTGGGCTCTTCAGTACAGAAGTGCTCCCACTGGGCCCCACCTGGGCTCTTCAGTACAGAAGTACTCCCACTGGGCCCCACCTGGGCTCTTCAGTATAGAAGTGCTCCCACTGGACCCCACCTGGGCTCTTCAGTACAGAAGTACTCCCACTGGGCCCCACCTGGGCTCTTCAGTATAGAAGTGCTCCCACTGGGCCCCACCTGGGCTCTTCAGTATAGAAGTGCTCCCACTGGGCCCCACCTGGGCTCTTCAGTATAGAAGTGCTCCCGCTGGTCAGTCTAGGGCTCCCAAGGCAGTTCTCCTGGTTAGCAGAGACTAATACCTAAGGATAAATACTCCCAAGTTTCTTAGATGCAGTGTTTGAACATGGAAGGAGAGGGAAAGAGTGCTGTATTCAAATCTAAGCATTTGTGAAATCGGAGGAGGGAAAGGACTGGTAATGCAGTATGGCTCTCTTTTTGCTTCAGCCACGAGAAAAGGTGCCAGAGAATTTCTGCAGGACTGTGTTCTGTGCCTCTTGGTGCTGGAAGTACCCCGCCCTCTTCCTCCAGTAGTCCTTTCACACTCAGTGAACACTCAGTGATCTTATTGTGCCTTCCACACTGAGTCACCTGGTGTTCTTTGGAACTGGGTGGGGCTTGGTTCTTACAGAAACAGTCACTATGCCCATAATCATCTTCTGCAAGGATCATATTTCCATTAAGCTTGTTTTATTTACAGAGGTTTTCTCATGTCTTTTCCCCTGTCATTGATTTTTCATTATTTCCTTTTCTAACCTATTTTAAAAGACCTACAGGCAATTTTGGTGAATTTTTACTTGAATAGATCACATTTTAAGGAACTAGCCCAATTCATGTGTACGAATAGAAAGTGAGTGTCTGTGGGTTCAGTCATGTACTGAGCCAGCATTCCGTGAGGCCTTAAATTAAACATAAGTGTCTACGGATACACTCACTCACTCGAGCAGTCTCCTGTGACCCTATGCTATGCCTCAGGCATTGTGCTGGTGACACAAGTATGAGGAAGACAAGGCCTTAAAATCAGGAAGAGTATTAGCTGGCAACAGAAAAATCTGTATATAACCCCAATTTTAAAGTCATAGTGGTGATTTGGGGCCTTTTTTTTTTTTTTTTTTTGCAAATTATTTTTACTTTTTAATTAACAAAACTATATCTTTGTACATTTTTTAAAAAATTGTATATATCGCAAATGGCTAAATTGAGCTAACATGCATTACCTCACATACTTATTTTTTTGAGAGAGCTCTTTAAAATCACTTCACTATAATCAAGAATATATAACATTGTTATTAATTGTAGTTCTGATGTTGCACAATAGAACTTTTGAACAGTAGTCCTACTAACTGAAATTTTGTGTCCTTTGGTATTATCTCTTCTCTCTGCTCTTTTTCATTTTTTTCCCCTACCAACTGAAGTTTTGTATCCTTTGATATTATCTCTGCACTACTCTCTGCTTTTCTCCTTTTTTTTTTTTTTTTTTTTTTTTTTTTTTTTTTTTTTTTTTTTTTTGGTACCAGGGATTGAACCCAGGGGTACTTAACCTCTGAGTCACATCCCTAACCCATTTTTATTTTTTATTTTGAAACAGGGTGTTGATGAATTGCTGAGTCTGGCTTTGAACTTGAGATCCTCCTGCCTCAGGCTCCCGAGCTGTGTCACTGCACCTGCTCCTTTTTTTTTTTTTTTAAGTGACACATAAGTCATTTTTCCTTTTTTTAAAAATTTTATTTATTTATTTTTTACAGACTGCATTTTGATTCATTGTACACAAATGAGGTACATTTTTCTTTAATCCAGGAAAAGTATGTCAAAAATATCATCCATGCCAAACTACCCACAATGGTAGTTGGTGGGAAATTATAAGTTAATGGGAATATTGGGAATTTTTCAGTTTGTACTGACTGGCTGTACTGAAAATCATTTTTTCAGTAAAATCTGGTTTAGAACGTTAGTATTTTCTGGATTCATAGCTACATCATAAGGAACCTTTATTTGGTCTTTCAGTTGATGAAGTAGTTTGTTCATTTTTTAAAATATGCTATTTGGGGTATTTTTATTTTTTTTCACCTTTATTGATAAATTTTGATTACACACAGTGGTGAGACTTACTATTAAGTATCCATTTGTGCATGTGATGTAACCATACAGTTTGACCGATATCCTTCCCCAGTATCTACTTCCTCTCCCTCCCCCGCCATTTGCTCTGCTCTACTGATCTGCCTTTGAGTTTTCATGAGATTCCCCCCACACCTTTCCTTGTTTCTCCCTAGCTTTCACATGAGAGAAAACATACGTCCCTTGACCTGCTGAGTTTGACTTATTTCACTGAACACGTGGTTCTCAGGTTCCATCCATTCTCCTGCAAATGACGTATTTTCATTTTTCCTTGTGGCTGAATAAAACTCCATTGTGTGTCTATACCACGTTTTCCTTATCCATTCGTCCACTGACAGAACCCAGGCTGGTTCCACGGTTTAGTTTTTGTGGATCTTGCTGCTCCGAGTGTGGGTATGCATGCATCAGTATAGTGTGCTGAAAAATATGGAGCACTTTGCAAATTTTCATGTCATCCTTCCGCAGGGGCCACACCCATCCCTGTATCATTCCAAGTCTCATGTACGTGTTGCGAAGCAAGCACTTAGGGCATTTTGTACATTACTAAGGTAACGACTCAGCTCTTTATATCAGTTCCTTTTAAAACAAGTAGTTTCTTGAGAATTAAAACCTTAGGGCTTGGTGATCTAGTGCATGTGGGTCATGTCCTTTTATTTTCTTTTGTTTGTGCAGAGCTGGGGACAGAACGCAGGGCCTTGCTTGTGTAGGCCAGTGCGCTGTCGTGAGCACACCCTCAGGCCCACATGGGTCTGGTCTGATTCTGTGCCCTGCCACCTTTGCTTGTTTCTCTGATGGGCAGTTTATGATCACTTCTACTGGATCTGTGGGTTGGTAAGGTGTCTTTTCAGTGGATCACAGCAAGGTGATCAGGTGAGTACCAGTACTGCCCCTCTCTTGGAGTCCTGCCCAGCACCTGGCAACTGCACAAGAGTGTTGGTGAGGACCCCAGTGGCTAGAGTGAAACACCAACATGATGGTGTTCAGGTGCTTTCTTTTATTTGTAAAGTTGTTATTGAAATTGAACTTGAAGGTTTTTTTTTTTTAATTTGCTTAATCATATAGTGCAGATCCTTTATTTTTAATGAACATACTGTTGTATTTTCATTTATTATGTCATAGTGTGGCTAGATAGGCTTTAAGAATATAATTTTCAGATGTCAGAAAAACACCTGGAATCCTGACTACTAATATGATAACTACTAGTAACATTTAGGTATATTTCCTTTTTTTTTTTTTTTTTTTTTTGGTGCTAGGGATTGAACTTCAGGGTCTTGTGCATGAGAGGCAAGCACTCTACCAACTGAGCTACATACCCAGCCCCCTTAATATTTTTAATGCCTTTATTTTATTTGTTTATTTTTACATGGTGCTAAGGATTGAACCCAGTGCCTCACACATGCTAGGCAAGTACTCTGCCACTGAGCTGCAGCCCCAACCCATTAATCCTTGACATGTTTGTATGTGTATGTTAGTATCTTCCTTTCTTCATTGAACATTATCTCATTCTTTGGAAATATGACTATCATTATTGCAATATTACTTATCTTATGAAAGTATTATTCTTTATTTAAATGATGTCTGATGGACACAATTGAAAAAAAGATTGTTAGGTAGCTGGGTTCGGTGGCTCACGCCTGTAATCCCAGTGGCTCAGAAGGCTGAGGCAGGAGCATCGTGAGTTCAAAACCAGTCTTAGCAATTTAGTGAGACCCTGTCTCTAAATAAAATACAAAAAGGGCTGGGATGTGACTCAGTGGTCAAGCACACCTGGGTTCAATCCCTGGTACCAAGGGGAGGGGAAATTATTAGATATATGGTGAGAAAAGATAAAAATAGAATGAGATATTTAATCTGATGTTTTTAAGTTACAGATGCATATTAAGCTATTTGGTAGATCTGTATGGAGAGACTACATGAACTATTTTGAATCATTAGAGTAGAGTGATAATGTATAAGAAAAAGTCTAATTGTAGAGACAGTGTTTGTTTTTGAATGGTAAGATGTTAAAAGTCTTTGTAGGTTTATCCACATCTCTTCCTTTTTTTGAAATATTTTTTATTTGTCAATGGACGTTTATTTTATTTATTTATATACAGTGCTGAGAGTCAAACCCAGTGCCTCACCCGTGCTAGGCAAGTGCTCTACACTGAGCCACAGCTCCAGCCCTATCCACATCTCTTCTTATGGAAGTAACCTGTAGGGGAAGCATTCCTCCTCCAGCGAGTCACAGCCTCAAGATTGCTCTTCTTCCTCCATGTGGGATGTTAAGATCTGTTAGCAGGAATGTTATTAGTCCAAGTAGTGGTTTTAGCAGGATAAAGTGACAACTGCTTTGAGACTTCTGAGCCTTGATGGATCGTCTTGTCCTTCCCTGACTGCGGCGGCCCCTGTGACCAGCATCAGTGTCTTTGGGCTGTGTTTCTGATTATGAAGGCAGACCCTGGAGGCCGCGTAGCTCAGGCAGGCCCGATCCCAGATGTGGCGCCTCTGAGGCCACTCCCATGCTAACTGTGCCCTTGGCTGGGTCACGCACACCTGCTGACATGCCTTCCTCATCAGGAAGGCTGGAATGGGGAGAGACCAGTGAAACCGTGGACACGGGTGGGCAGACAGGCGTGACCTGCGCAGCCACCTGAGGCTGCTGTGCCTGATGTCCCAGCGCCCTCTCAGTGCTGGGCCTGAGTCACTTTTCCTGCAGTGTTGTCTTTACCCGCCTCCCGCCCCCACTGGATTGGAGTGGAGCTGTTGAACCTTGGAATTTTTCTTTGTTTCTGTTTCACTGCAGTTTGTTTATTTTGTGTTGTTGCTAAGAATTTATCTACCATAATGCTTTGTTATTTTTAACACTGAAAGCATGCCTTACAATTCACTTTCTCTCCCTTTTCCCCTGTATATCCCTAAAATAATTCCAAGGACCCTGCATCCTTGCTTTGACCAGTTTTCCTGTCTTCTGCTTCCTTACCACAAGTACTGCCCGAGGACCTGGCAATCTCTCCTGCCCCACATCCACCCCCCACCCTGATGCAGTGGATAAGAGTTGGAACTATATGTGAGTGCATTGTATCCTACAGTTTATTCTGATATTCTTTTCCTTCCTGTGTGAATGAGTGTTGCTCAGTGACTAACATAGGACTTGAAAACGCACATCCTATTTCTGGGTCAGGTGCAATATAGTTCTATTTTAGCCTGTGTTAAAAGTGGAGTTGCTTCCTTCTGTTTACATCTGAGGAATTGATGTGATTTAGGTTTCCCAGAGTAATGTAGATCTGTGGGAAATAAATCATTGGTGTAGGAATCATTGGGCTGGTGACTGGAGAACACCTTGCACCCTGGTTTTGGATTATGCAGCTCACGTTGAGATACCAAGTGTCCAACTGCTAAAATCATTAATCTGAGTGATACTCTCACCTTCTCTTTTCTTATAAAACTTTGTTTATATATTTATTAAAGCATTTAAACTTTAATAATTATATCTGCTGTAGCATCTAGCATAGTGCTTTTGCATGTGGTTTGTGCTCATTTAACCTAGGCAGGCTCTTGAAACAGTGAATTATTAAGTACTCGTTTTACTAAAAGAAAGCTGCCTACATAGATTATTGATTTGTTTCCTTTCTACTATAAGTACTTAAATGCCTAGCATGTGAGTGTATAAGGTATGTTAATGCTTTCTACCTTAGCTTCTGAGTACTAGGATTTTAAAAGTAAGAATTTGTAATCTGATACAAAATGATAATACTACTTCTAGGTATGTTTTTCCATATATATGAAGACCTTAGACTATATCCAGTAGGTGATACGAAGTGTTCTTTTCTTAATAACTTGAGTTCAGTTGTGATTTTATACTGGGAGAAATAAGGGAGTGAGTGACTCTGTGTATGAAGCAAAGTTTTAGACGGGGTTTAGCAGGAGAGGTGGCGTAATGCCAGATGGCCAGAGGAAGGAAGGGTGCCACACCTCCCTGGGGCAGCCCTGTGAGGCCCGGAAGAGGGAGAGGTGTGGCGGAAAGTGCGAGAGGACCTCCTGGGCTGAAGCACAGATGCTGATGCCAGGAGGGCAGTTTGCAGGTGCGGGACAGCTCCGCGTGAGTGCCAGCCACTGCTCTCTGTCTGCCTCTTGGGATGTACCTACTCTGGATATTTCACATGACATGTGACTTTAGTGTCTGGCTTATTTCACTTAGCATATTTTTTAAGTTTATCACAAAACATGAACCAGTACTTAATGTATTTTGAAGACTGAATAATATCCCATTTTCTGGATTCACCAGTTTGTCCATTCATTCATGGATGGTCTTTTGGCTGCTTCCATCTTTTGGTTGTTTGAATGGTGCTGCTATTAAAATCCTGTCCTTGTTTTTGTTTGAACATCTGTTTCCAGTTCTCAGGTGTACACTAGGTTTAACATCTTCAGGAATGCCAGATTGTTCCCCACAGTGTCTGCACTGTTTACATTCTTACCAGCAACTATGAAGGTTAGGGTTCCTCCACATCCCTGCCAACTCCTGTTTTTGTTTTAATGTATCCATCCAAGTGAAGTGGTATCTCATGGTGGTTCTGGTTTGCATTTCTCTAATGACTAATACCACTTTCACATGATTTTCTGTGTTTCTTTCCAATTCTGCATTCAGTGAGATAGTTTGGTAGCTTGAAATTGGCTGTGGCAGGCATATTTACATTGTGGCAAAGTCAGCAGTCTCAGAGAAGTGGCTGTGAACGTTGCCCTTCCTTTCTGAAGGATGTTCTGCACCTCTGGAAAGGCTGGCCGTCCTCTGAAAGGCAGATGGGAGCAGGCTGCCTCAACCCAGGGAGATTCTACTACCTGTGTCTGTCCAGTTACTGAATCTGCAATGGCACCCGAGAGTTAGTTGTGGTGTCTCCCTATGAGAAGTAGGCCTAAGGCTCTATTTTTGCTGATTAGAGGGAGATGAAGAGTTTGGCAGATTCCTGTTGGGAGAGGTCTGTGAGTATCAGTGAGCTTCTCAGACCTCCGCAGATGACCTAGATTCCAGTTCTGGTCTCCAAGTCTCAGGATGTCCCTCAATCCTGCTGGCTTCTGTTTCTCAGCTGCATATTTCTGGATTTCTCAACTCGTGCACACCCCAAGGGAGAGCAGCCACAGTGTCAGTGCTCTGGGCCCTCACATCCTCTCCCCAGGGTGACTCTTCTGCATTTCCAGTTGTGCTGTGTGTGCACGTGGATGCAGAGTGTGGAGGCTTGTGCGTGAGTTTGTGTCTGAAGGCTGGGCTGCGTCCTGTGCGTGTCTGTGTCTGAAGGCAGGGCAGTATCGTCAGACTGCACCAGGTGTTCTTCAAGGACTGCATGGATCACTGAAGGCCTGTGTAATCTGATACGGGGAATTCTAAATTAAACTCCTCATTGACTTCTGGGCCTCTGATGTTACTTATTTGGTTCCATTGTGTTTGGAAATATCTGAGTAAAATAAATGCACTGTAGTAAAAAGGGTTTCTTTTTAGGAATATGGAAAAGTTCTCCAGGTGGATTGTGGTAATAGTTGCACAACAGTGAATATTTTTAATACCACTCGATTGTACACTTAAAATGTCTAAGATGGTAAATTTTAATTTTGTTATGTACATTTTAAAATGTATTTTTAAAAAGACTGTGGTGAATTATCACTACATGCCTGCTGGAATGGCTAAAATGTAAGATAGTGGCAGGAAAACATCTCTCACATACTGCTGGAGGGGACACAAAATGGTACAGACACTCTGGAAAGTAGTTTTGTGGTAAACACACCCTTAGCATGGGATTTAGTAGTCACACTCCTGGACATTTCTTGGAGAAATGAAATTTATATCTGCAGAAAAACCTTTACACAAGTAGTTGTTGTATATTTGTAATGTGAAAAACAATACAACCAAGGTGCCCTTTAGTAGGCGAGTGGTTAAACCGTGTTGTAGCTGCACCACGAAGTACCACTGGGCATTGGAAAGCAGCAGGCACTGTCTCCCAGGGCCATGCAGTGTGGTCCTCTTACACACCGTGCTTACTGCCCACGTCATAGAGATGAGCTCTGAGTGGTCACGGGGCTGGGAAGGTGTGGCAGCGGGTGGGTGTGTGTCTTGGCTCTGGTGGCAGTGACGCAGGGCCATGTGATGGAGGCAGGTGCCAGTGTCCGTCCTTGGTTTTGGTGTGGTTGTGTAAGATAGAGCCCTTGAGGAAACTGGGTGGAGGGCACACAGGCCTTTCTATGCTTTTGCAACTTCTATAATTATTTGTTTTAAATCCTTGAGGATGATTCTGAGCTCAGAACACCTCTGACATCACATGTGCAGACTTTATTTCACCCAAAACTAATTCAGTAACTCTGTGGTTACTGACGCCACCCGGGGTTACGTCAGATCCACAGGTGAAGGGCTTGACCCCCCAGGACCGCCCCCACTTCAGAAGCCAGCTGCAAATGGGCTGCGCCGGCTACCCACACTTCTTCCCATCCAGCCTCAAATTCACAACTCCCACAAATCCCCCTCAAGTTCTCTCACTTCTGGAACGGCCCACAGAACTGAGGGAAGCACTTTATTACCTCCCTGGTTTATCACAAAGGATGCAAGGCAGCAGCACCGGGTGGAAGAGAAGCATGGGGACAGGTGTGGGGGTGCGGTGCAGAGCGTCCTTGCCCTCTCTGGGCACACTGCTACCCTTCACCCCGGTGTTCGCCCTCTGGGAAGCTCCCTGAACCTGTCACCCAGGTTTCCATGCAGGTGTCAGTTTGCAGGCAGGACTGACTGCGGTGCTGTCCACTGGTGGAGCTCCAGACCCGCCCGTCCTGGAGGTCGGGTAGAGCTGGACCTCCCAACCCTCTGGCCCTGCCTTGGTGGTTCTGGTGGGCAGCCCCCTCCTGAGACTATCCAAGGACCCACGAAGAGTCCTCTGATTAGAACTGTGACCCCAAAAATTCCAAAGGACTTGAGAGTTCTGTGTCAGGAGCCAGGACAAACACCAGATACCGGTTTTTTGTTTTTGTTTTTTTTTTTAATTTTATCGCCATGATCTTATGATCTAATTATTGATTTATGTATAATGAATACATTAGTAGATTTTTCCAAGAAAAAGTGAAGAAGCTCAGAAATTTGATCAGGAGACATACAAAATTATGTAATTTTTCCTCCTGAGGTTTCCTGTCATTATTCAGTATCTTGTATGGAAAACAGCAAATGATAGAGTAAACCATGCTTATTCTCCCTGGATTATATCTGTAATACCAAAATTATAGGCTTTTTAAAAAAATTTCCGTATTGACATCATAGTTACTAACAACAGTGTGGCAAACAACCATTATTGGGATAGATGTACTGGGATCATGATGTTAAACATCCAGAAAAGATAAATGATCTTATTCAGAAAAAAAGTCCTCGTGTTTTCATGAGTCAGATTACATACTGTTTCTTTGTATACAAATAAAGGATTAAAAAGATTGGAAGCAATAGACTTTAGAGTGTCCAATTCATTCACACAGCTCCTGAGATATTTGCTGTCTGTGTGAGAGGTTGTTGTTAATCCCTCAGGAAATAATATAAAGCTACTACTTGAGAATGAAAATTTACAGTAAAACTGTAAGCCCGAGGTGACTTCTGAAACCACCATGTTGCTGCCCTCTCAGTCTCAGTGTTGTGTGTGCGTTAGAACAGGGCTGAATTGATGAGGGACAGTCAGACGTGACGTGAACTCCAGGCCGCAGTTGCTCATCTGTCTTCTTGGGCCATTTCAGTCAAAACACAGGTGTGTCCCTTTGATAGCAGTATGTGGTGTGAATTAAGATAAAAACCAACCAGATTGTCTTACACGTTTCAGTGAAGAAGAGAAAGAAGACAGACCTCCTCCTCTTGGACTCATTTTAATTTGTGATGTAATTCATGCCAAAACCTCAACTTATATCAAGATTATTGAATAATCTGTTTGACTTTTCTGTGAGCAGTGGCAGAAGGATGTCTGGGGACTTGAGTTTTGTCAGAATATACTTTCACTTTGGGAAAATGTCATCAAGTAACTCTCAGTCTTGGTGTTTTTGAAGAGCTGTCTTGCTATCTCTTGACTCTGGACTATGAGGTGTCCCTGTTTTGACTCTGCATTGAATATCGGTCCTAGCTTCCATCCCACACCTGCAATGAAATGTAAGCCCCCTGCTCCAAGATAAATGGGTGGAAGAATGGAGTATGTCAAATATGACACAAAATTCAATGTACATTCTCTTAGCAAATCAGAAATAAGAATTGGGTCACATGTAGTAGTATATGCCTGTAATCCCTGAGGCTGAGGCAAGCGGATTACAAATTTGAGGCCACTCTGAGCAACTTAGTGAGGCCCTAAGCAACTTAATGAGACCTTGTTTCAAAATAAAAATAAGAATGGTTGAGGATGTGGTTCAGTGGTTAAATGCCTCTGAGTTCAATCCCTGGTACCAAAAATGCTAAAAATAGAAAGGACTGGGGCTGTATGTAGCTCAATGGTAGAGTACCCCTAGGTTCAATTCCTGGTACCAAAAAACAAAAACAAACAAACAAAAAGAATTGGTTTTCAAATAAAATCTAAGTAGCTTTTATACAAGGTATACTGGGATTGACCTAGTTTTCAAAGTTTTCTTTTATTCTTCCCTAATCTACAAGAATAGATAATGGTCATTCATATAACAAAGAAATAGAAACAAATCATTGAAGACAGACACTTCTTACGCAGACATTCTATAGCCAGGCACTTGGTCCCTGCTGCCACTGCCCCTCGTTCAACCAGGAGGCTAGCGCCCAGGGCACTGGTGTCTCAAGCTGTGGCTCGCCACCGGCTCCACCAGCATTCCTTTCAGCAGCCAGCCTGCGTTCCAAACTGTCAGTTTACAATGACAGGGGAGAGTCACCAGCTTACTCTGACTCTGGTAGACCTCGTGTGATGTGTGGGGAGAAGAGGGAGTGACTGTGGTCTCGGCAAGGGCGTCAGGGTGTTAGTGCTTTTTCACATTCCCTAGTGTAATTTCTCCTTAGCATAAAAAGCACCTAGCAGAGAATTTTGAAAATGTCTCCTGTTAGGAGGCAGCCTTCTATTTGGTGTGTCAAATTATACTGTTGCAGTAACCAACATCCACATAAAGCTGACAGAACTACCAAGAAATGTATGATCTTGTGGATTTCCAGCAGATCAGTTGTTTCTTTACTATGTGAACGATTACCTGCGATTTATGTAGACTATAAGTAGGTGAAACAGCTCCTTTGTACACTTCATTTTTAGCATGGACAGTAACTATTTGGACACTGATTGTTCATTCCAAGATTCGCATATTTTCAGAGAAACACTTCTCTGCAGCCTTTTCACATTGAATCCTCTTTTCTATACAGAAGCAACTACCTGAACAAAAATCCCAGTATCTTGGGAAAAATAGCACTTCACATTAAGATTTCTTGTCCTTGTTTCTATTTTCCACAGATACTGACTCAGCTCTCTGGAGAAGACCGAGAGGGGCAGACCGAAATTGAGGGTCTTGAGGCTAGGAAATTGGTACAGAAGTTTGGATATGAAAAGAGAGGAGGTCACACATCTGTGTTGTCCTGTCAGAAACAATAGTGTCTAAATCCTAGACATTGGAACTTTTTACTCCTTTTGGTTGCTTTGAGTTATGAACCAACATTTTCTAAAAAATTCTAACTTTCTACAAGTCTTTTCCCCATTTACATAGATTTTAAGATTAATTTGTATGCAGACTAAACAATATTAAGCAATTTAAATATTTACAGACCTTTAGTTCGATTGCTCAGATCTCCTACAAAATGACTTACTCTTGTGATATAACTCATAGAAAACAGTCATCTAATGTTTTCATAAAACTTACTGTTATGCTCATTTTGTCTTACCTATTCTATTTTTGAAAATGTTGACTTTAGACATGGAAACAAAGCTCCCTGCTTCAATTTTTCAGTTTTTAGACTTATGTAGAATTCCCCGATACTGTAGGAGGTTTGGTGTGTTCAGATGACCAGTCCTTAATGACCCTGTCTTTCAGACCCACCCTTACCACCTCCCTGTCCCAGGGCACATCAGCTGTGCTGTGGCAGGAGCCTGGGGTCCTTCTTCAGCTCCTCCAGTGTGGTCCCCGATAGTGAGAAAGTCCTTCCTCTGAACATTGCTGAAAGTAAGAATTTTGTGGGGCTTGTTTTCACACAGTGCCTAAAGGTATTTAGAGATGAGCAAAGCTCAAATCCTTGGAATGAGGAAGAATATGAGCTAATGAATTTGATTTTTAAATGATCATTGTATACCTTTAAGTTTTACTTAAAGCATTTTATCTCATCAGCATTTCCCTGATGGTACCTATCTAAACAGACCCTAAATTTTCCTAGTAAAGAGAAGTGGACAGGATTACTTTGTGCTGCATGCTTCAGCCCACTTGTACTGAAGGGGTTTTGAGCCCTGCCTTCTGCCTTGGGCAGAACCCGCTGTGCCATTTGTAGTGTATTGCTGTCTGCTTGAGGTGTGGAATTTATGAACAGAAAAACCCCGCATAAATGCTGATTGTTAGTATTGGCACCTTCTTCTTTTGTGGTGCTGGGATTTGAACTCATGGCCTAGTGCTTACAAGGCAAACACTCTACCAACTGAGCTATCTCCCCAGCCCTGATTGTTAGTATTGGTCTTCAAGGGGAGCATTGTTTGAAGAAAGCCTTTTCTTTAACTTCAACTTTAGATGTTATTCCAAATTATATTTTTAATGCTCAGAAACAAGAAAATACTAAAGTAGAAATTTTTGACCAGTTTGTAAGTTCATTTCATTCTTTATACTTCAGCAGGGTGTAACAGGAAGGACTTTGGAGTCCCCCGAGTCCCGATCCCTCCTTATCTGCTGCTCATCTGCTAGGTAGAAGCCTTGATGATCAAAGGGTTCTTGTGCACTGAATATGATACTGGATGTTCAGTTCCTGGATTAGTTAAGTGTTCTGTCTTTGTATATTTAGTTTAATTTTTCTAAGTAAAATGAATATCAACAGCTTATTAGGACCTAAAATAGGCTTTTGTTCTTTTTATTTTTTATTTCTTATTTGTATTATTTTGCACTACTGAAGAACTTTTGTTCTTTTTAATGATAACATCTAAAAAGAGATTTAGGGGGTGTGTTGACTCTTAAGTACAACAAACTTGAGTAATGCTATAATGATTACTTCTGCTTCATAGAGGTAATACAAACAACAAACATAAAAGCTTGTTTTACAGTTGGAACTTAAGATTTGAGTACCACTTTTTTTAGTTGGAGGATGAGATTTGAAACTGATACATGGATACATGTTCGTGCGTTCTTATATGACTTGGGAACATGTTTTCTGTTATTCTGGTATCCCAGTCTTTCTCTACGATGTTTTTGCCACTTTAAATTCTGTTTTGTGAAACATAAGCAAATGTTTATGAATATGTATTAGCAAGAAGCAGAATTTTTTTACTTAGTGAACAGAATTGGAAATTTGTTAACAGATTTACTTTCTTCAAATTTGATATATTCTCTCTCATTTTCCTTGGCTCTTGAAATAGCCACTTATAAATGAAAAGCCCAAGAACCAGTGAGTATTGGGATACTTCTAAAGAGCTGTGTGGTGTTCAAACTCGTCCTGCACGCAGTTCTAACAACGAAGGCTGCATTCTTGTCCATGTGGTTCTTTGCTAGTTCCAGATGGACTGGCCTCTGCAGACCGTCCCCTCTGAGTCTGACCTCGCACTTTCTCCAGCAAGCGTGGGTGTCACCTAGGCCTGTGGAGTAAAACCATCCAGGCTTCAGGTGGCCAGGATGCACTGTGGCTTCCTCACCTTCCCACTCCATCCCCAGTTCAGCCACAGGGAATTACATGTGGCTTAGGATCTTCTCTCTTCTTTGCCTTATATAAGTGATGGGGGGGGGATCACACCTTTTACTTCTCATTTTTAACACTTCACCTGTGATCACCAGAATACAGTGGTGGGGTATTCCCTTCACACCAGGCAACAGCCAACAATAGCTGGGTGTCCTGTGATTCAGTTTGATTCTGATACTGTGTACTTGGAATTAACATCAGACCCCACAGGCTGTCCCCCTTCAGATGTCAGTTGCATGTAGTAGGTTGTCACCTGTGCTCCTTCTAGCCACTTATAAATCAGGGCTCTCACAACACCCACCAGGAGCTTGATTAATTTGCTAGGATGACTCACAGAACTCAGGGAAACACGTACATTCACTGGTGTATTACCAAGAACATCACGAAGAACATAGCCAGCCAGCTGGATAAATAGATGCATGGGATGCCAGGCAAAGTGGTGCCTGCCTGTAATCCTGGTGACTCAGGAGGCTGAGGCAGGAGGATCGAGAGTTCAAAGCCAGCCTCAGGGGCCAGGGATGTAGCTCAGTTGGTTGAGTGTTTACCTTGCTCTGGGTTCAATCCCCAGCACCACAATAAAAAAAAAAAAAAAAAAAAAAAAAAAAAGCCAGCCTCAGCAGTTTAGCAAGGCCTGAGCAACTTGGTGAGACCCTGTCTCTAAATAAAATACAAAAAGGGTTAGGGATGTGGCTCAGTGGTTAAGTGCCCCTGGGTTCAATCCTTGGTACCAAAAAAAAAAAGATACATGGCACAAGGTCTGGGTAGGGGGACCAGAGCTTCTGTGCCCTTTCTCGGCATGTTCCACGCCACACCACTCTGTGTGCAGCAGCTTGGAAGCTCTCCCACCTGAATCCTTTTGGGTTTTGGTGGAGGTGTCATTAAGTAGCTACAAGCTGGTTCAGTCATTGGCTTTTGGTGGCCAGCTGTCATTAGCCCCATCCCCTCCCCAGGAGCAGGAGGAGGGGGTGAGCCAGAAGCTCCAGCCCGTTAGTACATCATCTCTCTCTAGAGCCAACTGATTAAAGCAAAAGAGTTTCCTGTCACCCAGGAAATGCAGGGATTTAGGAACTCTGTGTCAGGAACCAGTTCGGAACAAAAGGTTCTCCTAGCACCTCATCCAGAAGGGTTTTAGCCAGCTATATACCTGTTGTCTTCTTCCTGACCCCAGAAGGCCCCTCCCTATCCTCCCATTGTTCTTCCTTCCCTAGTGCAGGAACTGGTCTCTGCTCCATGCCTGGTTTCTTCAGAAAGAATGGCCCAGTGACTGAAATCAGACTCTTGTCCTGGTATGCACCTGTGTGTAGAGATGCTGTATTTACTTAGGCATGATTGTCCTGGCCCCCGGCACTGGCGAATGTCCAGCTTTAGGTGTCAACCTGGTGTTAAGGATGGCAGGAGTAGGAATTCACTGGCCGACTGGCAGACCCACCTGAGAAGTGTCAGCGAGCTTAGTGAACAGTGTTGGAGAAGAGTATTTTTTTTTCTTTTTTAAAACTGGGAATTAACCCAAGAGGGGCTTTACCACTGAACCACATCTCCAGTCCTTTTGTTACTTTTTTATTTTGAGACAGGGCTTCACTAAGTTGCTCAGACTGGCCTTGAACTTGGAATTCTCCAGTCTCAACCTCCCAAGTTGCTGGAATTATAGGTGTGAGCCACTGTACTCAGGAGAAGAGCACTTTCACCCTGGAACATTTGTGGGAGTCATTTCACCATGTTCAGTCATAAAGTGTTTGATCAGTGTTGTTGTATTTTCCCTTTAGAACTTGATATACCAAAAATTTTTATTAAAATCAAATTTGGAATAGATTATTCATGTGTAATACAATCCTATTTCCAATTATCATTCTCTCCCAATATCATTACAATATGCTTTAATTTATAAAATTCCATTTTCACGTAGTTTTGGTTACTTTATAAAAATAGTACTTATTCATTAGATTTTCTTATTTTAATCCTAAGTTACAATAGTAATTAGAAAAGTAATTATGTTTCTCATAAGGAATTCCAAACTGTGGAAATACATAAAGGGGAAGGTAAAGCTTCATTCTCCTTTTGACTGGCTTGGTTTATATTCTTGCAAACATCTGCATTTATAGAAATATGTAACTTATAAAATGTTTATATATATATATATATTTATATATATATTTATATATATATATATATATAGGCTAACAGTGTTTTAAGAATACTTGGCTCCTTTTTGTCAATTTTTATTGGTTGGAAAATCTGGCTCTATCTTCTATTACCAGATAGTCATTTCTCATAATTTTTAAAGGCTTTGTTGGAAAGTAGAAGTTTGTTTGATGTATTTAAAATGTGGATTTGATATAATGTACTGACTCGAAAATATCAGGATTATTGCTTATCGGCTCAGCTGGTGAACTGGTCACTGATGCTGAGAAGACAGAAGCTGCCCCTTACATGGCTCGATAACTTTAGGGATGGACTAAGAGGCACCCTGGTCTGGCTGAGGGGCACTTAAGGGTTGTGGGGAGAGTTTGAGAGTGGAGGTATGAGTCATTGTCCAGCTGAGCCTGCTGGCTCTCCAGGAGGATGTAGGCAGTACACAAGAGGTGAGGAGAAAAGGGCATGGTTCTTTGTAGTCATGGCCGCTTTGGTTGGCTTCAGCAGGAGTGTGGTAAAAGGGAGGGTTTTGAAGGTGAGCCAGAGAAAATGTGGTTCCAACTGTCTTTGAAGATCAAGCTGAAGAAGTTGAACTGTTTGATAAACAAGTAGGAGCTTGAGGTCTTGAGTAAGGTAAGTTGGAATGAGATTCTTGTTTAACAGAACAGTGGGTCTGGTAGCTAAATTCAGCAAAGTTGGGACAGTCAGACACTCAGGTAGACACCTGCAGAGATGTCCTTTGGTGTTCACTCTTGAATTACAGAAGGAGCACGTCAGTAATAAAGTCTGGCTGTCCACACACAGGTGTTCAGTATCTGCCTTTTATTCCTTGTCTTGCCACCAGTGTTGGGGTAGATTTGCAGGGAAGGGTCAGAAAGGGAGACAGCCTCACAGCAAATTGGGAGAAATCAGAGCTGAATATCTACTTTAATGCTTAGATTACCCCTGAGCAGCAACAACCCGTCCCATTCCTGATCTGACTTTGAGTGTTGAGCTATTCTATAGTAATGGAAAGAAATGGCAGAGTACCCATTGCAAATGAATTGCATATAATTAATTTTGTGATCTCATTCGATTAGTCTAGCAAGCCCTCCGACTCTTCTCACTGAAATCCCTGACTTTCCCAGTTCCTTGGGGAAAAGTGCCGCCCATTAATGGGCACTGGTTCCACCTGGGTCAAAATTTGCCTTTTTTTTTTTTTTTTTTGCGGTGCTGGGGATCGAACCCAGGACTTTGTGCTTGCAAGGCAAGTGCTCTACCAACTGAGCTATCTCCCCAGCCCAAAATTTGCCTCTTAATAGTGACAGAAACTTATCCCCTGAAGTCAAGCAATCGTCTCTAAGAGTTTCTTTCCTGACTTCTAAGCTATTTCTCTAATTCTGAAGGTTGCTGCCCCTTTGGTTTTTGTTGTCATAATGGATTCAGGCTAACTTTATCTAGAAACAACTTATTTCAGCTCACTCCAGCCCAGCTCCTGGTTCAAGCAAAGTAATTAGTTGATGTCATGTGGTATAAAGGAATGAGGCCTGCTTAGGCTGTGGACAGGAAGGCACCCAGAACACTGCCAAGCCTGCTGCTGCTGCCTCTCCTGCGGGCACCAGGGCTTCCAGGGGCTGGGTAACTGGGATAATGCCTAGCCAGGCCTCTGTGGGACAAGGGCTTGCCTTCTGCTGGGCTGCATCCTCAGTTGTGTGAGGTGAGAAGACGAGTTGGATCTCCAAGAACCCTTCTTGGAAACCCCCCACCTGTCATGAGAGCATTTCCTGCCCAGCTGTTCCACCTGGTCCAGCTTCTCCTGCTGTAGCACAAGGTCGGAGCTTTAATTGGCTCAGGTGCTCTGTAACTTAGGAAAGCTCTGGACATCAAGACCTTTCTCCCCTCAGTCACCACTACAGACTTGCCTGGGGTCTGCCAAACCTCTAAACCGAAAGTGTCATCATAGCATTGGTGTGGCCTATGTGTTCTTCCTTCTTTGAAAACTCTGTATCTGTGGCCAAAAACAGCTAGCCTTCTGCTGCAGGGATGCTTTATTTAGCTCCAACAGCAGAAAAAACATATTTTTTCCTCCTTTTTTCTAATAGGTTTCTTTTTGCCTTTTAAACACTTGCAGTACACAGGCCTAACCCTGGAGAACTGCAGTGATAATTCACACTTGGGAAAGGGTGGGGGACCAGGTGGAGATGAGCTCTTGAAGAAAGGCATCTGGCAGGGTAGAACTGAAAGGGGAGAGCAGAAGGAAGAGGTGGGTTTTGAAGCTCTGAATCTGGATTTCTGGAACACGGAGATGGCAATGCTAATGATGATCCTTTTAAAGAAGAGATCGTTTGCTGTGTCCTCTGATGTTTCAGGCACCAGGAACAGCCCTCTCTCTGGACAGTGGGAGACAGAGAAGGCTCTGGTGGCATTTGTTGGTTCTTGGCTCTTCTGCCTTCAAGTTCTGAAAACATGGAGAGCCAGGGGCCAGGCATTCCAGCATCCCTCCTCAGTGTAGGAGCAGACCGTTTTAAAGAGTCCTCATGTAAACACAGGACAATAGGAATACAAAATAACCCACAGGGCATTTATTCACAATGGTCAGGAGTTAGTAAGTCATGTCTGTATCTTTTTCTCTTAGGTTCATTTTCCAGACACTGAAAGAGCAGAATGGCTAAATAAGGTAAGAGTAGAATACTCCAAATACCAACTATCAGTGGGAATTAGAGGATGAGAGAGCATCTTTCCATATTTGGGAATTTGGATGTTGGCAAGACTAGAGCTCATTTGGACAGCAGTGGGATGGCTTCCGCTCCCGAGAGAACGTGGTCTCTAGCGTCTGCTGTGTTCCTCCTGGGTGAAGGCTGGCTGCTTACATGAGAAGACTTGGGGCTCGCGTTGTATTGCTCTCCAGCCTCATCTCTCCGTTCCTGAACATGGAATGTTGAGTCTGTTGTATGATGATCACAAGCAGAAATTCAGGATTGTTATTACAAGGAGGGAAATAAACCCCAAGAAATCTAGCAATGTGATATATGCTGTTAAGATGAGTTTCAGGATGAGTACCCCTCGAGCTGGAATTTCCATCTTGTACTTGTGGTACCTCTGGGGCTGTGTGGTGAACACTCACCTAGATGGTACCCCTGTAGCACTGGTAGTCTGTCCTTAAACAAAGCATGGGTACTTAGTAGAATCTAAGCCGCTTAAGGTTTCTAGCAACGAGTTGAAATCTGTTTTCAGTCATCAGATGTGCTGACAAACAGAATATTAGAACTTTTTCCTGCAACATAATGGTTAATGAGTATTTCATCACCATAAGTTTTTAAAATTTGAACTGTAAAGGGTTGATTTATAAAACAAGAAAAGCATTTCCCCCTTTAATTTTCAAAACCAGATTCTTGCAAACTACAGGATTTTAATTTTTCAGGAAAACTCTGGTACATATGTATCACAATTGTTTAACATCAGTTCTTTCTCCTTCCAGACTGTAAAGCACATGTGGCCTTTTATTTGCCAATTTGTAGAGAAGCTTTTTCGAGAAACCATAGAGCCAGCTGTGCGGGGAGCCAACACCCACCTCAGCACCTTCAGTTTTACCAAGGTGGACGTGGGCCAGCAGGTCAGCTGCTTCTTGGTCTCCTTACTGTACACACAGTAGGATCACTGTCAGAACAAGACATCTTTAACCATTCCACATGTTCCAGAAGGAGCTGTTCACCAGAAGCCAACCAGTGTGCTGCAGTGCTGCCCAGGACCTGCACCCACAGGGGACCTTCTGCCCAGGGCAGTCCCGCATTGCCCACACACTGGACTGTGCTTCTTTGCCAGTTCAGCCGTCATTGTGTGCTTTCTCTCTGGTGTCACTTTGTCTTCCATAATGTATCTTTCTGCCCTACGTTCACCTGGCAGAATTATCTTTCAGATGTGCAGTCTGACATGTTAAGTTTGACATGTGAATTCACACTGACAGTCCAGTAATTGACAACAAGCTTTATGTGTTTACTCCTCTCAAGATGTTAAGAGCAACAGCTAAGGACACCTGCTGGACGGTAGGGTCATGTTCACCTCCAAGACGAAAGGAAAGCTACTGGTTGCTAGTAGTACCTCTAATGAAAACCTCAGGATTGTGTTTAAATAGCCTGGGCGTGGCAAGTTCCTCCCTCCCTCCCTGCCTCCCTTTCTTCCTTCCTTCCTCCCTCCCTCCCTCCCTCCCTCCCTCCCTCCCTTCCTTCCTCCCTCCCTCCCTCCCTCCCTCCCTCCCTTCCTTCCTTCCTTCCTTCCTTCCTCCCTCCCTCCCTCCCTCCCTCCCTTTCTTCCTCCCTTCCTCCCTCCCTCCCTCCCTCCCTTCCTTCCTCCCTCCCTTCCTTCCTTCCTTCCTCCCTCCCTCCCTCCCTCCCTTCCTTCCTCCCTTCCTCCTTCCCTCCCTCCCTCCCTCCCTTCCTTCCTTCCTTCCTTCCTCCCTCCCTCCCTCCCTCCCTCCCTTCCTTCCTTCCTCCCTCCCTCCCTCCCTCCCTCCCTTCCTTCCTCCCTCCCTCCCTCCCTCCCTCCCTTTCTTCCTCCCTTCCTCCCTTCCTCCCTTCCTCCCTCCCTCCCTCCCTCCCTCCCTCCCTCCCTCCCTTCCTTCCTCCCTCCCTCCCTCCCTCCCTTCCTTCCTTCCTTCCTTCCTCCCTCCCTCCCTCCCTCCCTCCCTTCCTTCCTTCCTTCCTTCCTTCCTTCCTCCCTCCCTTCCTCCTTCCCTCCCTCCCTCCCTCCCTCCCTTCCTTCCTCCCTCCCTCCCTCCCTCCCTCCCTCCCTCCCTTCCTTCCTCCCTCCCTCCCTCCCTCCCTCCCTCCCTTCCT
Source organism: Sciurus carolinensis (assembly GCF_902686445.1). Taxonomy (NCBI): domain Eukaryota; kingdom Metazoa; phylum Chordata; class Mammalia; order Rodentia; family Sciuridae; genus Sciurus; species Sciurus carolinensis. The sequence goes on from NC_062220.1 coordinate 340,180, forward strand.
TCCTTCCTTCCTTCCTTCCTCCCTCCCTCCCTTCCTTCCTTCTTGTACATAGTACGCAAACACTCTACCACTGAGCTGAACCTCCAGAACTTTTTATTTTATTTTGGGACAGTCTTACTAAGATGCCCAGGCTGCCTCACACTTGTGATCCTCCTGCCTCAGCCTCCTGAAGCCTCCAGAGTAGCTGGGATTGCAGGTGTGAGCTGCCACCTAAAGTTTCCGTTTTTGTTTTATTTACTTATTTATTCATTTTTGGTACTGGGGATTGGCTGGGGTGCTCTACCACTGAACTACATCCTAGTCCTTGTTACATTTTATTTTGAGAAAGGATCTTGTTGGCTTGGAACTTGCCATCCTCCTGCCTCAGCCTTCTGAGTAACTGGAACTTCAGTTGTGCCACTGCCTGAGGGAGTCCTCACATGTCCCTTATCCTTAACGGTGCTATTTTGGACAGTTCTGCCGTTATTGCATGGTTTCTCTTTAATCTCACTTTGTCTGTGATGTGTGCCCGTTCTCAGAAGCATTATTTTTTTAGTCAGTTTTATAAGAATTAGCAACAGTTCAAGAGAACACTGTTCTATACGCCTAATAAGAACTCAGAGCCTGACTGTACTTTAAACTCTCACGTGGTTCACACGCTTCAGTGCATGGACAGCACTCAGTGTCATCCTGTGGTGTGGCTCAGCCTGTAACAGGCGTGGCCAAGGGCGTGTCCGGTGGGTGCCACACATCTGCTGTCATCTGCTGGCTGTGTTGGTGTCCAGCCTCCTCTACTGACTGAAAGTCACTTTTACCCATCACAACTGATTTCTGCTTGTGGAGATCGCTCCATCTCTTCTGCGGTCATTCGATGTGCAGTGTCGACAGGACAGGCCTTGCCTGGCCCGGCCTATGGCGGCTGCTTCCCTTACCTTTGAGGTGTCCAAATAAGATGTGCCTGAGGCACCGCTGTCCTGTTCAGGTGGCCCAGTGCCTCCAGAGATTACCTGGGTGACCCTGTGTGGGTGGTGCAGCTTCACTTTCCATGAGCTAGACTGATAGAAGCAATTGGGAAAAACATGGAACGCAGGATCACAAGCCTTTCTGTGGTGTCTGGACAATAACTGCTCAAGCTTTTGTGGTATTTTCTTCTCCTTTTCTCCACTCCTTCCTTTTAAAATCCTTTAAAATGGTGAGAACCATTCTTAGTTACAGGATATACAAAACTGGGCCAAGACATTGTAGCTTCAGACCAAGTTTACTGTCCCCAGTGGAAAGAATGCTCATGTTTATGGAGATTTAGATTCTAACCCTCACTGGGTTTATTTCAGGGGGAATTTAATGATGTTCATGTTGTGTTACATGCTTTCAGTTTGATACCAACTAATAAGAACCTAGCAGAAGAATGAGAGCGATGAGTGCTGGCAAGAGGAGACCTTAGGGGAGAGTGGGGGTGGAGGAGGGCGGGTCGCTGGAGACCTAGGGGAAGAGGACCGTGGAGGAGGGTGGGTCGCTGGAAACCTAGGGGAAGAGGACCGTGGAGGAGGACGGGTAGCTGGAGACCTAGGGGAAGAGGACCGTGGAGGAGGACGGGTCGCTGGAGTCCTAGGGGAAGAGGACCGTGGAGGAGGGCGGGTAGCTGGAGTCCTAGGGGAAGAGGATGGTGGAGGAGGACGGGTCGCTGGAGTCCTAGGGGAAGAGGACCGTGGAGGAGGGCGGGTCGCTGGAGACCTAGGGGAAGAGGTCCGTGGAGGAGGACGGGTCGCTGGAGTCCTAGGGGAAGAGGATGGTGGAGGAGGACGGGTCGCTGGAGACCTAGGGGAAGAGGACTGTGGAGGAGGACGGGTCACTGGAGTCCTAGGGGAAGAGGACCGTGGAGGAGGACGGGTCGCTGGAGACCTAGGGGAAGAGGATGGTGGAGGAGGACGGGTTGCTGGAGACCTAGGGGAAGAGGATGGTGGAGGAGGGTGGGTCGCTGGAGACCTAGGGGAAGAGGATGGTGGAGGAGGACGGGTTGCTGGAGACCTAGGGGAAGCAGAAGGTGGAGGAGGACGGGTCGCTGGAGACCTAGGGGAAGAGGATGGTGGAGGAGGGCGGGTCGCTGGAGTCCTAGGGGAAGAGGACCGTGGAGGAGGGCGGGTCGCTGGAGTCCTAGGGGAAGAGGACCGTGGAGGAGGACGGGTCGCTGGAGACCTAGGGGAAGAGGACCGTGGAGGAGGGCGGGTTGCTGGAGACCTAGGGGAAGAGGATGGTGGAGGAGGACGGGTCGCTGGAGTCCTAGGGGAAGAGGACCGTGGAGGAGGACGGGTCGCTGGAGTCCTAGGGGAAGAGGACCGTGGAGGAGGACGGGTCGCTGGAGTCCTAGGGGAAGAGGACCGTGGAGGAGGACGGGTCGCTGGAGTCCTAGGGGAAGAGGACCGTGGAGGAGGGCGGGTCGCTGGAGTCCTAGGGGAAGCAGAAGGTGCAGGAGGACGGGTCGCTGGAGTCCTAGGGGAAGAGGACCGTGGAGGAGGACGGGTCGCTGGAGTCCTAGGGGAAGAGGATGGTGGAGGAGGGCGGGTCGCTGGAGTCCTAGGGGAAGCAGAAGGTGGAGGAGGGCGGGTCGCTGGAGACCTAGGGGAAGCAGAAGGTGGAGGAGGGCGGATCGCTGGAGTCCTAGGGGAAGAGGATGGTGGAGGAGGGCGGGTCGCTGGAGACCTAGGGGAAGCAGAAGGTGGAGGAGGGCGGGTCGCTGGAGACCTAGGGGAAGCAGAAGGTGGAGGAGGGCGGGTCGCTGGAGACCTAGGGGAAGCAGAAGGTGGAGGAGGACGGGTCGCTGGAGTCCTAGGGGAAGAGGACGGTGGAGGAGGGCGGGTCGCTGGAGACCTAGGGGAAGAGGACCGTGGAGGAGGACGGGTCGCTGGAGTCCTAGGGGAAGAGGATGGTGGAGGAGGGCGGGTCGCTGGAGTCCTAGGGGAAGAGGATGGTGGAGGAGGGTGGGTCGCTGGAGTCCTAGGGGAAGAGGATGGTGGAGGAGGACGGGTCGCTGGAGACCTAGGGGAAGAGGATGGTGGAGGAGGACGGGTAGCTGGAGACCTAGGGGAAGAGGATGGTGGAGGAGGACGGGTAGCTGGAGACCTAGGGGAAGAGGACGGTGGAGGAGGGCGGGTCGCTGGAGACCTAGGGGAAGAGGACCGTGGAGGAGGACGGGTCGCTGGAGTCCTAGGGGAAGAGGATGGTGGAGGAGGGCGGGTCGCTGGAGACCTAGGGGAAGAGGATGGTGGAGGAGGACGGGTCGCTGGAGTCCTAGGGGAAGAGGATGGTGGAGGAGGGCGGGTCGCTGGAGACCTAGGGGAAGAGGATGGTGGAGGAGGGCGGGTCGCTGGAGTCCTAGGGGAAGAGGATGGTGGAGGAGGACGGGTCGCTGGAGTCCTAGGGGAAGAGGACCGTGGAGGAGGGCGGGTCGCTGGAGACCTAGGGGAAGAGGACCGTGGAGGAGGGCGGGTCGCTGGAGACCTAGGGGAAGAGGATGGTGGAGGAGGACGGGTAGCTGGAGACCTAGGGGAAGAGGATGGTGGAGGAGGGCGGGTCGCTGGAGACCTAGGGGAAGAGGACGGTGGAGGAGGACGGGTCGCTGGAGACCTAGGGGAAGAGGACCGTGGAGGAGGACGGGTCGCTGGAGACCTAGGGGAAGAGGACCGTGGAGGAGGGCGGGTCGCTGGAGTCCTAGGGGAAGAGGACCGTGGAGGAGGACGGGTCGCTGGAGTCCTAGGGGAAGAGGACCGTGGAGGAGGACGGGTCGCTGGAGACCTAGGGGAAGAGGACCGTGGAGGAGGACGGGTCGCTGGAGTCCTAGGGGTAGAGGACCGTGGAGGAGGACGGGTCGCTGGAGACCTAGGGGAAGAGGACCGTGGAGGAGGACGGGTCGCTGGAGTCCTAGGGGAAGAGGACCGTGGAGGAGGACGGGTCGCTGGAGACCTAGGGGAAGAGGACCGTGGAGGAGGGCGGGTCGCTGGAGTCCTAGGGGAAGAGGATGGTGGAGGAGGGCGGATAGCTGGAGACCTAGGGGAAGCAGAAGGTGGAGGAGGACGGGTCGCTGGAGACCTAGGGGAAGCAGAAGGTGGAGGAGGACGGGTCGCTGGAGACCTAGGGGAAGCAGAAGGTGGAGGAGGGCGGGTAGCTGGAGACCTAGGGGAAGAGGATGGTGGAGGAGGACGGGTCGCTGGAGTCCTAGGGGAAGAGGATGGTGTAGGAGGACGGGTAGCTGGAGACCTAGGGGAAGCAGAAGGTGGAGGAGGGCGGGTTGCTGGAGTCCTAGGGGAAGTGGACGGTGGAAGGCGGGTCGCTGGGCCTAGGGGAAGAGGACCGTGGAGGAGGGCAGGTCAGTAAAGGTGGCTTTCATATTACTACCTACTCCACCAACATCTGATAAGTGGCCACAAACCCAGGCTGCCCCTGCCAGAGTTGGAGTGGGAATGGAATCTTGTGTGTGGTGCTTTCTCATATGTGAGTTCGTGCTCTGTCACCTGGGGTGGGGTTTGTGTTGCTGCTTCCCTTAATCTAAGATGAAACTCCAGTATTGGAAGGGGCATTTGTTGGCTATTGCATGAATTTAAAGTGAGTACAGTCATGGACACCCCATTTTTACTTACCCACATAGTGACTAATGGGTTTCTGAGTGGCTCCTTGGTATCCACATGTCTTAATTTGTGTGTTAGTTAGCTTTTGCACCTCTGTGGCCAAAACACCTGACAAGAACAACACAGAAGAGGGAAAGTTTATTTGGGATTCCTGGTTTCAGAGGTCTCCACCCTCGGATGACCGACGTCACCAATCTGGCCCCAGGTGAGGCAGCACATCGTGGAGAAAGGGTACAGAGGGAGCTGCTCAGCTTATGGCAGGCTCAGAAAACAGACCTCAGGGGAAGAGCACCCGAGGATAGGTCCCCTGTGGCCTACCTTCTCCAGCCACGCCCCACCTGCCCACAGTTACCACACACTCAGCCCATTCAAACTAGGATGGACTGATTAGATCACAGCTCTCACGATTAATCATTTCACCTCTAAGCATTCCTGGATTAAATCGCAGCTTTGGGGAACACCTTATATCCAAACCATAACATTCCCCTTCTTGCCCCCCAAAGCTCAAGTTCATCTCATAATGCAAAATGCATCTAGTCCACCCCCAGGACTCCCATAGTATTAACAGTTTTATCATTGCCCAAGTCCAAAGTCTTCTCTGAGACCCAAGACAAATTCTTGGCTGTGCACCTCTGTAAAAATCAAAAGTCATATATATCCAGTGTGCAGTGGCACAAAGTGAACAGTCCCATCCAGAGGAATAGGGGAGTGGGGCATAAAATAATGGGTGAGGCCAAACCAAGACTGAAACCCAGCTGAGCAAACAGGTTTCATAATTCAGCTTATGACTCTGTACAGCATCTAGGACACATGTCAGGGAGATGTGTTCTCCAAAGGTTTGGGCAACCTGGCCTCTTTGGCCATGCTGGTTTTAACACACACGGTCTCTTTAGCCTGGCTCTCTACACAGCCAGCAGCTTTTCTCAATAGACAGTGCACATTACTGGCATCTCTTAATTTCTAGGATCTCCATTCCAGCTTCAGCTTCAATTGCACAGCTTCATGTATGACCCTCTCAGGAGCAGCTTGTAGGGACTTGGACCCTGCTACACGTTGCCTGGCTTCCCAGGCCTGCCTTTGAAATCTCGGTAGAAGCCTCCACAATTTCCTTAACTTTAGCACCCTACATTCCTGCAGAACCAGCACCATGTGGATGGTGCCAGTTTGTGCAGTACCTGGGCCCTGGAATCATAAGTGCAGTGACCTCCAAGTGCCTGGAAGGTTCAGCCTGGTGAAGCAGCTTCCTAGGCACCCTGTGCTAGCAGGGTGCTCTCATGACCTCTTCTCAGGAGAATTTTCCCTTCTGAACCCTTGAGCCTGCAATGGATATGGTCTTAAAAATTCCTGAGATGTCCTAAAGGCATTTTTCCTATTGTCTCTGTGCAATTTAGGGACTGTAATCTATTTAACAAGTATACCTTTCTTATCCCCAGTTTTACAAGCACTTTTCTGGCCAAATTGCAAGTTTTAAAAATCTTTTAAGCTCTACTTTCTACTCCTAATACTCACAATAAACCTGGCTGAAAGATGCCAGCAATATCCATGCCACCAAATGGATGTTGTACTGCCTTAAAATTTCCTCCACTAGATTAATTAATCCATCACTTCTAAATTCAGCCTCACATAAAGTCTCAGAACATAGACAAAATGTAGACAAGTTCTTTGCCAGAATATAGCAGAGTGGCCTCTAGTCCAATTCCCAGAAGAATCTCCAATTCCCTGGGAAACCTCATGAGCACAGTCTGCACTCAGTAGGTATTCTGCCCTTCTGAGATCCCACCGGAGTCACCCATTAAGTTGCACTGACAATATTCTAAAATTTTCTGGTTTGCATCTCTAAACTTCAAAATCCTCCAACAAACCAACTCAGAAGACTTCTGAACCACACTGTAAGGTTAGTCATGGTAATGACACCACTTCTTAGTACCAATTTCTGTTTTAGTCACTGTGACTAAAATATCCAACAATATCAACTTAGAGAAGGGAAAGTTTATTTGGGGCTCATGGTTTCAGAGGTCTCAGTCCACAGACAGCTGACTCCTTCGCTCTGGGCCCCTGGTGAGGCAGCACATCAAGGGAAGTAGAGGGAAGCTGCCAGAAGCCAGGAGAGGGTCAGAGAATGTGAAAGCCATCACTGGGAAGATGAGCTCTTCCTCGACACACTCCTAGCAACCCATCTCCAGCCACTCTCCACCTGCCTGCAGTTACTACCAGGCAGTCCATTCAAACGAGGATGGACTGATTAGGTCCCAGTCCATTCACTTCACCTCCGAACATTCCTGCATTCACACAGGAGCTTCTGGGGGGCACCTATACCCAAGCCATAACAGCTAGTATGAAGGGAGAAGGCTGGAGCCTGGGATGGCAGGAGAGGCTTGGACTCTTCAGTGACACCCGAGTATAGTTCTGCAGCTCCTCCAGAGGCCAGACTTCAAGACATTCAGACTCAAAATAAGCAGCAGTACTCTGAGGGGAGGGGTCTCATCTTCAGAGTTAATTTTCAAGAACTTTCTCCAGGGGATCCTGAGTTTACAAATGGGAACAGCTTTGAAGTGGTGATATTATACCTGGGCCCTTGAAATACTCCATGTATTATAATCTGCCTTTTGTGTTTGCATGTACCTGTATCATCTATTGGGTATTCGTGTTACATCTACAGTTTGTCTTTTTTATTTAATCAAAAGCCCCATTTTTATGAAAATCTTAAGAAATGAAGCATTGCAAGTCATACAGAAAAATCTAGATTGAAATGGTTTCAAACAGCGTAGTTAGGATGGAGCACAGGGGAAGGATCTAATTAAATCAAAAGAGATGAGTGAGGAGCTTGGAAAAGAGTGCAGAGGTATTATGTGCTAAGAACAGCAGCAATGCCAGTGTTCATCGAGGGCTTCCCACACAGCAGGCAGTGTACGCAGTCCTTTTTCTTACAGGTGAGAAGACTGAGGAAGGGGTTAGATGGTTTGCATGGAGTCAGGCAGCTAGCCAGTATCTTGTGAAAGCAGAATCTTAGTCCAGTGCTAAAGCTGGTTCTCATCACCTCTATGCTGTATTCAGTGTTTATATTTTTTTAACCTCTCTGTATATTAAAATAAGCCACTTTTTGTTTCAGCCCCTTAGGGTCAATGGTGTTAAGGTGTATACTGAAAATGTAGACAAAAGGCAAATTATTCTGGACCTTCAGATTAGGTAAGTTTTTTATTTGTATTGTATTTGTGTCATGGTTAGTGATGGATGATGTCACTTAACTGTATCTACAAGGTGAAGAATATAACAAGCACACTTTTTACCTGCTATTTGTTGAATTTGACTAAATATTCTAGATAAATATCTTCTATAAAATGTGTAAAATAAAAGAAATTGAAACACTATAGGAAAACTACAGATCAGTCAATATCTCTTATGATACTAGCAAACCAGATTCAGCAGCATATCATACACCATGAACAAGTAAGGTTTATTCCCAGAATGCAAGGATGATTCAATATATGAAAATCTGTCAGTGTATTACACCACATTAACAGAAGAAAGGGGAGAAAACTACATGATTATCTCAGTTGATGCAGAAAAGGCATTTAACAAAATTCATGATTAAAAACCTGAAAAAGCTAGGAATAGAAGGAAACTACCTCAACATAATAAAAACAGTATATGAAAAACCTACAATAACCATTATACTCAATGATAAAAGACCAAAATTGTTCCCTTTAAAATCAGGAATGAAGCAGGAATGTCCACTTTCACCAGTTCTATTCAACATAGTATTGGAAATTCTTGCCAGAGCAATTAAATATGAAGAGGAAATGAAAGGCATCCAAATGGGAAACAAAGAATAATATTCTGTCTGTTTGCAAATGATATGATGTTGTATGTAGAAAACCCTAAAGATTCCACAAAAAGAGGAAGACCAAGTGGGGTGCAGTAACACATACACCACGCAGCACCTCGGAGGCTGAGAGAGGAGGACAGCAAGTTCAGGTCCAGCCTAGGCACCTGAGAGAGACCCTTTCTTGAAATAAAAATAAAAAAATTAAAAAGGCTGGGGATGTAGCTCAGTGGTAAAGCACCCCCAAGTTCAAAAAGAAGTTCTCCTGTACCAAAAGAAAAAAAATAAACTGTTAGAACATAAATGAATTCAGTACAGTAGCTGAATCAAAGCCAATACAAAAGTCATTTGCTTTTCTGTACATTGACAATGAACAACCCAAAAGGGAAATTAAGAATAGAATAAAATGACTAGAAATTAAGGAGGCAACTATGGAACACTGCTGAAAGGAAATTAAAGAAAACATAAATGAAAAAATATTCTTTGTTCATGATTTGGAAAACTTATGGTTAAAATGTCAGTCCTAGCCAAAGCAATCTACAGAAATGCAATTCCTATAGTCAGAAATCCGACAAGGAATTATTATCCCAAATATATGAACTCACTCACAACAACAAAAGACACCCTATTCAAATATGGGCAAAAGGCTTGAGTAGATATTTCTCCAGGAAAGATATCAAAAAGTCCAAGAAGCACCTGAAAAGATACGCAACATTATAATCATTAGGAAATGCAAATTAAAACCATAGGGAGATACCACCTGACACTCACTAGGATGGTGACTGCCAAAGAGCAGAAAATGACAAGTGTTGGTGAGGTGCCTTAGAGCCTTAAAAGTAAGATTGCCATGTGATCCAGCAATTCCACCTTCTGTTGTATTATCATAATTCATTGTCTGTTGCTAGAGCAAAGTACCTGAGACTGGGTGATTCACAAAGATGAGATGTTTCCTTTGGGTCTCAGTTCTGAAGGTTGGGAACTTTAAGATTAGGCAGCTACATCTGGTGAGGGCCTGTGCTGCTTTGACTCATGACAGAAAGTGAAAGGGCAAGCACAGATGTGTGCAGTGGAGCAAGAATAGGAGGGATGGACTTGCTTTATGGCAACTTGTGTTGTAAAGAAGCCAGTCCAGTTCTTAGGAGTAAGAACTCTGGCAATAAAAAGTGTTCATCCAAGAGGCTCCACCTCACGACCCCACGCCTCTCACTTGGCCCCACCTTCCAAGACTGGAATTAAGGTTCTAACCTGTGAACTTTTGGAGGACACACTCAGACCTTATCAAGGATAAACCTGAAGGAATTGAAGGCAGAGACTAGAGCAGATACTTGTACACCAGTGTTCATTATAGTACTTGGGCTGCATAACTGCACTTTGGTCAATGGTAGACCACATACACAATGGCGGTCACGTAAGATGACTTTGCCTAGTGATATGGTAGCCATCTAGGTTTGTATAAGTGTCCTCTGTGACCCTTACACAATGATAAAATCCCCTGTGGGTGAATTTCTCAGAACGTATCCCCATTGTTAAACCCACCCGTCCGTATTGATGATAGCTAATAGGTAGAAGCTGCTCAAGTGTCTGTGGAAGGATGAAAGATAAACAAAATATGGTGTAACAAGTTACCCAGCCTTAGAAAAGAAGGAAATTTTGGCACTTGTTGCAACGTGGAAGAACCCTGAGGTCATCGTGTAAGTGAGATAAACCCAACACAGACAACTGCAGTGCAATGCTACTTGTTTAACGTGTCTAGAGTAAACAAACTTGGGGAGGCAAAGTAGATCGGTGGGTAACCAGGGGCTGGAGGAGGAGGAATGGGGAGTTAGTGTTACTGGGTACAGAGCTTCACTTTTCAAGCAGAGAATGTTCTGGAGATGGATGGTGGCAATGGTGCAGGCCTTATGGATGTCTTAAATACCACTAATGTAAACACTTAAATTAGTTACGATGATCAATTTTATGTTATGTATATTTTAGCACAGTTTTTTAAATTGGGGGGAAAAAAACTGAGGGTCTGCCAAGTACCATGCCGGGAATAAAAAAGGTGGGTTTTCTTGTGTTAATGGTTTGGATATATGAGGTGTCCCCCAAGAGCTCTTGTGTTAATGCTGGAATAACCAGAGGCAAGAGGATTAGATTATGACAGCTGCAACCCAGTTGATCAGTGCATCCTAATTTGAATGGATTAACTGGTGGTAACTGGGCAGGTGGGTGTGGTTGGAGATGGGTCACTTGGGGCATGGCCTTGGGATTGTGTCTTGTCCCCATGACTCCTCCCTTTCTCCCTCTGCTTCCTGGCTGCCATGTCCTGAGCTGCCTTCCTCTGCCACACTGTTCTGCCACGACTCTGCCTCACCTTGGTGTCAGAGCAGGGAGTCGGCTGACCATGGACTGAAAGCTCTGAAGTCATGAGCCCCTAGTAGACTTCTCCTCCTCTAGGCTGTTCTTGTTGGGTATCTTGGTCATCGTGGCACAGAGCTGCCCAACACCCCTTGTTTCTTCATTCTTAATTGGACTTGCATATGACTTCCTGCATTCTGTGTGAGGCCTGTCAGTCAGCTTTTTGTCACTGTGACAGATACCTAAAGTACACAATTTATAAGGAAGAAATCTGTCTTGGCTCATGGTTTTAGTCCACGGTCACTTGGCCGTGATGCCCTTGGGTCTGTGGTGAGGCAGAAGGTCATGTAAGCACATAGTAAAGGAAACTGCTCTCCTTACACTATCAGGAAGTAAAGAGAGAGGGAAAAGCTTGGGTCCCAATACCCGCTTTGAGGACATGTCCCAATGACTTCACTTCCTTCCACTAAGACACCCCTTAAAAGTTCTACCATCTCCCAGTAATGCCGGGGGGTTGAGGACCAGGCCTTTAGCACATGGGCCTTTGGGTAACATTTTAGAGTCAGACTATGGCAAGTCCTAACAGATGCATGCTGTGCATGGTGAGTACTGAACACGGTAGACTCAAAACACTGTGTGGTTGTAGCACTTCAGAGTTTTTGTTTGTTTGTTTGTTTATCCTTGATTAAGGATCATTTTGTAATTTATGAGTTAAAATTTTTAAAAAAGACTAAATTACAATAATACAATAACTGAATAGAGTTGGTACCAATTACCTTTAATTTAGAAAAGAATGTAGGATGTCTTTGATATCAGAAAACCTGCATCTTTAAAATATTTGACACTTGTGCAAAAAACATTGTCATCAGTGAAATAAGAGCAGACCCACTTATGTCTTTGTTAGTCTGTGGCCAGAAGGCCTGTCCACAGGGCCCATGGTGAGCTCCCAGAAGGCCCCCTTCCAGAAGCCTTGTCCACAGGGCCCATGGTGAGCTCCCAGGAGGCCCCTTCCAGAAGCCCTGTCCACAGGGCTGATGATGAGCTTCATGAGGGTGGAAACCTAGTCTTTTGTTCAGTTCCCGTAGCCCAAGTGAGTTTACTGAATGAACATGTGAATCAGCTGGTTAACGAGTGTCATTTGAAGATGCAGCTGCAGCAGCACATGAATTCTCCTTTTCTGTGTTCCAAACTCAAGTTCTTAACTGCATTGGCAGTGGGGATGGGGAAGGAGAAATTGAAAAGATTTAGGAAATAAGCAAAAGTCTTAGGTGAAAAAAGGTAAGGTTTTATGACGGTTTTTGTAACAGGCTATTGGTGAGTTCACCAACTTGGAAGTGAATTGTCATCGAGAATAATCTGTAGGTTTGGGCTTGAACATTAGGAAATGAGTCTTTGAAAAATTTCATCCCCTGTCCCTTTTGTTACTGTTTTTTGCATCTGCCTAGCCACTCTCTGACCAATGCTCCTCAAATTCCACAAGTGTGCCTAAGCAGGAATATGGAGCCCTGGGTCCAATTCTACACCATCCTATGCAACACTTATTTGACATTTCAAGTGTATATTGAAAACAGAGTACACCATGCATTCAGTGTCACAGTCGGTTCACATTTATTGGTCTTTGGGTAAAGTCAAGCCTGAACAGACCTGCTGTGTTCAACCTTTGACATCTCAAGGCTGTGGAGCACCTTAAGCAGCATGCTCGTGACTGGAGAAAGGGTCTGGCCTTTCCCAGTGATGAAATGAAATAAAGACCTTTCTGTTTAGACAAACAGGATCCATATGACAAGTAAGAACTGCACTCCACCCAAACAGTGACCCAGGAGCTGCACATTGCACTTCATGTTTCACCTCTGGAAGTGGACACTGGCTTCAGCTGAGTGTTGGTGCATGACAGGAGTGCATGGCAGCCCTCCCTGGTGCTGTGGCCTGGAGCAGCACAGTGCCTGACTCGAGCTTCCCCTGCAGTCTGCTTTCGGTTGCTTTGCTATTGTCATGTTCTGATTGTGAACCTTGAGGTTCTGTGGGGATTAACTTCACTCACTTAATGTAATGCAGAATTTTTTCTTTGCTAGTTTTGTAGGAAATTGTGAGATTGATTTGGAGATCAAACGATATTTTTGTAGAGCTGGCGTGAAAAGTATACAGGTACATTTTTAAAAATTTCATTCTAAAGTTCTCTAAGCTGTATTCAAAAAGAAAATTAAGACGTTTGTACTAGCTCAGAAAGTTTTTAAAGTAAGTTTGTGTTTGTGGTCATGGAATGAACCCATGAAATTAGATGCTTGAAAGTCACTCCATGGTCCTGCAGAGCCGTGTTCTCTTACACATTCTGGTTTCCTTTTGAGTTTAGATCCATGGCACAATGCGGGTGATACTGGAGCCTCTGATTGGAGACATGCCTTTAGTCGGAGCTTTATCCATCTTCTTCCTTAGGAAACCAGTAAGTCAACCTTTATGCCTTGTTTATGGACCTACAGAAGAATAGGTAAAGTGAAGGACAAAATCCCATCCGTAACTTACTCTTCCCTTTTCGATGCACACATCCTATGAGCTGTGTTTTCATACTCTCTGTGCTTAAGTCCCTAACTAAGGACTTAACCTCTTGATAAACAACGTTCCTTTGTGATTATGAAAATGTTTGTTGTAGAAAATTTGAAAAAACTTTTTAAAAAGTGTAGGTTTAGCAGCCATTTTATTCAGCACCTGTTGTTAAGGGTAAGTGACAGAGTCTTGCTCATTTAAGCCTCATGCCTCCAAATCCAGCTAGTGTTTGCTTTTACTGTCAGGAAGTGGGATTGAGAGTCTGTTTGTCCAGGTCATACAGCTACTGAGTGTGGGAACCTGCACATTGATCTGGATAGCCCAAAGAGAACTATGTTTCTAGCACTTCGTGCAGTGCCTCTCCTGCTCCCTGGCTCCCTCCTGAGACAAGTGCAGCTGTCTGTTGGATGCGTTTCCTTCCCCTTTTGGGGTGCATTTGATCAACTGTGCATAGAGTTGTGTACTGTGTTTTAAAATGAAATACTTTTCTTGACTTGGATAAGCCGTAATGTTACCGTCTCATGATGTTAGGTGTGCTGTTCCTTTTATTGCTGTAAGCAGGCAGTGTTTATCACGTTATTAGCAAAACACATGGCACCACAGCTATTGCTTCTACAGCAGATTCCTCCTCCTCTAGGCACCGGCAGCCTCTGACTGGTGCTGTCTTCAGTGTTCACTGATTTTAGATGCAAATTGACCATTGGAAGTTTCCCTGCCCTTACAGACAAGATCACAGTGACACGGAGGAACTTCTCTTTCTAGACTCATTTCCCACCACTGTCCCAGCCCACATCCCAAGTTCCAGCCATAGGGAATGAATGATGCTAGGAAAATTATCAACCCCCTCTTCCATCGCTTCCTCCTCCCTCTCTCTCTCTCTCTCTCTCTCTCTCTCTCTCTCTCTCTCTCTCTCTCTCTCTCTTTTTTTTGGGGGGGGGTTGGGTACCAAGGATTGAACCCAGGGTTGCAACCACAGGGTCTTATCCCCAGCTCCTTTTAAGTTTTTATTTTGAGGGTCTTACTAAGTTGCTTAGGGCCTCACTAAATTGCTGAGGCTGGCCTTGAACTCACGGTCTTCCTACCTCAGCCTCCTGAGCTGCTAGGATTACAGGCATGTGCCACCACACCTGGCTCCTCCTTCAACTTTTTCCTTCCTTCCTGAATGCTGGTTTCAAACCCCCCCCACACACACACACACACATTTATTTCCGGCAACTTTCTACATTTCCCTTCCTGGGACAGTCCCATTTTAGGCCATTGCAGGTAAGTCTGAAAGCAAGGGCAACTGTCTCCTTATAGTTCATCAGATGTCTGCAGGTGAGCAGCTGCTTCCAGGTCTTCCACTCAAGTGTGACCCTGGGAGTCCTCTGGGAAGGTGCCTTTAATGGCTTAAAGCAGGAATATTTGTGTAGTTTGATTCAAATAACTTAATTAAAAGTATTGTTTTGTTTTGTTTTGTTCTGGGTACTAGGGATTGAACCCAGGTGTGCTTAACCACGGTGCCACATCCCCAGCACTCTCTTTATGCTTTTTTTTGAGACAGGGTCTCCCTGAGTTGCTTAGAGCCTCACTAAATTGCTGAGGCTGCCTTTGAACTTTGAATCCTCCTGTCTCAGCCACCTGAGCTGCTGGGATTATAGGTGTGTGCTATTGTTTTTAAAATATGGGTTTATCTAAGTCAAACTAAATGTAGTGCAGTTGTACTTTTCTGTGTGAAGACAGAATTGTGTCTCTGCTTTCTGTTACCACTAACGTTGTTCTCATTGACTGATTGCTTAAATCATGGACTTATTTTGGATGCATTTTAAGCATATAGAACATATAAAATGTAAAAGCTTCTAGAGAGTATGTCAAATTTTACTTGACATTGTGAAATGAAGAAATCCCAAAAAACTTCAAATTTGTATTTTAATCTGGGGATGTAGTTCAGTGGTAGGGTGTTCACCTAGCATGCTTGAGGCCTTCAGTTCGATCCCCCAGCACAAAAATAAATAAATAAATAAAATTCATTTTTTTCCACATACCAATTATTTAAAAAACAGTATGTATAAGAAATTGGCTCTACTAATGTTTATAAAAAGTTAATCTTAAACACAGTAGCACGTGGCTATAGTTCCGGCTATGCAAGAGGCTGAGGCAGGAGGATCAGTTGAGCCCAGGAGTTAAAAGCCAGCCTTGACAACATAGGGAGAACCTGTCCTTAGAGAGAATGGGGCTGGGAGTGTGTCTTAGTGGTAAAATACTTGCCTACGCGCGTGAAGTCTTGGGCTTGATCCCCAGCACCCCTGCTGGAGGGGATCTAACACATTGCCAATAGTTTAAATTTACTCCTCCTTGTCTGGGGACATTCTTAACAGTTTACAGAAAGGTCTTTTTTCCTGGAATATAACAGAATCCAAATCTTTTAGTCTTCCTCAAAATTTATCAGTGCTCTTACTTAGTTTGGATCTTCCACAGAGTAATTTACTTTAAAATAACATGACAGTATTAGCCTCTAAATTATATTTTTTTACCCAAAGGATGAGGCTGAAAGTTCAGAATCGCCCCTTTCCTTATATGGTAAGTAAAGTCACCAAACATGCCTCAGAGGGAAGGGAATTTTTTAAGTTAGTTTCAGCTGGAAACTATGAGAATGGATTTCTTGCCAAATGCCAAGTAGTTCTGCCTTGTCCTGGTGAACAACACAGAAGGGTGTTTAGTGGATCGTCTTTACTATCTGACTGAGGTGGAAGCAGTGCCGGAGGCCTGTGTGAAACCTACGTGGTTTCTGCTTGCTCTTTGCTGAGTCAGTTTTGATAACAAGGAGCTTGTTGGGAAACCCTGCAACCTACTGAAGCAGGGAGGTTTTGGAGCCAGGGAAAGGCAGTGTTGTGCAGCCAGCTTCCTGCCCCTTGGTCCCCTCCACTCTTCCTCTTCCTGCTGTGTGCTTTCAACAGCTCATTCCATTTTTCTGAGCCTCAGTTTCCCTGTCCGTAACATGGGGGTGACGATAATACTTACAATTAAATATGAAGATTAACGGTCAGTTCACCTAAGTCTTCGGATTTCTAGGATGTCAAGCATTTTGCCATACGGAGCTCTCACGTCTGGTTCCTGACTAGCGGTGAGTCCCGTGCTGGCTAGGAGACAAGCTGGAGCAGATGTCCCAGTGAGCCTGAGGCTCAGCGATGGAGTACTGCTCAGCACGTGCCAGGGCCTGGGTTAGTACCCAGCACTGCCCAAGCGCGTTCCGATAAGAACCACACAGTGCCCGTTTGCCCATGGCTGTTACCTCAGGGAACCTCTGACCCGGTGCCGTGCCTCAGGCACCCGTCTCAGGTGCGCCTACTGAGGGCTGTTTTTGGATGTAGCCCAAAAGCACCCCTGAAGCTGAGGTGAACCCGGAGGCCTCTCTCAGAGCTCGCTCCAGAGGTGTGCATCTTAGGGACTCTTTCCATCCTGGAGGGAGGTGCTGGCTTCTGAAGTCTTTTGAGCCACAGATTTTATTTCTTCATCAGGCAAATGGAAATAATATCTTTCTTTTAGAGTTAGTATGAGAAGAACTTGAGTCCTATTAGACTAAGATTCAAGAAATTTAAATATTTTAAATGGGACAGCAAAGGAGAGGAACTTTTATTTAAAAATAAGAATAACGTATATATGAGACTCTGCAACTGTGGGCAAGTCCCAGAAGCGAACGTTGCAGCTGCCACACCTCTGCTCCACTCCTACCTCCCAGACCAGCTTTGGTTCTCCAATTCACATGCGGCAGCCATGCCCACTGCACTCCAGGAGGCTCCGAGCCTCTTCCCATCCCTGTTCTTCCTGGACCAGGCCTGGGGAAGGGGGGAAAGAAGGTGGAAAGGCTTGAGAAGCCCACCCCTGCAATTCTGGCAGGCTAGCTGCAGGCATCCAGTCTCAGACCACACCCATAGTGACCTGGAAACTTTGGGGGGCTTTTATTCTGCTAAGTTTCACTGGAGTTTCTTGGAACTGTGATTTGATGTCTTTCATTATTTTGGACAGTCCTGTGGTCCTTGTCCACCCTGGGTCTTAGGGTGAGCGCTCTCAGCAGCTGCCCCTCCTCCATGTGTCCTGTGTCTGAGGTGGCTCTTGTGCAGGGTAGGCTGTTACTGGAACTGTCCTGCCACCTGCAGGGACTCTCTTTAGTGGGTCCTCACTGGTGCTTCCTTCCTGCAGTGGCCATTGTCCCTTCAGGTGGAGGTGGGATGGGTTTCTCTGTGCCTTTCTGCAGCACTCCTCTACCTGACCACTTTCCTGCAGAGGTGTTCTCCCTGCTCTGTCTGTACAGCTGCAGGTGCAGGTGCTCCTGGGTGTGCGTGGCCTGTGTCTGTGGATCTCTGGCTCACCCACACCTGGTCTTTGGTCTTCCTTTAGGGTCTAGCTGGAGTCGTCTCACCTGCCCAGTGGGGGCCTTGTCTTCGTCCATGCTCAGCTCTCCCATGCCATCAAGAGGTTTACTTGTTCCAGTTTTTTATACTCCAAGTGAAAGCTAGACATCTTGGGACTAAAACATAAGAAAAGCATTCTTGAACTTAAATCCAACCCAAACCACTCAATCAAAAACACTCAGGGAGGAAACCCCACAGGAGTACAATAGCCATCGGTTTGTGTTCTTAACAGACTTCCTGGGTGCCTGGCCTACTGTGAGCTCTCCAGGGCCAGTCATGCTTGGGGCGTGAGTTTGCCTGCACCCAGCAGAAGGTCGTGCCGCCGCAGCAGGGAAGGATCTGTTTTCCATGAAACACGCGGCGATGGCTTGCTGTTCAGGTGAAACCTCATGTCCTTTTCCAGTTGCGTCTTGTGTTCTGCTTCTCAGGGAAGAGTCACCACAGCTCAGAGACAACTTCCT